>NC_041386.1:73249044-73334726 GCF_002162155.2 Triticum dicoccoides | reverse complement strand
ATGACCCTCAGGCTCGTGAAAACCCAAGGGAAGGTTATAGGTTGTTAGTGCAAATGGTAAAACCAAGGTTGGGCCTTGCTGGAGGAGTTTTATTCAAGGCAAACTGTCAAGGGGTTCCCATTATAACCCAACCGCGTAAGGAACGCAAAATCCGGGAACATAACACCGATATGACGGAAACTAGGGCGGAAAGAGTGGAACAAAACACCAGGCATAAGGCCGAGCCTTCCACCCTTTACCAAGTATATAGATGCATTAATTAAATAAGAGATATTGTGATATCCCAACAAGAATCCATGTTCCAAACATGGAACAAGCTCCAATCTTCACCTGCAACTAACAATGCTATAAGAGGGGCTGAGCAAAGCGGTAACTTAGCCAAACAACATTTTGCTAGGACAAGGTGGGTTAGAGGCTTGGCTTAACAATATGGGAGGCATGATAAGCAAGTGGTAGGTATCGTAGCATAGGCATAGCAAAAGAGCGAGCAACTAGCAAGCAAAGATAGAAGTGATTTCGAGGGTATGGTCATCTTGCCTGAAATCCCACAAGGAAGAAGAACGAGTCCATGAATAAAACAAACGGACGTAGCCAACGTATCCTCACAAACGCAATGTTTCCGGATTACCGAGAAGAAGTACACCGGAAAGAAAGCAAACAACATAGTAAACAAACATCACATAAGCATGGCATGATGCACAACCAAGTATGATGCATGTCCGGTTTGAAGAGGCATGGCATGGCAAAGTGCACAAACAACCCTACAAATTAAGTGGAGCTCAATATGCAACTCCGTTGCATATTGACAAAACACCACATGAATTATTTAGATCGATCTTGTTTATGTACCGAACAGTATTAAATGTTGTTAAACATGGCAAGAGGGTGAAGCTAAAGAAAACTACCTATCTAGGCAAGTTTAAATGAGGCCGGAACAACAAGCAACAAGACCGGAAACTCCTCATGTGCATATTTTAGGTTTTGGTACTGTTCTGCCCTAAAACATATTTTAGAGTTGTTAAACATGCAAAGTAAGGCCACCATGTTAAACTAGGCATTTTTCCACCCCATTTACATATAAAGTTTATTTAGTTCAGAGTTACGGTTATTTAGTTATCAAATAAAGCATTTTAACATGGCATAGGAGAAAATATAACCAAACAACATTTTAAACATTTCAAACATGGATGAAAGTTGCAAATTATTAAACTAGACAAAATTCTAAGCAACTTCCATATATAATTTATTTAGATCCGATGCACGGTTGTGAAGTTATTAAATGCATGAAACTAGGGGATTTTCTGTAAAAACTGCAATCCCGGGTTTAATTGCTAAAATCGCAGACAAGGAAAAAAATACATTGGGCCGAATCCATTCTTGGGCCAACAGAGAGGCACTGGGGAGCAGCTCACCATGGGCTTCGGCCCAGTCCAAGCAGTGGTGGGGTAGGTTGGATCTGTGTAGCCCACACGAGTAGGGAGGCTGCTCGGTCAACTGAAGGGAGTCAACCCGCTCGTCTTCACCGTAGAGGAAGCAGGGGCGCGGCGGCTGGGAGCAACACTCCGGCGAGCAAGTCAGAGGGGCGGCGAGGCGAGGGACTACAGGTGCGGTGGCCTGGAGCGGCAAGAGGTGGGGTGCACGGGCCGACAGGGCACCGACGCGGTCAACGCGGCAGACGAGCGGGCAAGGCACAGGTTTGCGGGCGCTCCTCTGCTCAAGAAGAAGCAGAGCTGCGGCGGCGTCTTGGTGCAGCTGCAGGCGGCGCGGATCCGGGCGAGGACGGCGACTCCGGTCGGCCAGAAGGTTTCGGCGAGCGAAGCAGGGTTCGAGGAGGACAGATCTGAACGGTGGAGGCTTGAGGCGCTGGTGCGGGAAAAGCTCGGCGACGCCATGGCGCGGGGTACTCCTGTCGACAGAGAAAGGAGAACAGAGAAAGATGAGAGAGGGAGAAACGGGAGGAGCACAGGAAGGAGAAGAAGGGGGTGACGCTCATCTAGATCGGGAGGAGCTCGGGCACGGGCACGAGGGCAGCGGCGGAGCAGTGGCTTGCGGGGGCTCAAATAATATTAATGAGCCTTATTAGTTGAGTTGTCAATTTAACCACACCTGGGAAATAATATTTCTGCAGCAAAGTGTTTAATAGCACAGTAGTTTGATAGTAGCAGTAACAGTAGCAATTGTAACAAGAATAGTAACAGAAGCAGTTTTGTAGTGATTGTAACAGCAGCATCAGTAGTGACTTAGCAAATATTAATATGAGAAAAACGTAGGCATTGGATCAACGATGGATATTTGTGTTGGATGATATTCATCATATAACAGTCACAACCTAGAGCGATGCACAATATCTCCAATTCATCAATTCAATTTAGGCATGTATTTCGTGTGTAGTCATACGTGCTTATAGTAAGAATTTGCATAACATCTGTCAGATTCGGGGTTCCAGCAAACCCTTGAGGTTCGAACTCTGGGGTGCGCACGAAGATCTCTCTCTCCCCGGCTTGCTCTCGCAACGATCTCAAGGCCTAGCTCACCGAACCCAAGGAACAAGAGACACGAGGGTTTATACTGGTTCAGGCCACCGTTGTGGTGTAATACCCTACTCCAGTGTGGTGTGGCGGATTGCCTCGTGGGCTGAGGATGAATCAGTACAATGGATGAACAACCTCCTGAGGAGAGGTGTTCTTGAGCTTGATGAGCTTGTGTGACTCAGGATGGTCCGAATGATCCCTCTTTGCTATAGTGGTGGCTAGCCCTATTTATAGAGGCCCTGGTCCTCTTCCCAAATGTTAGGCGGGAAGGGATCCCACAAAGGCCAATTTTGAAGGGAGACAACTAGTACAAGTTGTCCTGACAAAAGGTGGTCTTCGCCTGCCAAAGGCTCTGGTGGTGATGCAGCTGTGGGCTCCGCGGTGACCTCCGTCCTGCCATCCTGCTGGTATTGGTCTTGTTGCACCGATATGGAAACCTTTGCCTAATGCCTCGGGACTCCTCGCCTCTGCCTGCCTCTTTAGCACCGAAGAGGAAACTGGCACTTTGCGCCCACTGGCACCCGCATGGCTTCGGTCGTCATGGCTCATGTCATGTGAACCTCGCGAGGTGCCCCCCGCCTTGATATCTCCGCTCCCCAGGAGCCAGCCTAGCGAGGCTGCCCCTGAGGAGGTCCTGTGTCGTTCGTCTGGCGAGGGTCTTGAGTGGTTGCTGATGAAGATGGGCCGTACCGGGCCGCGGGTAGAGCCACGCCGTGGGCTGCAGGCACGCAAGTCTGGGTGCCCTCGTTCCCAGGACGCCGATTGTATCCCCTGGGCCCAAGGCGCGCTCGGACTTGGCTTCGAGGCGAAGCCAAAGGGCAAGTGTGGAGCGCCACAAGCCCCAACCGCACGCGGCCTTGATTGACGCGTGGCGATTGACAAGACGTGGGCGTCTCCACTTCCCCATGCTGCCTTGGCAACTGTCCTCGATTGACAAAAGGCTGGCGTGCGTAGCAGAGCCTTCATTGCCTTCCTTCGCCTTGCTCGAGATCCCCTTTCTCCTTCTCACCCCAAGAGACCCCCAATCTGCCAGAAATCCTCCCCAAGCCCGCATCCGATGGCGCCTGACAAGGCTAAGGCCTCGCGCTCACCCGCCTGGTACGAGCCGGCATTGAGCGCACCCACTGTATTGGAGGAAAAGCTTATCACCGCGCGCCGGATGACGGTGGGCAACAATGACGAAGAAAGGGAGGCGGCGCCGCGGGCCGGCTCCGCCAAACCTGAGGCTCCGGGTAGCACCTTTCGTCCTTTCTTCTTGAATAGTGTGTTCACGGGGCTCGTCCCTCCCTTTTTTGATTTCTTCTATGTTGTGCTCAGCCACTACAACCTCCCTGCTCTCCACCTCCATCCTAACTCCGTTCTCCTCCTGTCGATTTTTGCCTTCCACTGTGAGGCACGTGGGGGTGATGACGTCCGTGGCGCTGCTGCGCCACTTCTTCTACCTTCGGGTTAAGGACGGCCACTGCTCGGGGTGCGCCAATTTCGTCGTGGCCAGCGGGACCAACACGATCTCGAAGGCGGGGAAGAAAGCTGAGGGCTTCAGGAACAAATGGGTACTCATGGACGCCAAGTGCTCCTACCCCCGGCTGCCGCTGCCGACAGGTATGCCTTCTTCTCACAAGGGCTGGCTCAGCGCAAAGCTCGCCGACCCCTGGGCGAAGCAAGTGCTGGAGAAGATGGCCGCCGACTTGAATCATGATGACCCGAAGGCGTAGAAGCTGACGGGGGGCATGATACTGAAGGAGTTCCTGGCGCAGCACCTGGTCCTGCTCTAGGCGCATTCGCGCCCCCTGTGGAAGCTCGAGGGCAAGGGGGGCGATCTCCGCTTGTGCCATGACTCTTTGTCCGATGAGGAGCTGGATGCGGCCCTGCGCCTTCTGGTCGGGGAGGACCAGGGGTTCCCGCCGGACTCGCATCTCCCGTTGTACCACCGTGCTGACAGGGCAGAGATTGCTGCCGCCATGCCCGTCTTCAACGAGTATGGGACCATGCCGCCACCGCCCGCCGAGGCCCCAGTGGAGCTGTCCTCCGGTAACTCCGACGAGGGGGAGGAGCCGGACTCGGAGGCAACCCGGGAGGGGGCAGGGGAGACTTTCCCTCGGCGCATGACAAATCTCCTCCATGCTTTCCCTGACGATGTCGGCGACCATCTGGTGAGGGAGGCCATGCCCCTTGGCGGGATCACCACAAGGTCCAAGGTCACCCCTCGAAGAAGCCGCCAGCAGGGATTCCAACGAAGAGCAGGTCGGCGCTGATCTCCCGAGGCGGTGCTCCTGCCCTGACGCCGGCTGGTGCTTCCGCAGGGCCAGCTGCTGCGGCCTCCTCTGCCCTTGGGGCTTGCACGGCGCCCTAGGCTGCGAAGTCTTCGGGCTTCGTACTTCAGAAGAGGCCGAGAGATTACGCTGCCATGGACCAGTAAGTGCTTCATCCTGATTCTGTTCCTACTCCTGTCGCTGCTTCTTGATGTTTTTTCTTTGCGCCACCAGGCCAACGCTGGCGGCGAAGAAGAGAGAGGGAGCGGCCACGCCCCCTGGGACCCAACAGCCTGCCACGACCGCACCTCCCCTGGCATGGGAGAGTATTGACGGCGCTCGCGCCTCACCGGCCCGGTCATCCTCGCGAGGCCTGGAGGACCGATCTCGGGAGAAGGCGACCTCCACAGCCAAGTCGGCTCTGGAGGCGCCAGCTTTCGGCTCGGCTGCCGAGGTCTCAAGGGCCCAGGAGCCCCCAGCTCCTTCTGCCGCCACCAACTCGCAAGACCTGGAGACGATGCTGTCTTCTCCTCATCCCATCGCGCCGCAGGGCCGTGAGACTCTCTGGAGGAGGCTCTTTCCACGTTGACCCAGCTTCGAGGCGATCTTCAGGGCACCGACCGTTGCCTCGTGTCAGGGCGCCTGGAGTTGATCGCAGGGTGGTTGCGATCCGACGCGTCTGTGAGGGCGGCCTGGGGTTAGGCCATGGTAGCTTCCGAGGAGGTTAAGCAGGCCGCCGATCTGGCCATGGCTGCCTGTGAGGCGGTGTTGAAGGATGTCGAGGCTACCAAGGAGCGCTTCTGTGTCGTGGAGGGCGAGCTGGAGAACCTACGCAAGGAGCATGCTGCCGCGACTCGCCAGCGCGAGGCACGAGAGGAGAAGCTGAAGGCTCGAGAAGAAGTGGTCGCCGGCCGCGATGCTGAGCTGGATCGTATGGCGTGGGCGTAGGCCACGGAACACGACCGCCTGGAGAAGTTGGAGAAGAAGGTGGAGGCGGAGAAGGTCCTACTCGAAACCAAGGCAAAGATTCTTGCTGAGGATCGTGCGACCTTCAAATCTCTTGAGGAGAGGTCCCGTGAGGCACTGCAGGAGCTCTACGAGAAGTGCCTGGAGAAACCGCTAGTGACTGATGACGAAGGTCCTGCCCAGCTACTTCCTCATCTTTTCACGATGCTCGAGGGCGTCGTCAACGGAATCGGCCCCATGGTGGAGGGGGAAACGCAGGCGCTCTCCTCATGGGCCTTGACGCGTGTCCTCAGCCACCTTCACCTTCGCGATCCTAATGCCGACCTTGGTGTCCTGCTTGAGCCTGTGGATGAAGAGCCCTGTGCGACTACTGCTGAAGCCGTGCAGGGCCAAGTGCAGGCCTTGTTGAAGAAGTTCCTTGCCATCGACCCCACGCCTCCGGCCGATGGTGCCGCTAGTCCCGCGACCAAGGCCGACGACACGGGCGACGGCGATGCTGTCGACAGGGGGCGCTTCCTGACGACGGTGCCCAAGGCTGAGGAGGAGGTTTGCTGGTGAATGATGGTGCTCCTTCCCGTATTTACTTTTCCTGCAACATGCAACGTGCCTCGTGGAGGCGTCAAAACTTTTGTCTGGTGTTTGAAGAACAATATGTCTTGTAATATTTTGCTAATGTTCCGTGATTTCCTTCCCGTTTGCTTGATGTTCTATGTCGGCAGGGCCCGACCCCACGCGTACCTCAGCCGCCGTTGGGCCGTCCGGATCACCAGGATGGAGCCAAGGGGTGAGGGGCTACGTGGCCAGTTAGGCTCCTGAGTCGTGATGCTCAGGAGTCCCCCTTGACGCGCAAACGGCCTATGGGGAGGAGATGCGAAAGTAGGCCTTAGCGTTCTACGTCGGCTGGGCCCAGCCGCGCGTGTACCTCAGCCCCCATTGGGCCGTCCGGATCACCAGGACAGAGCCAAGGGGTGAGGGGCTACGTGGCCAGTTAGACTCCTGAGTCATGATGTTCAGGAGTCCCCCTTGACGTCCAAATGGCCTTCATACTTTTTCCTTCACCGAGGCTCCGCTCAGGAGGGACGCATGACGACTAGGTCCGAGGGACCTGGCAGGGCAGCGTATGCTCGGGCGTGACCCGAGTGTAGCCCCCGTCCCCAGCCGCCTTGCGCGACCCTCCTAAGGGGAAGTGTTGCGATGAGGCTGGACACTGAGTCCGGAGGCTCCTTGAGGTTGGTACGGCCATGGGGACGCCCTCAGTTGTTTATCATCAGTGCGGAGCGTAGCGCTTCTGCACTTGCACGGGCATAGCCGCTCCTCGACCATGTCGACTGCCAGCATGAAGCATGGTGCTTCCACTAGTGCGTGGGTGAGGGCTCCCTCTGATTGGAGCCCCCAGGGCGTGTACAACCCTGCCCTAACACGTGGCTCGCATGACAGGGCTACACGAGGTGTGCCTGGGCACTCATGAGCCAGTGTGGAACTTACGAGGCCCTACCGCAAGGCGGGTTGCGCCTGGTCTTGATTCTTGATGGCTGCGGTGACCCTGCCAGATGGTTAGGCAACCTGCGCCAGACGAATCTCCTGAGGTGATCCCATGAGAAGGCCAAACACCAATTACCCCAGGAGGTGGTGACGTGAACGGGGCCAGCCCACCAGACAGAGCTCAGTCATTGGATTTATTGACGCTGCACGGACGGACCCGAGCACAGACGCCGTGCCTAGTCTTCTCATGCGAAAAATCCTAAAGAAAGACGACCGACGCGCGGCTCCCGTGGTGGCAAGGCACCGGGTTACGCATCCCGGCCTGTCCGTCCGCGATTAGCTCATGCGAGAAGAAGGCACCAAGGGCCATGGGAGGTGACGTACACGAGAGCGAGCCCGCGAGCCAGAGCTCAGCCACTTGGGTTTGGCCACACTGCAGGGACGGACCCAAGCACAGACGCCATGCCTGTCCTTAATCATGAGGCGTCGTGGGCGGGCTTCCAAGGGCGTGCAACATTCATGGTATCGAAGTACCGGATAGGCAGGTGATAATCATAAGGTAGTCCATGCAAGAGGGCAAGCTAGTTTAGATAGATGCAAGAACGATACATGCCACTGGGACGGACCCGAGCGGCCTGGGGATGATGCAGTCCGTGAGGCGCTCCCAACAGAGTAGGCTGAAGATGCAAAAGGATACATGTCACAGGGACAAGCCCATGTGACCTGGGGATGATGCGGCCCGAGGGGCACCCCCAGATGAATGAACCGGAAAGTGTCACCTGGTACTGTTGCTGAAGAAGTGTTGAAGCAGCTGAACATGTGCGCCGGGGAGGTCGCTCCTCATGAGCCGCCAGGGCCCTGAGCCTCAGGAGGCTCCGAGGGCTTGGGTGGTTCTTAAAGAACCGTCGCCATCTCCGCCAGGACTGCATGGTGTCTGGCCTCCTGAGCCGCTAGAATGTTCCACATGTGGTGTTGGAAGGTGATAGCTGCGTTCGGCAGGTCGAAAGGCATGCGAACGTAGCTGTGAGGGGGACCCTTGAACCGTCCAACACTCGATGGCCAGAAACGCCCCTGAGATGCGGCCCTGTTGAGCCCTACAATGTCAACGCGGACGCGCAGCCCGCCGTCCTTGCCAGGATAGGGAGTTGCACCAAGTGGTGGGCGGCGGTCGCCGCACATGGCTCTTGCTTCCTGAAGCTCCTCAGTCGCCTTGGTGATGAACTCCCCAGCACCAGGTGCCCCGCGTCTTGCGCCCTCTTGGGGGAACATGCGGCGAAGCACGCCTCCACGTGGTGCCCGAGCACCTCCCTCGTGACGTTGGCTAAGTCTGAGGCCCTCGAGAAGAGAGCCCTCGAGCCTAGCCTGAGGAGGGCGCCGGGCGCGCCTTCCTACGCGAGGGAAGGAGGCATCCCAGCTGTGGGCGCAGATCCTGAGGTGGCGCCGCTGGAAATGCCGCTTTCCTGAGGCCCTTGGTGGAGTAGCTGCTTCTTCTTCTTGGGGTTGGCCTCAGGAGGGTACAGGGTGCCTTCGTTGTCGGGGTCTTCTGCCGCTGCAGCTTGGTAAGCACACTCGAGGGAGCACACCGCATCTCTTTCCTTGCAGGCGACCGAGATGACGCTGCCACTCCCTGGCATCTTAAGGACGTTGTAGCCCTGATGGGTCACCGCCATAAACTTAGCTAGGGCTGGATACCCAAGGATGGCGTTGTACGACGGGCAAATGTGGGCGACGTCGAAGTCGATGAGCTTGGTGTGGTAATTGTCGTGCTGGCCGAATGTGACGGGGAGGCGGACCTGCCCTATCGGGGTGGTGGAGCCGTCGATCACTCCTGAAAAGGGCTTGGTAGGCTGTAGCTGATCGTATGGCACTTGGAGGCGATCGAACGTCTCGACGGACAGGACATTGAGCCCTGCGCCGCCGTTGATGAGGGTCTTGGTGACTTGGATGTTGCTGATGATGGGCGAGTAGAGCATCCGGAGGGCACCAACGGTTCCCGCACACTTGAGCTGGTCGGACGAGCTGAGGGTAATGGCGCACTTGGACCACCGAAGCGGGCGTGTGGCCTCGAGCCTGGGGAGAGCCGCGTTCACCTCGCGGGCGAACTGCTTGAAGACGTGCTAGGAGGCTGGGGCCTGAGCACCACCCAAGATGTAGGCGATGGCATGGGGCTCCTGAAAGCCCCCAGCCCCCTCGTCCTGATGGTGGTCGTTGTTTCTCCTTGGCGGTGGCGGCAGCGGAGGGAGGCCGGCGTTGCCCTGAGGACAGTCCTCACGAGGCTGCTCCCTCCAGGGGCCCTCGCGAGGCTGGTCCTGCCAGCGATCCTCACGAGGTCGGTCGCACCACTCCTGGCGGGGACCATGGTCTCGTCCCAGCGTCCTCAACTTCGTCCACCTCCTCGGCCGCATCCCCGGTCGCTGCGCTCAGGGCGTCGACTAAAGCGCCCGTCACGGATGGCCCTGAGCTCTTGATAGTCATTAGTGTTGTGGCTGTGTATGTTGTGGAAGGCGTAGAACGGGCTGCTGCTCTTGGACGACTCGGGGTGGTCTCGTCCGTGCTTCGTCTCCGGCTCAGCCGCGAGCACGGCTACCCCATTACGCTTTACATCTTTAGCCTTGGCCTTCTTGTCTTCTAGGTTAGCGGCTGGAAGCTCGAGGAGGGAGAGGTGCCCTTCCTCAGCTCTTGCACACTTGGTCACCATATTGAACATCTCCAGGGCCGTGCATAGCTCCTCATGGATGGCGAGCTCCTCCTTCATCTTGACGTCGCGGACGCCGTCGGAGAACACGGAGATGATGGCCTCATCCGTCACCATGGGGATCTTGAGGCAAATGCTGTTGAAGCGCTGGATGTACTTCTGCAGAGTCTCCCCTGGCTGCTGCTTGATGCGCCGCATGCAGGTCACCCGCGGCCAGCGGGCGGTCGCGAGTACCCTGGAAGTTGGTGAAGAAACTTCGCGCATCTCGCCCCAGGAGGAGATCGATCCCGCGGGCAGATTCAGGAGCCACGGGCGTGTGCCATCTTTGAGGGCCATGGGGAACCGGTTCGCCATGACCTTCTCGTCGTCGTTGGCTGCCTTGATGCTCAACTCGTAGAGCTGCAAGAACTCCGTGGGGTCGGGGGTGCCATCGTAGTGCGGAGGCAGGTCTGGCTTGAACCTGCCGGGCCAGATGATGCTGCGTAGCTCGGGAGTGAAGGCGTGGCAGCCTGCTGTGGTCACCGGAGCCCGTCGCGGAGGCAAAGCCCGGTCCTGGTATCCACGTGCCGCCGCTGCAGGCAGTACGCGGTCTTGATGCGGTGGTGCTGGGAGCGCAGGAGCGTTTTCTTGTGGCCTCGGGACTTCTTGGCAGCTTCCTTCTTCATGCGTGGGCGCCCGATGCGGCGGTCACGCCGCGGGACCGTGGCTCTTGGCGCGAGGGCGCCATCTTGACGCGGAGGTGGTGGAGGCGCTCCATGAGCCGCATCACCCTCATCTGGAGGTGGGCGAGGCAGCGAGAGAGACGGTGCGGGAGAGCCCCTAGCGGCGCTGACGAGCTCGGCGATGCGGTCCAGCCAGTCCTCATAGAGGTCGTCGGTCGGGCTGTAACGCTGGAGCTCGCGTGCCATGAGAAGTGCAGCCTGCATGTCCGTGGGAGCGCGACGAGCATGGGGCGACGAGCCGGCCGGAGTTAGCGATGGGGTGGCGGTGCGTCTGTCCCGCCGCACGGAGGGGTGCAGCGATGAAGCTTGCTGCTTGTTCGCTGCCGGGCCGGTGGCGGCGTTGGCAGCGGGTGATGGAGAATGGCGGGGAGATCCGCCAACGGGCGCCGTCTGAGCGATGCGGGCGGCGAGGGCGGCCCGACGCTCAGCACGGGCTCGGCGAGCATCAGTCGTGGATGCGGTGGAGCAGTGGAGCATGGATCGACGGAAGAAAGGCTTCAGCGCACCCCTACCTGGCGCGCCAAATGTTGGATTCGGGGTTCCGACAAACCCTTGAGGTTCGAACTCTAGGGTGCGCACGAAGATCTTTCACTCTCTCTCTCTCTCTCTCCCTGGCTTGCTCTTGCAACGATCTCAAGGCCTAGCTCGCCGAACCCAAGGAACAAGAGACACGAGGGTTTATACTGGTGCGGCCACCGTTGTGGTGTAATACCCTACTCCAGTGTGGTGTGGTGGATTGCCTCGTGGGCTGAGGATGAATCAGTACAATGGATGAACAACCTCCTGAGGAGAGGTGTTCTTGAGCTCTATGAGCTGGTGTGACTCAGGATGGTCCAAATGATCCCTCTTTGCTATGGTGGTGGCTAGCCCTATAGAGGCCTGGTCCTCTTCCCAAATGTTAGGCGGGAAGGGATCCCACAATGGCCAATTTTGAAGGGAGACAACTAGTACAAGTTATCTCGACAAAAGGTGGTCTTTGCCTGCCAAAGGCTCTGGTGGTGATGCAGCTGTGGGCTCCACAGTGACCTCCGTCCTGCCATCCTACTGGTCTTGGTCTTGTTGCACCGATATGGAAACCTTTGCCTAATGCCGTGAGACTCCTCGCCTGCGCCTGACTCTTTAGCACCAAAGAGGAAACTGACACTGTGCGCCCACTGGCGCCCGCCTGGCTTTGGTCGTCATGCCTCATGTCACACGAACCTCGCGAGGTGCCCTCCGCCTTGATATCTCCGCCCCTTGGGAGCCAGCCTAGTGAGGCTGCCCCTGAGGAGGTGATGTGTCGTCCGCCTCTCGAGGCTTGGCCCCTCGCGAGGGTCTTGAGTGGTTTCTGATGAAGATGGGACGTACCGGGCCGCCGGTAGAGCCATGTCGTGGGCTGCAGGCACGCAAGTCTGGGTACCCCCGTTCCGAGGACGCCGACAACATCTTTTGTCCTACCCTCCCATGGCAGCGGGGTCCATAAGGAAATCTAAGGGATATTAGGGCCTTCTTTTAATAGAGAGCTGGATCAAAGCATTAGCACTCAATGAATACATGAACTCCTCATACTATGGTCATCACAGGAGGAGATCCCAATTATTGTCACCCTGGGGTATACTAATCATAACACATAATAGGTGCATCTACTTGCAAGATAGGATCCAAAACTCACTTATATTCATGAAAAATAAAGAGTTCGGATCTGAAATCATGGCACTCGGGCCCTAGTGACAAGCATTAAGCATAGCAAGGTCATAGAAATATTAATCTCAGAACATAGTGGATACTAGGGATCAAGCCCTAACAAATTGACTCGATTACATGACAAATCACATCCAACTCCATCACTGCCCAACAAGCCTACGAAGGAATTACTCACTCCCGGTGGTGAGCATCATGGAATTTTTGATGAAGAAGGGTTGATGATGACAACGACGACGAATTCCCCTCTCTGGAGTCCCGAACGGCTTCCAAATCAGCCCTCCCAATGAAGAATAGGAGGTGGCGGGCTCCATATCGTAAAATGTGATGATTTCTTCTCTCTGATTTTTTTTCTCCGTGAGATGGTACTTATGGAGTTGGAGTTAGGGCTAACGGGGGTCTACGGGATCCCAAGCTCATAGGGGGCGCCCTAGGGGGGCGCCCCTGAGCTCGTGGCTCCCTAGTGCCCCCCCCTCTAGTAGGTATTTTCGCCAATATTTTTTATATAATCTGGAAATATTCTCCATAAATTTTCATCCCATTCCAAGAACATTTATTTCTGCACAAAAATAACACCATGGTAGTTCTGCTGAAAACAACGTCAGTCCGGGTTAGTTTTCATTCAAATCATGCAAATTAGAGTCCAAAACAAGTGCAAAAGTGATTTGAAAAGTAGATACATTTGAGACGTATCAACTCTCCCAAGCTTAACTCATTGCTTATCCCCAAGCAATTCAATTGACAAACTGAAAGTGATAAAGAAAAACACACAAGAGTTGTTGTCTATAAAAAGGCCACCGTGATCTCCACACAAGTAACAACAATTTGACCACCAACTTCTCTAAACATCTACTAGCACTTGAAGTAGAATAGGATGTGGGAGTGTGGATACATACCTAAAAAAGATTCATAAGAGCGATGCAGCCCAGCCATCGGTGACACTCCCTACTTCCCCTCTCTAGGCACCACTGATAACCCACAAGAATAGGGGTCGCGACAGTTTTCGAGGGTAGTATTTCACCCAAATTTGTTGATTCAACGCAAGGAGAGACAACTAATATTTATGAGCCTTAGCAGTTGAGTTGTCAATTCAACCACACCTGGAAAATAATATTTCTGCAGCAAAGTGTTTAGTAGCACAGTAGTTTCATAGTTTTGATAGTAGCAGTAACAGTAGCAATAGTAACAGGAATAGTAACATACACAATTTTATAGTGATTGTAACAACAACATCAGTAGTAACTCAGCAAAGATCAATGTGAGAAAAGCGTAGGCATTGGATCAGCGATGGATAGTTGTGTTGGATGATATTCATCATATAACAATCACAACCCAGAGCGATACACAATAGCTCCAATTCATCAATTCAATGTAGGCATGTATTCCGTATGTAGTCATACGTGCTTATAGTAAGAATTTGTATAACATCTTTTGTCATACCCTCCCGTGGCAGCGGGGTCCATAAGCAAATCTAAGGAGTATTAAGGCCTCCTTTTAATAGAGATCTAGAACAAAGTATTAACACTCAATGAATACATGAACTCGTCATACTACGGTCATCACCGGAGCGAATCCCAATTATTGTTACCTTGGGGTATACGGATCATAACACATTATAGGTGCATACAACTTGCAAAATAGGATCCAAAACTCAGTTATATTCATGGAAACATAAAGGGTTCAGATCTGAAATCATGACACTCGGGCCCTAGTGACAAGTCATAGCAACATCAATCTCAGAACATAGTGGATACTAGGGGATCAAGCCCTAACAAACTGACTCGACTACATGACAAATCTCATCCAACTCCATCACCGTCCAGCAAGCCTACAAAGGAATTACTTACTCTCGGTGATGACCATCATGGAATTGTTGATGAAGAAGGGTTGATGGTGACGACGATGACGAATCCCCCTCCCGAAGCTCCGAACGGACTCTAGATCAGCCCTCCCGATGAAGAACAGGGGGTGGCGGTGTCTCCGTGATGACCCACAAGTATAGGGGATCTATCGTAGTCCTTTTGATAAGTAAGAGTGTCGAACCCAACAAGGAGCAGAAGGAAATGATAAGCGGTTTTTAGCAAGGTATTCTCTGCAAGCACTGAAATTATCGGTAACATAGTTTTGTGATAAGGTAATTTGTAACGAGTAGCAAGTAATAAAAGTAAATAAGGTGCAGCAAGATGGCCCAATCCTTTTTGTAGCAAAGGACAAGCCTGGACAAACTCTTATATGATGTAAAGCGCTCCCGAGGACACATGGGAATTATCGTCAATCTACTTTTCATCATGTTCATATGATTCGCATTCGGTACTTTGATAATCTGATATGTGGGTGGACCGGTGCTTGGGTGCTTCCCTTACTTGGACAAGCATCCCACTTATGATTAACTCCTATTGCAAGCATCCACAACTACAACAGAAGTATTAATGTAAATGTCGGTGTCAAAACCGGCGGATCTCGGGTAGGGGGTCCCGAACTGTGAGTCTAGGCCGGATGGTAACAGGAGGCAAGGGACACGAAGTTTTACCCAGGTTCGGGCCCTCTGGATGGAGGTAAAACCCTACGTCCTGCTTGATTAATATTGATGATATGGCTAGTACAAGAGTAGATCTACCACGAGATCGGAGAGGCTAAACTCTAGAAGCTAGCCTATGGTAAGATTGTTGTTCTGTATGTTGTCCTACGGACTAAAACCCTCCGATTTATATAGACACCGGAGAGGGTTAGGGTTACACAAAGTCGGTTACAATGGTAGGAGATCTACATATCCGTATCACCAAGCTTGCCTTCCACGCCAAGGAAAGTCCCTTCCGGACACGGGACAAAGTCTTCAATCTCGTATCTTCATAGTCCAGGAGTCCGGCTGAAGGTATAGTCCGGCTATCCGAACACCCCCTAATCCAGGACTCCCTCAGTAGCCCCTGAACCAGGCTTCAATGACGACGAGTCCGGCGCGCAGATTGTCTTCGGCATTGCAAGGCGGGTTCCTCCTCCAAGTACTTCATAGAAGATTTTGAACACAAAGATAGTGTCTGGCTCTGCAAAATAAGTTTCCACATATTGCCATAGAGAGAATAATATTTACACAGACCTAATCTACTGACGTATTCCGTAGTGTGACACACCACGGCCAAGCCTTTATCCGAGTCGTTTTATTATCCCACCTCAGCGCGTCATGCGAGGCGGTTTCCTTGGCACGTCTTGTTAAAGCAGAGATCGTGTCCCCTTATTCCGGGATTCTCATCAATACGGGCGTGGGTAACCCAACCGCACCATTGATTACAGCGCTTGGAGATAAGCGAGTTTTACCAGGCTGGTGGGGACACGTAGTTGTGTCCACCCATATAAGGGGATAAGGATCCACCTTTTCACCTACGCCTTCTTCCTCCCTTGATTATCCATTCTCGCACACTCGCGCTCCAGCGCCCAAGTCCGCACTCCCCACCTCAACCTTCTCCAGCCATGTCCGGAGCGGGAGGCAAGTGGATGGTCTCCTCCTTCACGGAGGGACACATCAAAAAACTGAGGAAGGCCGGATACTTATCTAACGACATCGTGTACCGGCTTCCTGAAAAGGGGCAGCTCATCCCCACCCCTAGGCCCCATGAGAGGGTGGTGTTCCTCCCCCATTTCCTACGCGGACTGGGCTTCCCTCTCCACCCATTTGCCCGGGGGCTCATGTTCTACTATGGCCTGGATTTCCACGATCTGGCCCCAAACTTTGTCCTCAACATCTCAGCGTTTATCGTCGTGTGCGAGGCTTTCCTCCGCATCCGCCCCCATTTCAGCCTATGGCTCAAGACTTTCAAAGTCAAGCCGAAGGTGGTGCGCGGCAACCAGGCGGAGTGCGGAGGCGCCATGGTGGGCAAGATGCCCAACGTCTTATGGCTCAAGGGCTCCTTTGTGGAGACCCTGAAGGGGTGGCAATCGGGGTGGTTTTACATCACTGAGCCGCGTGACCCCGAATGGGTCGCAGCCCCCGAGTTTCGATCCGGACCCCCTACGCAGCTCACCTCCTGGAAGGAGACGGGCTTGTCGTGGGGTAAAAAAGGAGAGTTGACCGGACTCCAAACATGCGTCCAAACCCTGGTGGACAGGAAGCTCAAACTTGTCAACGTAGTCCAGGTTATGCTCATCCGCCTGATCCTCCCGTGTCAACAACGGGCTTTCAACCTGTGGGAGTTCGACCCGGCGCGGCACCAAACTCTGAGCAGGCTCTTCGACATGACGTACGAAGATGCCTGGAAGGTGCTTTTCAAGGGCGCCGAGGCCCCCACATCCGCTACCGAGGATCGCGGATTCAGTATGCAGCGTCACGCTCATGCGGTAAGCTGTTTTTTTCCTGTTACAGGGTATCAGTTTTTCATAGTTTGACTCCATGCTGGATCTAAGCTCCCTTACCTTTGACAAGATTGGCAGGAGACGTCCGGACAAATCAACTGTCCGACTCCTTTGCCCGAAGGCCCAGCGGACGCTCGCTTGGCGAAGCTGCTGGTTCCAGCACCCCATGTGGTGCTGGAGAAGAAGGCCAAGAAGAGGGCCACGGGGACTCGAAAGAGTGCCCGACGCCTGGAGGTGTCGGATCCCTCATCCGACGACTCCAAGACGCACTCCTCCCATGAAGACGAGGAGGAAGAAGAGGCCCCTCCCCCTCCAGCGGGGGAAGGGAAAAAAAGGAAGGCCGCCCCAGCTGGGGAGGCCAAAGGGTCCAAGAAGGGGAAAACCCTTCCTCCGGACTACTCCACCGACGCCGATGACAGCGGAGAGGAGTGGCCGCCCAGGGCCAAGCCCCTGGCTAAATCGTAAGTATTCGGATACCAGAGTAATTCATAGTATTCGTTTATTGCACATCTTTCCCTTATGTCGAATATGTTTATGCAGCCCACCCAAAGACCGGCTCGACGCATCGTCGAGCGGCTCACTGGACTCATCGGATGTGAACTCGCTTCTGACGGCTTCCTCCCCCCACCCTACGGACGACACCGAAGTGTTGTCCCAACAGGTTCCAAGCCGGGAGGAGGTGGTCCTGGAGGCGCCGCAAGGCGACCTCCCGGACTCCAGGAGTAAAGGGGATGAAACCCCCCAGGGCTCCAAGTCCGGCTCTAGGCCGGACACCGCTCCGGAACCTTCAAAGGTTCCAGAGTCTGGTGGGGGACCTCCTTCCAAGAGGAGCAAGCCCACCGTGCCGGTGACCCCCGTCCAACCGGAGGCGCCGGACAATCTGTTGGGGGCGCTCCAAGGCGCCTCCATCGACGAGGAGCACCGCACCATTATGAGTGCGATGGTCTAGAAGGTTCAGTCCGCCAAGAGCGGACTGACTGAAGCTTGTACTAGCCTTTTAACAGGCTTTGAGGTACGTAAAGAATGTGTAAATAATATTACCGCATAGACAGTAGCCCCTGATGCTCTGTTTGGCGTTCGGGAAGAAAAGCCGAATAGAGGATCAAATAAAATTCGCAGGAGTCTAACAAAATGGAGTCAATATGCGCATGCAGGCTTCTCTGCTTGCGTCCGCCGTACTGACTGCGGAAGTGGACACGCTAAAGCAGAACCTCGAGCGGTCCAAGCAAGAGCTCGGGCGTGCCAAGAAGCAGCTCAAGGATAATGAAGGTAAGAAATACCTTGTATATATATATATAAAGGTGCAATTGCAAAAAATGACAGGATTATCGTGGCTATTGTAGGGGCCACATCTGAGGTGGCGACCCTTAAGCAAGCGCTGGTCGAGGCCGAGAAGAGGGCGGCCATGGAGCACCGAGCAGGAGAAGTATGAGGCCGAGGTTGGCAAGGTGCGGCAAGAGCTCCAGGCTCTCATGGAAAAACATGAGAGTTTGGAGCTTGACTCAAAGACGCGAGCGTCCGAGCTCGCGGTGGCTATTGAAAATGCCAAGTCTGCCAAGGCTGAATCCCAGAAGACCCTCCAGGAGTTGGATGAGGTGAAGAAGATAGCGGCGGGTAAGGCATTCTTTATGCAAAGCAAACACATAAACGTGAGTTACTTGTTACTTACCCGAATCCGGAGCTCTCCAGGAGCGTTCGCAGATCTTCCTCGGAGTGTATCCGATGCCGCCGCATTCTATCGAGCCGAGGAGGGCAGCTCGACAGAGAAGGTGTTCTGGTCTCAGTATGCTGAGGCCGGACACCCCGTGCCCCTGAGCGACCAACTGAAGCAACTGGTCGAGCTCCACAAGGCGGCCGAACAGGCCATGAAGGGCCTCATAGTTCGGCTGTGGCCTGGAGAGGCTCTGCCTGGGAGCTATTTCGGGCTGGTGCGGCGGCTGGTGGAGGCCTGTCCAAGGCTCAAAGTCATCAAGCGCTCCGTCTGCATTGAAGGTGCCCGTAGGGCCCTTGCCCGTGCTAAGGTGCACTGGGGCAAGCTGGATGCTGAGAAGCTTGTGAAGGACGGGCCACCGCCGGGGAAAGAGCATCGCAAGCCCGAGAATTATTATAAGGATGTTCTGAAGGGTGCTTGCCTTGTGGCGGATTAATGTTCTAGGGATGTAATTTTTGAGTGAAACTTGCTCGTTTTGTCCTGTGCGCTGAAAACTTGTTCATATGCGCTAAGCAATGCTATTGGAATTTAAAATATTACCTTCTGTGCGGCTGTTTATCAATTCTAAGAGATGGCAAGTCGTCGGCTTCTGCCCCCGTGCCGCTAGTGCTGGGGTGTTCGGGGATAAACCCGAGCGCTCTTTTTCCCATGTTTGGGTCCTTCGAGGGAGGCGCTCAGCCCAACGAACAAGGCAATTGGACTATAATGCGTGAACACTCTCACTTAGCCATAGAATTCTATAATTTTAAATTTTGGCGAAGCCCCTGGTATTCGGAAGACCGAGTTCGGGGCGCTATCCACGCCTTGGCCGGACAGAGCCGGCTCCTCGCTCTAAGCGGCAGAAGTCGTTAAGGACTCGAAAAACCTCTCGAACAGCGACCAGCTCTCGCTTCATCATGACAGTCAGTTTTAGCTTTCTCCACTGAGGTGCTCGACCCAGCTCAACTGGGGCACAATCGCAGTGGGTCTCCTAGTGCTACCTTAGCCGATATAGCGGAACGTAAGGCACCAAAACATAGGAGCCAGGCAAACCCAACTATTGACCCAAGACATGATTCGGAGCCGATGCATATAATGCTATAAGTTCGGGGTGCCGCACTTGTTAAAGTGTCCGGACTTCTCACACCATATTGAGGGGTACTAAAGCCCCTGGCGTATTTAGGCCGTACCAAAGTGTACGGGTGCAATATGTCGTTAAGGAACATATATATATATATATATATATATATATATATATATATATATATAAAGAGCAATGCAAAAATAGACAAAAGCTATGCACTATTTATTAAAGAGGGCTGCGATCAAAGTAGAACGATACAAATAATGCGATAAGTAAAAGGTTGGACTATGTAACATGTCCATTCCAAGGGCAAGCTGCGGAATAGTATGCGAAACAGGTATACTGCTCATGATAGAGACCACCTGGGAGTTCCATAGTGCGGCGTGGCTTGTCTGCTTCCCTGTTTCTTGCATCGTTTGTGCTGCAATTGAACTGCCGAATAGGCCTTCCGAAGAGTGGAGTCCTGAAATTAAGAGAAAATTAAAAAATCGGCAGCCCCTAGTGCGGTTTAAGCCATGTTTCAGGCGTGCCGTGATGGTGCCCCTCCCCCTGCACCCATGGTATTTCTAGAGCGTAGTTATGTACGCGAAGTACTAGTGTCGCATTTTTGCGAGGGCTGGGGTTGGGGCCGCATTGCTACGTCTACTCGGATCGTGCCAAGCGGTCTTGTTGTAGGTTACTCCGGGCGCGCTTGACGGTGTCCGATCGTTTAATGGCCGGACTGGAGAACTGCCTGGAGAGGCTGCTTTGTACTTCCGCTGCAAGGGCCGCCGTGTGCTCCTCCGTTCGGAGGGAGCGTTCGGTGTTTCCATTGACCGTAATTACTCCTCGAGGGCCTGGCATCTTGAGCTTAAGGTATGCGTAGTGCGGTACCGCATTAAACTTGGCGAATGCGGTTCGCCCGAGCAGTGCATGATAGCCACTGCGGAATGGGACTATGTCGAAGATTAACTCCTCGCTTCGGAAATTATCCAGAGATCCGAATACCACTTCAAGTGTGACTGAGCCTGTACAGTTGGCCTCTACACCTGGTATTACGCCTTTAAAGGTCGTTTTGGTGGGCTTAATCCTCGAGGGATCTATGCCCATTTTCTGCACTGTATCCTGGTAAAGCAGGTTCAGGCTACTGCCGCCGTCCATAAGGACTCTAGTGAGATGAAATCCGTCAATAATTGGGTCTAGAACCAGTGCAGCGAATCCGCCATGACGGATGCTAGTGGGATGGTCCCTTCGATCAAAGGTGATCGGGCAGGAGGACCATGGGTTGAACTTTGGGGCGACTGGCTCTACCGCGTATACGTCCCTTAACGCGTGCTTCCGCTCCCTTTTGGGGACGTGGGTTGCGTATATCATGTTCACCGTCCGCACTTGTGGGGGGAAACCCTTTTGTCCATTGTTGTTCGGCGGCCGGGGCTCCTCATCGTCATTGCTATGCAACCCCTTGTCTTCATTTTCGGCATTTAACTTGCCTGCCTGCTTGAACACCCAACAATCCCTGTTGGTGTGATTGGCCGGCTTTTCGGGGGTGCCATGTATCTGGCACAGGCGGTCGAGTATACGGTCCAAACTGGATGGGCCCCTAGGATTCCTTTTGAATGGCCTTTTCCGCTGACCGGATTTAGAGCCTCTGAATCCGGTATTAACTGCCGTATCCTCAGCATTGTCGCTGTTAATGCGGCGCTTCTGCTTGTTGCGACGCGACCTGCCACTACTGTCCCTGGTATCCGAATTACCAGGGTTCTTGGTCATATTGTTGCTACGAGCAAGCCAGCTGTCTTCTCCCGCGCAAAAGCGGGTCATGAGTGTCGTGAGTGCTGCCATAGACTTCGGCTTTTCCTGTCCAAGGTGCCGAGCAAGCCACTCGTCACGGATATTGTGCTTGAAGGCTGCTAGGGCCTCACCGTCCGGACAGTCGACTATTTGATTTTTCTTTGTTAGGAACCGTGTCCAGAATTGCCTGGCCGATTCCTCTGGCTGCTGAATTACGTGACTTAGGTCATCGGCGTCTGGGGGTCGCACATAAGTGCCCTGGAAATTGTCGAGGAATGCGGCTTCCAGGTCCTCCCAACAACTGATTGATCATGTTGGCAAGCTGTTAAGCCAATGCCGAGCTGGTCCTTTAAGCTTGAGTGGGAGGTATTTGATGGCGTGGAAATCATCGCCGCGGGCCATGTGGATATGAAGGAGATAATCCTCGATCCATACTGCAGGATCTGTTGTGCCATCATATGATTCGATGTTTACAGGTTACCCTCGGGGATTTGATGATCCATTATTTCGTCTGTGAAGCATAGTTGGTGTGCGGCGCCTCTGTACTGGGCTATATCACGACATAGCTCCAATGAGCTTTGTCTATTGTGTTCGGCCCTGCCGAATTTGTGGCCGACGTGACGGTTACCGTCTTGAGCCGTGGGGCGCCCACGCGATCCGTAGATCGATCCTGTTTGCCTTGCCTTGTCCTCCAACATATCTCGTAAGTCCGGCGCATATTCCCGTGCCTTGGTACGGGGTGTGGCTTGAGTGGAGGGCCGAGAGGCCTCTCTGTCGCGGCCACGAGGTGGCCGGTCGGCCGCATCAAGTGCTTCCTCCTCTAATCGGGGTAGCAACCTGCGCTTTGGGTAGCTCTTGGAGGGGCGTTCGAGTTTATGCTCTTCGGCCGCAAGGACTTCAGTCCATCTGTCGACTAGCAAATCTTGATCAGCTCTAAGCTGTTGCTGTTTTTTTAGGCTTCTTGCCGTGGCCATAAGCCTGCATTGAAAACGCTCTTGCTCGATGGGATCCTCTGGCACGACGAATTCGTCGTCGTCGAGGCTTGCCTCGTCTTTGGAGGGAGGCATATAATTATCGTCCTCGACCTCTCTGTCTGTCACTCTCTCATGAGGGCTGGTTTCTCCATCCTCCTATGCTAAATCTTGCTGGAGGGGGTTTTCTTTGGCACTTTCCAGAGTATTATTATCTCCCGTGCTGGAATCACCGTATTTGTTTTGGCGGGATTTTGAGCGGTGCCGCTGACGCCGGCGCTTAGGCTGTTTCTTGGAGGGGTCATCCTCCGCTGTTCCATCACCATCTCCTTCTTTTGGGGTGTCCACCACGTATATGTCATATGACGAGGTGGCTTTCCAGGGCCTGATAGGCGCTGGTTCTTCATCAGCGTCCATACCGTCGATGTCTTCGGAGTCGAAGTCGAGCATGTCAGTTAAGTGGTCGACAGTGGCTACAAAGTGGGTGGTGGGTGGGCTTTGAATTTCTTCATCGTCCGAATCCCAACCTTGCTGACCGTAGTATAGCCAGGGCTCTCTTGATAAAGAGAGAGACTTCAGTGTCTTCAGAATATCGCTGAAAGGCGAGTGCTGAAAGATGTCCGCGATAGTAAACTCCATGATCGGCGCCCAATCGGATTCGATCGGCAGGGGCGCGGAGGGTTCGGAGTCCAGAGAGGAGTCCGGCTCCTTGGAGTCACGAGTCTCGCAGAGTGCGGGGCTGGTGTTCGGCTCGATCGCTGTTGGGATCGCAGCCCCCGAGGCAGCGTCCAAGCACCCATCCTCAATCGGCGCAATTGGCTCCGAATTAAGGGTCGAAGCCGTTGCGGGTGCGGCCTCCAGGGCACTGTTCAGCGGCAGAGCTAGATCATGCTCGTCGTGACAGTGCGGCGTGCTCGGCAATGGCTCGAATCCGTCGAAGATCAAGTCCCCGCGGATGTCAGCCGTGTAGTTTAAGCTTCCAAATCTGACCTGACGGCCAGGGGCATAGCTTTCGATCTGCTCCAGATGGCCAAGTGAATTGGCCCGTAGTGCGAAGCCGCCGAAGACGAAGATTTGTCCGGGGAGGAAGGTCTCACCCTGGACTGCATCGCCATTGATGATCGTACGAGCCATCAAGCCTGACGACGACGACACAGAGGAACTCTCAATGAAAGCACCAATGTCGGTGTCAAAACCGGCGGATCTCGGGTAGGGGGTCCCGAACGGTGCGTCTAGGCCGGATGGTAACAGGAGGCAAGGGACACGAAGTTTTACCCAGGTTCGGGCCCTCTCGATGGAGGTAAAACCCTACATCCTGCTTGATTAATATTGATGATATGGGTAGTACAACAGTAGATCTACCACGAGATCGGAGAGGCTAAACCCTGGAAGCTAGCCTATGGTAAGATTGTTGTTCTGTATGTTGTCCTAGGGACTAAAACCCTCCGGTTTATATAGACACCGGAGAGGGTTAGGGTTACACAAAGTCGGTTACAATGGTAGGAGATCTACATATCCGTATCGCCAAGCTTGCGTTCCACGCCAAGGAAAGTCCCTTTCGGACACGGGACGAAGTCTTCAATCTCGTATCTTCATAGTCCATGAGTCCGGCTGAAGGTATAGTCCGGCTATCCGAACACCCCCTAATCCAGGACTCCCTCAGTAAACCTAACCATAGCATGAAACATATGGATCAAAATCAGCCCCTTACGAAGCAACGCATAAACTAGGGTTTAAGCTTCTGTCAGTCTAGCAACCCATCATCTACTTATTACTTCCCAATGCCTCCCTCTAGGCCCAAACAATGGTGAAGTGTCATGTAGTCGACGTTCACATGACACCACTAGAGGGATGACAACATACATCTCATCAAAATATCGAACGAATACCAAATTCACATGACTACTAATAGCAAGACTTCTCCCATGTCCTTAGGAACAAACGTAACTACTCACAAAGCATATTCATGTTCACGATCAGAGGGGTATTAATATGCATAATGGATCTAAACATATGATCTTCCACCAAGTAAACCAACTAGCATAAACTACAAGGAGTAATCAACACTACTAGCAACCCACAGGTACCAATCTGAGGTTTGGATACAAAGATTGGATACAAGAGATGAACTAGGGTTTGAGATGAGATGGTGCTAGTGAAGATGTTGCTAGGATTGACCCCCTGCCGATGAGAGGATCGTTGGTGATGACGACGGTGATGATTTCCCCCTCCCGGAGGGAAGTTTCCCCGGAAGAACAGCTCCGCCAGAGCCCTAGATTGGTTCCGCCAAGATTCCTCCTCATGGCGGCAGAGTCTCGTCCCGAAAGCTTGCTTATGGTTTTTTCCTCGATGAAGGACTCCATATAGCAGAAGGTGGGCATCGGAGGGCCACCAGGGGGCCCACAAGGAAGGGGGAGCGCCCCCACCCTCGTGGCCAGGTGTGGCCCTCCTCTGGAACTTATTGCACTCGGTATTTTTTATATATTCTGGAAATAGCTTCCGTCAAGTTTTAGGACATTTGGAGCTGTGCAGAATAAGTCTCTAATATTTGCTCCTTTTCCAGCCCAGAATCCCAGCTGCCGGCATTCTCCCTCTGTATGTAAACCTTGTAAAATAAGAGAGAATAGGCATAAGTATTGTGACATAATGTGTAATAATAGCCCATAATGCAATAAATATCGATATAAAAGCATGATGCAAAATGGACATATCAACTCCCCCAAGCTTAGACCTCGCTTGTCCTCAAGCGAAAGCCGAAATCGAAATATATGTCCACATGTTTAGAGATAGAGGTGTCGATAAAAATAAAATACGGACATGAGGGCATCATGATCATTCTTAGAACAACATATATATATATATATATATATATATATATATTGTCATATGATCTCTTATGCTAAAGTAACAATTCAATCACAATTTCAAGAATGAATCATAAACTTCGTTGAGAACCAACAAACTCTAATCTCGGTCACTGAGGCAATTGCAATTTATCATAACATAGGAAAGAGTCAATATAAGAGCTTTTCAGCAAGTCCACATACTCAACCATCTTTTAGTCTTTCACAATTGCTAACACTAATGCAATATTTATGGGTATGAAGTTTTAATCGGACATAGAGAAAGATAGGGGCTTATAGTTTTGCCTCCCAACGTTTTACCTCAAGGGTAATGTCAACAATAATAACTCATGAAGACTCACATCCAATTAGCTATATATATCAGGATCTTTCCAACATATTGTGCTTGCCAAAGGATAAAATGTAAAAAGGAAAGGTGAAGATCACCATGACTCTTATGTAAGGTAGAAGATAAAAGTAAAAGATAGGCCCTTCGCAGAGGGAAGTAGATGTTGTCATGCGCTTTTATGGTTGGATGCACGAAATCTTAATGCAAAAGAACGTCACTTTATATTGCCACTTGTGATATAGACCTTTATTATGCAGTCCGTCACTTTTATTTCTTCCATATCACAAGATTGTATAAAGCTTATTTTCTCCGCACTAATAAGTCATACATATTTAGAAAGCAATTTTTATTGCTTGCACCGGTGAAAACTTACTTGAAGGATCTTACTCAATCCATAGGTAGATATGGTGGACTCCCATGGCAAAACTGGGTTTAGGGATATTTAGAAGCACAAGTAGTATCTCTACTTGGTGCGAAGAAGTTGGCTAGCATGAGAGGGAAAGGCAAGCTCAACATGTTGGATGATCCATGACAATATAATTTGTCTCAGATATAAGAAAACATAACCCATTAAGTTGTCTTCCTTGTCCAACGTCAACTCTTAGCATGTCATACTTTAATGAGTGCTAACAATCATAAAAGATGTCCAAGATAGTATATTTATATGTGAACCTCTCTTTCTTTATTACTTCCTATTAATTGCAACGATGACCAAAACTGTGTTTGTCAACTCTCAACAACTTTTATTCATCATACTCTTTATATGTGAGCTCACTACTCTCCATAAGATCCATAAGATCTCTTTATTTCTTTTTTATATCTTCTCTTTTATTTTATTTTATTCCTCAAGATCATAGAAAAATAATCAAGCCCTTGACTCAACACTAATCTTTATTATATATAGCTCACGGACTCAATTACATAGGGGGATCATAAAGCAAAACTCACAACTAGATCATACTAAAACTTTATTCTACTAGATCAAGATATTACTAAAAAGGATCGAACTAAGAAAAACGGTAAAGATAAAAGTGATGGTGATAAGATACCGGGGCACTCCCCCAAGCTTGGCAGCTGCCAAGGGGAGTGCCCATACCCGATGCTCAGTTCTTCTTTGTTGGTGAAGAAGGTGACGGTTTTGTTGATGGCGTAGGCTTCTTCCTTAATTTGCGCTTGAGGACATAATTTTGGTCCCTTAGGTCATCGATCTCCTGCTCCAGGCTCAGTATCTTTTTGCATAATGCCTGCTTGTTTTCCTGCAAGAGGCGAAAAGGGATAAACTCAATCTTAGGTTTCTTTACTCTATCGGGGAGGCTTGACTTTTTGAACTCCACATGCATGTCCCCAGGTTGAGGTAATGGGACTTCATCTTCATCTGAGCTCGTCTCCTCCTTTCCCTTGGGTTCATAGTCCTCTTCTTCTTCCATAGTCCAACCACAATGCTCCACATCCCCATAGACCTTAGGATCTGCAAGGTAATCAGCCACATAGCTTTCTCCTTCAGAATCCTGGGACGACATGTTGCTCTAATATGCAACAGGACAACTTGAAACAAAGACATGAGATATTCGCGTGATACGGTGGTCAAAACCTTCGGGAGATTATATAATGGATTTTTACCGACCAAAAGAAGTATCATGCAAGAAAATAGAGTCCGGAGAGCACACGAGGTGCCCACGAGGCAGGGGGCGCGCCTAGGGGGGTAGGGCGCGCCTCCCACCCTCGTGGGAGCGTCGTGTCCTTTTCGGTCTGCTTCTTATTTTCCTATTTTCTTATATATTCCAAAACAGAGAAAAAATGCCATTAGAACTGCTTTGGAGTCGGTTTACTTACCATACCACGTACCTATTCATTTTTGGAGTCTGAAACGTTCCGGAAAGTGTCCCTTATGTATTCCTCCGGGGTTACGGTTTCAATAATATTAGTTTCAACTTTTATAGGATTACCTGAGATATAATGTTTAATTCTTTGATCGTTCACCACCTTCGGATTTGTTCCTTCGAAGTTGTTGATTTTTATGGCACCGGAACAATAGACCTCCTCGATAACATAAGGACCTTCCCATTTAGAGAGAAGTTTGCCTGCAAAAAATCTTAAACGAGAGTTGTATAACAATACACAATCACCTATATTAAACTCATGCTTTTTTTATCCTTTTATCATGCCATCTTTTAACTTTTTCTTTAAACAACTTGGCATTTTCATAAGCCTGGGTTCTCCATTCATCAAGTGAGCTAATGTAAAATAACCTCTTCTCACCGGCAAGTTTGAAGTCATAGTTGAGCTCTTTAATGGCCCAATATGCCATATGTTCTAATTCAAGAGGTAAGTGACATGCTTTACCATAAACCATTTTATACGGAGACATACCCATAGGATTTTTGTATGCAGTTCTATAGGCCCATAATGCATCATCAAGTTTCTTGGACCAATTCTTTCTAGATCTATTAACAGTCTTTTGCAATATTAATTTGAGCTCTCTGTTACTCAATTCTACTTGACCACTAGACTGTGGGTGATAAGGGGATGCAATTATATGATTAACATCATGCTTGGCAAGCATTTTACGAAAGGCGCCATGAATAAAATGTGAACCACCATCAGTCATTAAATATCTAGGCACTCCAAACCTCGGAAAAATAACTTCTTTAAGCATCTTAATAGAGGTGTTATGATCAGCACTACTAGTTGGAATAGCTTCTACCCACTTAGTAACGTAATCAATAGCAACTAAAATATGTGTATACCCATTAGAGGAAGGAAATGGTCCCATATAATCAAAGCCCCAAACATTAAATGGTTCAATAACAAGTGAATAATTCATAGGCATTTCTTGACGTCTACTAATATTACCAATTCTTTGACATTCATCACAAGACAAGACAAACTTACGGGCATCCTTGAAGAGAGTAGGCCAATAAAAACTGGATTGAAATACCTTATGTGCAGTTCTATCTCCCGCATGGTGTCCTCCGTAAGCCTCAGAGTGACACTTGCGTAGGATCTGTTCCTGTTCATGCTCGGGTACACAATCTCTAATAGCACCATCTACTCCTTCTTTATAAAGATGTGGGTCATCCCAAAAGTAATGTCTCAAATCATAGAAGAACTTTTTCTTTTGTTGGTATGTGAAACTAGGTGGTATAAATTTGGCAACAATATAATTAGCATAATCAGCATACCATGGAATAGTTCGAGAAGCATTTATGACATTTAATTGTTCATCAGGAAAGCTATCATCAATAGGTAGTGGGTCATCAAGAACATTTTCTAACCTAGACAAGTTTTCTGCAACGGGTTCTCAGCTCCCTTTCTATCAATAATATGCAAATCAAATTCTTGTAGCAAGAGAACCCATCTAATAAGTCTAGGTTTAGCATCTTTCTTTTCCATAAGGTATTTAATAGCAGCATGATCAGTGTGTATAGTTACTTTAGAATCAACAATATAAGGTCTGAACTTATCACAAGAAAATACAACTGCTAAGAATTCCTTTTCAGTAGTAGCATAATTTCTCTGGGAATTGTCTAGAGTTTTACTAGTATATTGAGTAACATTTAATTTCTTATCAACTCTTTGCCCTAGAACAACACCTACAACATAATCAATAGCATCACACATAATTTCAAAGGGTAAATTCCAATCAGGTGGCTGAACAATAGGTGTAGAAATCAATGCTTTCTTAAGTATTTCAAATGCTTCTACACAATCATCATCAAAGACAAAAGGAATATCTTTTTGTAATAGATTAGTCAGAGGCCGAGAAATTTTTGAGAAGTCTTTAATGAACCTCCTATAAAAACCGGCGTGACCGAGGAAGCTTCTTATACCTTTAATGTCCTTGGGACACGGCATCTTTTCAATAGCATCAACTTTAGCTTTGTCAACTTCAATACCTCTTTCAGAAATTTTATGCCCCAAGACAATACCTTCATTAACCATAAAGTAGCATTTCTCCCAATTCAAGACAAGATTAGTTTCTTCACATCTCTGCAAAACTCGATCAAGGTTGCTTAAGCAATCATCAAAAGAGGTACCATAAACGGAGAAATCGTCCATGAAAACCTCACATATCTTTTCACAAAAGTCAGAGAATATAGCCATCATGCATCTTTGAAAGGTAGCAGGTGCATTACATAAACCAAAAGGCATACATCTATAAGCAGAAGTACCAAAAGGGCAAGTAAAAGTGGTCTTTGATTGATCATCAGCTGACATAGGTATTTGAGAGAAGCCAGAGTAACCATCTAGAAAGCAAAAATGTGTATGTTTGGATAATCTTTCTAGCATTTGATCAATAAAAGGCAAAGGGTAATGATCTTTTTAGTAGCCTTATTTAATTTGCGGAAATCAATTACCATCCCATAACCTGTAATAATTCTTTGCGGAATTAGTTCATCTTTATCATTAGGAACAAAAGTAATACCTCCCTTCTTGGGGACACAATGAACAGGACTTACCCACTGACTATCAGCAATGGGATAGATTATACCTACCTCAAGGAGCTTTAATATTTCTTTTCTTACCACTTCTTTCATCTTAGGATTCAGCCGTCGTTGATGATCAATAACTGGTTTGGCGTCTTCCTCCAAATTTATTTTGTGTTGACATAGAGTGGGACTAATGCCCTTAAGATCATCGAGAGTATATCCAATAGAAGCACGGTGCTTCTTCAGAGTTTTCAATAATTTCTCTTCCTCCTTCTCTGAAAGGTTAGCACTAATAATAACAAGATATATTTTCTTTTTATCAAGATAAGCATATTTAAGAGTATCAGGTAATTGTTTAAGCTCAAACACGGGATCACCCTTGGGTGGAGGAGCATCCCCTAGGATTTCAACGGGCAAGTTGTGTTTCAAAATAGGTCCCTGTTTAAAGAATACTTCATCTATTTCCCTTCTTTCATTCATGAACATATCATTTTCATGGTCTAGCAAATTTGTTCTAATGGATCAGTAGGAGGCACAACAATAGAAGCAAGACCAATAATTTCACCTTTACTAGGCAATTCTTTATCATGGGGCTGTCTACGAAATTTAGAAAAATTAAACTCATGAGACATATCCCCTAAACCAACAGAAACAATATCCTTATTGCAGTCTATCTTAGCATTAACAGTATTCAAGAAGGGTCTACCAAATATAATGGAACAAAAGCTATCTTGAGGGGAACCAAGAACAAGAAAATCAGCAGGATATTTAGCCTTCCCACACAAGACTTCAACGTCTCTAACAATCCCAATTGGCGAAATAGTATCTCTATTAGCAAGCTTAATGGTAACATCAATACCTTCTATCTCAGCTGGTGCAATATCATGCATAATTTATTTGTGTAAGGAAATAGGTACTGCACTAGCACTAGCACCCATATCACACAGGCCATGATAGCAATGATCTCCTATTTTAACAGAAATAACAGGCATGCCTACAACATGTCTATGTTTATTTTTAGTATCAGGTCTAGCAATTCTAGCAGATTCATTGCCGAAGTAAATAACATGCCCATCAATATTATCAGCCAAGAGATCTTTAACCATATCAACATTAGGTTCAACTTTAATTAGCTCAGGGGGTTTAGGCGTCTTAATATTACTTTTGTTAACCACAGTTGAAGCTTTAGCATGATCCTTTATTCTAACAGGGAAAGGTGGTTTCTCAATATAAGCAGTAGGAACAACAGGATCATTATAAGTGATAGTCTTTTCTTCAACTTTAATAGGTGCAACTACTTTTGTTTCAATGGGAGGATTATATTTAAACCATTTCTCCTTAGGGAGATCAACATGAGTAGCAAAGGATCCACAGAAAGAAGCTACTATCTCAGAGTCAAGTCCATATTTAGTGCAAAATTTACGGAAAACATCGCTATCCATAAAAGATTTAACACAATCAAACTTAGGTGTTATACCCGACTCCTTACCTTCGTCGAGATCCCAATCTTCAGAATTGCGTTTAATTCTCTCAAATAAATTCCATTTGTATTCAATAGTCTTCATCATAAAGGAACCAGTACAAGAAGTATCGAGCATGGAGCGATTGTTGTCAGAAAGCCGAGCATAAAATTTTTGAATAATCATTTCTCTTGAGAGCTCATGATTGGGGCATGAATATAACATTGACTTAAGCCTCCCCAAGCTTGAGCGATGTTTTCTCCTTCGCGAGGCCAAAAATTATATATATAATTACGAGCACGATGAACAAGATGCATAGGATAAAACTTCTGATGGAATTCCAATTTCAACCGTTTGTAGTCCCATGATCCCATATCATCACATAGCCTATACCATGTCAATGCATCTCCCTTCAAAGATAAAGGGAAGACATTCTTCTTCATAACATCATCGGGCATACCTGCAAGCTTAAATAATCCACAAACTTCATCCACATAGATTAAGTGTAAGTCGGGATGCAACGTTCCATCTCCTGCAAAAGGATTAGCTAGCAGTTTCTCTATCATACCCGAAGGAATTTCAAAGTAAACATTTTCATTTTCAGTAGGTCCAGTAGGTTGAGTAGGTTGAGGAGCAACTATTTGCTCTACTGGTCGGGGCAAAGATACCCTGAACAAGCCCCTCAAAGGATTACTTTCCATAGTAACAACAGTAGATTTCAGCACTATATAAATTTTCCTTACCAAATTCCACCTACCAAAGGCGCTTCACTCCCCGGCAACGGTGCCAGAAAAGAGTCTTGATGACCCACAAGTATAGGGGATCTATCGTAGTCCTTTCGATAAGTAAGAGTGTCAAACCCAACGAGGAGCAGAAGGAAATGATAAGTGGTTTTCAGCAAGGTATTCTCTGCAAGCACTGAAATTATCGGTAACAGATAGTTTTGTGATAAGGTAATTTGTAACGAGTAGCAAGTAATAAAAGTAAATAAGGTGCAGCAAGATGGTCCAATCCTTTTTGTAGCAAAGGACAAGCCTGGACAAACTCTTATATGATGTAAAGCGCTCCCGATGACACATGGGAATTATCGTCAAGCTAGTTTTCATTACGATCATATGATTCGCGTTTGGTACTTTGATAATCTGATATGTGGGTGGACCGGTGCTTGGGTGCTGCCCTTACTTGGACAAGCATCCCACTTATTATTAACTCCTATTGCAAGCATCCACAACTACAACATAAGTATTAAGGTAAACCTAACCATAGCATGAAACATATGGATCCAAATCAGCCCCTTACGAAGCAACGCGCAAACTAGGGTTTAAGATTCTGTCACTCTAGCAACCCATCATCTACTTATTACTTCCCAATGCCTCCCTCTAGTCCCAAACAATGGTGAAGTGTCATGTAGTCAACGTTCACATGACACCATTACAGGGATGACAACATACATCTCATCAAAATATCGAACGAATACCAAATTCACATGACTACTAATAGCAAGACTTCTCCCATGTCCTCAGGAACAAACGTAACTACTCACAAAGAATATTCATGTTCATGATCAGAGGAGTATTAATATGCATAATGGATCTGAACATATCATCTTCCACCAAGTAAACCGACTAGCATCAACTACAAGGAGTAATCAACACTACTAGCAACCCACAGGTACAAATCTGAGGTTTGGATACAAAGATTGGATACAAGAGATGAACTAGGGTTTGAGATGAGATGGTGCTGGTGAAGATGTTGATGGAGATTGACCCCCTCCCGATGAGAGGATCGTTGGTGATGATTTCCCCCTCCCGGAGGGAAGTTTCCCCGGCATAACAGCTCCGCCGGAGCCCTAGATTTGTTCCGCCAAGGTTCCGCCTCGTGGCGGCGGAGTCTCGTCCCGAAAGCTTGCTTATGATTTTTTCCTCGACGAAAGACTTCATATAGCAGAAGATGGGCATCGGAGGGCCACCAGGGGGCCCACGAGGCGGGGGGTAGGGCGCGCCCCCACCCTCGTGGCCAGGGTGTGGCCCCCCTCTAGAAATTCTTGCGCTCAGTATTTTTTATATATTCTGGAAATAGCTTCCGTGAAGTTTCAGGACTTTGGAGCTGTGCAGAATAGGTCTCTAATATTTGCTCCTTTTCCAGCCTAGAATCCCAGCTAACGGCATTCTCCCTCTTCATATAAATCTTGTAAAATAAGAGAGAATAGGCATAAGTATTGTGACATAATGTGTAATAATAGCCCATAAAGCAATAAATATCGATATAAAAGCATTATGCAAAATGGACGTATCACTCCGTATGGTAAAACATGATGATTTCTTCTCTCTGATTTTTCTTCTCCGCGAGATGGTACTTATGGAGTTGAAGTTAGGGCTAACGGGGGTCTATGGGACCCATGAGCTCACAGGGCGCACCCCCTAAGCTCGGGGCTCCTTGGTGGCCCCCCTCCAGTAGGTTTTTCGCCAATAATTAATCCATGGCTGCTGGAGCGGCTACTAGAGATCCATGAGGCGCCCTTCTTGTTCCGCCTCGCGCATTAGTTTCCCCTAGTTTTGTAGGCTGGCTTTCTTATGTTTCATTTTGTTGGCCTATTCTAAATTCCCTTTTTTGTTTTCTATTTTTATTTCCTTTTATGGTTTTACAATTTCCTTTTTTCATTCTTTAAAAACATGTTTTGATTATGATCTTTCTAAAAATTATGAATAATTGCCAAACTTGTGAACATTTTTTATAAAATTCATGAACATTTTTAAAAATCATGATTTTAAAAAATTTACAAACATCTTCTAAAATTACGAATATTTTCGAATTCTCCAGATTTCAAAAATATATGTACTTTTTCCAAGTTTGGAAACATTTTTAAAATTCATGATATTTCTACATGAAAGAACTTTTTTCAAATTAATGAACATTTTTGAAATACAATGAACATTTTTTAAATACAATGAACATTTTTGAAATACAATGAACATTTTTCAAATTGGTGTTTTCTAAATTCATGAACAATTTACAAATTTGTAAACTTTTCAAATCTATGATTTTTAAATTTCCATTTTTAATTATGAACTTTTTTTATTCAAAAAATAAATATTCTATAAAAAACCATTGCTAATCTTCTTTTCAAGCACTATTTTATTCACGTACATGCAACACATAGCGAGCGAGCGAGAGCTAGTGACAACGAAATTGGGGGCACAACCCGTTTGTTGTGCTGACGAGCGACGTGCCTTAAGGCGAAATCACTAGTAAGGGCCTCTTTGATTCACAGGATTTTGAAGAATATAGGAATAAAAAAAAGTATTGGATTGGAGTGCCGTGTCAACTTGAATCCTATAGGATTAGCAAGGAGTGTTTGATGCCACATAAAAAACAAAGGAATATTAAAAAGAGATTGGAGTGGATGCTAGATTTCCTATGAAATGTAGTGCAAATGATTGCATAGGAAAAATTCCTTGAGCCCTAAAGGGTTACCCATTGCAATGGTCACATCTCGACCTTCTGTGTATTTCATTTTCCGAACCTCGATTTTTTAAAATTCGTTTATTCAAAATGATTTATTTCTTGAACCGTGCATCCAAATATCGAAACTGTTTTCATTGTTGGATTTTTCACGCGGAGATCTTTGAAACTAGGTCCCATATTGATAGATTACGATGAACTTTCTTTTTGCAAAAAAACCGGAAAGAAGAAAAACCCCGCAACCAAAAAAACAAAATTCTGAAAAAGAAACGGAGCCTAAAAGCATGGTTGCCGTATTCACTCTCTTTTTGGAAGCACAAGCTATGATTTTTCTTTTTCTCGAGGAAGCACATTTCTCGTAGAAGCACATATTGTACTCTTCCCTTTACGAGTACAAGCACTGTTGTGCTGCTTCTCTTGGAAGCATATATTTGCATTTCTCACAGAAGCAAATGTGTGCTTCCATGAGAAACACAACTTTGCATCTCATGAAGACACGGATTATGTTTCCTATTCAAAAAGGACAGTTTGTGCTTCGCAAAAAAAAATCTCTGAAAGCTAGTGAAAACCAGGAGATTGTCGGAAAGCCGAAAAAGCACCCAAACATATAAAATCCAAAAAGTCATAAAAAATAATAAAATTCAAAGGGAACGTCCAACATGGTACACACAACTGGATGCATCCAAAAAGTCATAAAAATAATAAAATTCAAAGGAAAAGTCATAAAAAACAGTTCAGTTTGTAAAACAAATGGTCATTGTATGTTAAAAAAATGATAACCGTACATTAAAAAAATTTCACTTCAGATAGAACAAATATTCTGTATACTTAATAAGATGTTCGTGGTGAATTCAAAAAATATTCACAAATTCAAAAAAAGTTCACGATTTCAAAAAATGTTAACGTATTTGAAAAAAAATCATATGTTCAAAAAAAGTCTGTGAATACAAATAAATGTTCATGTATTCCCAAAAATGTCCATGAATTCAAAAAAGGTTGGGAATTCCAAAAAATGTTCACATTAAAAAATGGTTCCATAGCCTTAAATTACAAAAATGTACACATATTGCGAAAAAATAGCAACGAAAACATATTTTTATTCTATGAACAAAACTTAAAATAAATAACAGTTTTTCAAAAATCCGAACAATTTTTTAAAATATGAACATTGTTTTCAATTGATGAACAAATTTTGACAACAAAAACATTTTCTTGAAATTGCAAGCAATTTGTTTAAACTTGAATTTTTTTAATTTATGAACAATTTTTGAAAATAGAGCATTTTTAATTTCCAAAAATGGAAATAAAACAGATAGAACAGAAAAAATAAAAATAAAAAAATAAAACTAGAAGAAAACTAGGAAAAGCAGTAAAGAAACAGAAAACTGACTTGGTGCCTTATAGAAGGTTCAGAAAAACGATAAAAAATGTCTTCTTCTAGAAGGTTCCTAAAAGTGTTTGAGATTCTTGAGTAACGTTCTTTTTAGAAAATCTTGCATAGCCTTGAGAAAATGACAAACCCTATTTGGCCCCTTTAGCGCCCGTTGTTAAAGACATTTACACCATCCGACGCACACCCGCACTTCAAGCTGGGCCGGCCCATTTCACTTTTCTTTCTTTCGTGCTAAACTCCAAAAAAGGAAAACTGGTTGAGGATCTTGCGTAGCCTTTTTTTAGCAAATCTTAGAGAACACTAATTTTATTTATTACTCGACAACATTATACAGAGTTACCCGGATACAATCCGGATCAGAAAAGAAAACACAAGGACTAACCAAATACATACAAGCTCTAGCTAACAAATGAACAACAATATTCAAATACCATTGTATGTGCTTGAAGATCACTGAATTGAAGGCAACGGCTCCAATTTCAATATGAGAAACCACCGCACCAATAGTAGAACGATCAATTCTTGAAGAATGACTTATGTACACCGAAGATAGGCAATTTGTAGCAAAGGCAACATCATGTACTTGCTTTTCCAATGCCAAATGAACAGCTCGCCTGAGAGCTATAACCTCCGCCATCTCCGACTCGAGATCACCAAGAACTGGCTCACTGCAGGCCACTATGAAACGTGCCTCGTGATCCCGAGCTACAACCTCTATGCCTGATCTGTCAAGCTTAGAAAAGATGGCAGCGTCAGAATTGAACATAACGGCACCAGACGGCGGTGGAGACCAAGTTATACTGGAAATGTTGGTATCACGCCCGTGTTTAATAACCGGTTTATAAAGATGCTGCAAAATCAGTTCGACAAATGCCTTGATTTTCTCAGCTGTACGTCGAGGATGGAGTGCCTCTGGGTTATTTCTAGCATAGTTTCTAGCTTTCCAAATATGCCATATAATCACTGCGAGCACTATACAATTCTGGTCCAAGGATCGACCATGGAAATCAAAAAGGCATTTTCTTGATGATATAAAATTATGGCATTGTAGACAGATCCCATAAGTATCCTTGAACACGTCCCAAACATCTCTAGGATGAGGACAAAAGAGAAGAGTACACATTCTAATCTATTGCAGAAAAAGCAAAGCTCCGAGGAAGGAACCTGGCGCCTTAAAAGTTGATCATCGGTTGGAAGACAATTCTGAGCAAAACGCCATAAAACAACTTTCATCTTATTAGGTGCTTTAACAGCCCAAATCGTTTTCCACTGTCTCTCATCATCAGATCTGTTGAAAGTCTGGCCATGGCCATGAATGGTGCTTTTCTAAAAAAAATCAAGCAGTACGGGCCATGTTGTATGCTGACCGAGCAGAGTAATCACCATACTTAATGAACGACTATCTCACAAAATCATTTTCAACATGTCTACAAATTGGTACGTGCAGAATCTCCAAGGCAATGTTTTCTTCAAAAAAGGCTCGCACCATCTTGTCATTCCAGGTACCGCATGTCTTATCAAGAAGACAATGTACTTTAGCATTTGCAGGGATGGATGAAACTGTTTGAAGAATATGCGAATGACATGAAGGAATCCAGTGATCTGATAAAATATGAACTTGCTTACCATCACATATACCCCATTGAATACCATGTTTCAGTAACTTACGACCAGCTAGGATGCCTCTCCAAGTTGCAGAGGCCGATCTTGAAATTGGGGCGTTCCAAAAGTCGGTATAAGGAAAGTAGCGTCCTTTCAAAACACGCACACATAAGGAATTTGGATTTGTGAGCAACCGCCACCCCTGCTTTCCTAGCATGGCTAGATTTTAAATTTTCATATCACGGAACCCCATACCACCAAGGGACTTGGGAGTCGACAGCCAATCCCAAGACCTCCAATGAATCATCTTATGACCATTTTCTCTGCCCCACCACTCATCAACAATAATCTGCCTGAATTTATGACAAATCTGTTTAGGCAAGTCAAAGAAACTCATTATGAAGGCCGAAATCGCCTAAATAATGGATTTCAACAAGGTTTATTTTCCGGCTCAAGAAACATGACGATCCGACCATCCATGAATATTATGCCATGCCCGATCAAGCAAAAATATGAAAGTATTAGTTGGATTATTACCCACCTTCGTAGGCATCCCCAGATAAGTATCATTAAAGGCCTCATTAGTAATTCCCAAACTAGTCTTCACTCTTTGTTTAACCACATGTGTACAAGCACGACCAAAGAACAAAGATGACTTACGCCTATTAATCAACTGTCCAGAACCAAAACAATAAAGATTCAGACTAGACACCGGTGCATCTACACTACGAGTATCACTTCTTGCAGAGAAGATGTTGTCATCAGCAAACAGGAGATGTGAGATAGGAGGATCGGAGCAACTGTTCCTAATACCATGTAGTTCGCCACAGTTCCCCTTCTGAAGCAACAAGCTTGACAATCCTTCAGTGCACAAAAGAAACAAGTCGGGACTGATGGGGTCACCCTGCCGAATTCCTTTCGAAGGTACAACAAGTGCAATGAGATCTCCATTAACCCGGACCACATAACGGACATTAGTAACACATCTCATGACAGAGCTGATCCATATAGAGTCAAAACCCAACTTAGATAGGCATCCATGAAGGTAACTCCACTTAACACGATCATACGCCTTCATCATATCAATCTTCAATGCAAAGAAAGGCTGCTTAGCCCTCTATTTTTGATAGTGTGGAGAGATTCATAAGCAATCAGAGTATTATTAGTAATAAGTCTGCCACGCACAAAGGCACTCTGATACTGAAATGACAACAGGTAGAAGCAACTTCAGACGATTAGCCAAAACTTTGGAGGCAATCTTATAAAGAACATTACACGGACTAATTGGACGAAAATTCTTTAAATGCTTGGGTCTTGCAACTTTTGGAATAAGCACAATCACTGAGTCACAAAAGCCATCAGGAATGGACCTTCCCACCAAAAAACTCCTGACCGCCTGAAAAATCTCGTCACCCAACAAATCCCAATGAGTCTGGTAGAATAGGGCTGGAAAACCATCCGCACCAGGAGCCTTTGTAGGCCCCATCTGAAAAAGATTTGTCTTCATCTCTTCATTAGTATAGGGTTTAAGTAAATCAGCATTCATCTCATCACTAATTTTATGCGGAATATCATCAAGAACAACATCAACATCATCACAAGGACCGAATGTGAAAATATTGTCATAATATTTTTGCACCATACCTTTAATCTTCATTGGTGAATCACAAAGAGAACCATCATCCCGGGCCAAACAATGAATTTTGTTAGTACATTTTTGAGCTGTAGCACGAGCATGGAAGAAATCTATATTCCGGTCTCCCTCACGAAGCCAGTCCACCCTAGAGCGTTGCCTCGCCATAATCTCCTCCCTCTCAAAATGTTCGCAGAGTTGTGATTCAATTGATCTTTCACCAGCTAAACAAGTCTCAGTGACCGGTGCAGATCTAATGGTACCAAATCGGCGTTCCAACTTCAAAATCTGCTTGTGAACAGACCCAAAAGAATCACGACTCAAAATCTTGAGAGCACTCGCCACATGGTGTATATTGTCCCATATGGCCTGAAGGGACATATCATCATGCCTACCATCGGATCAAACACGCTCAAAATATTCTTTATAATTAGTAGCACACAGCCAAATAGCTTCGTATTTGAACCCTTGCCGTACTGGCACTTGGCGCCTCACGACAGAAATCCGAGATAAAACAATCAAAATAACATAGCATTCTGAAGATGTCGTTATCAAATGTTAAACAGTAAAGTCATCATGCATATTAATAAAATTGCTATTAGCCACAACTCTATTGAGACGAACCTTTACATGGAATTTTGGATCTTGACGATTACACCATGTAAACTTTGGACCTAAGAACCCAAGGTCCATCAACTCGCAACCCATAATACAGTCCCAGAATGCGGCAATTTGAGCTTCAAAATGAACTCGAGGTCCACAATGCTCATTGATGCGGCTTGAAACTGCGTCGGTATTTCCCCAAGAGGAAGGGATGATGCAGTACAACTATGATTGGTATTTCCCTCAGTTGTGAAACCCAGGTATCAATCCAGTAGGAGAACCAAGCAACACTATGTAAATGGTACTAGCACACAAAGAACAAATACTTGCAACCCGACGCGTAAGAGGGGTTGTAAATCCCTCCCCGGTAAAAAGATAGATTGGCTTGTATGAGTTTGGATAAATAGATCTGAATAAAATGCGAAATAAAACAAGTAAATAAAAAGTGTAGCAAGGTATTTTTGGGTTTTTGGAATAATAGATCTGAAAATAAATACGGCAAAAGATAGATCGAAAAGCAAATATGATAAAAGATAGACCTGGGGCCATAGATTTCACTAGTGGCTTCTCTCGAGAAAATAGCATATAGTGCGTAAACAAATTACTGTTGGGCAATTGATAGAAGAACAAATAATTATGACGATATCCAAGGCAATGATCAATATATAGGCATCACGTCCAAGATTAGTAGACCGAAACGATTCTGCATCTATTATTATTACTCCACACATTGACCGCTATCCAGCATGCATCTAGTGTATTAAGTTCATGAAGAAATGCAGTAATGCAATAAGAACGATGATATGATGTGGACAAGATCTATTCATGTAGGAATAGATCCCATCTTGTTATCCTTCATAGCAATGATACATATGTGCCTCGCTATCCATTCTGTCACTGGGTGAGGACACCGTAAGATCGAACCAATCACAAAGCACCTCTTCCCATTTCAAGAAAAATCAATCTAGTTAGCCTAACTAAACCAAATATTCGGAGAAGAAATACTAGGCTATAAATAATCATGCATATAAGAGATCAAAGAAGACTCAAATAATATTCATGGATAAAAATCTGATCATAAACTCGACTTCATCGGATCCCAACAAACACATCACAAAAAGTCATTACATCAAATAGATCTCCAAGAGACCATTGTATTGAGAGTCAAACAGAGAGAAGAAGCCATCTAGCTACTACCTACGAACCTGTAGCTCTATGGTGGACTACTCATGCATCATCGAAGAGGCACCAATGAGGATGATGAACCCCTCCTTGATTGTGTTCCCCTCCGGAAAGTGCCAGAATAGGGCTCTAGATTGGATCTCGTGGTTCTGGAACTTGCGGTTGCTGGAATTGTGTTTCGTCGACTCCCCTAGGGTTTCTGGAATATTTTGATATTTATAGAGCTGAGAGGCGGTGGAGGAGACCCCCGTGGGTCCCACTACCCATCAGGGCGCGCTAGGGGCCTCCGGCGCGTCCTGGTGTCTTGTGGGCCCCACGGGCCTCCCCTCTGGTCCTTCCTTGGCTCTCAAGTTGTCTTCTGGTCCAAAAAAATCTCCAAAAAGTTCCACTACATTTGGACTCCATTTGATAGGGATATATTGCAAAGTAAAAAACAAGCAAAAACAACAAATTGCACTGGGCACTATGTCAATAGGTTAGTCCCCAAAAATAAAGTTGCTATAAAATGATTGTAAAACATCCATGAATGATAATGTAATAGCATGGAACAATAAAAAAATTATAGATACGTTGGAGACGTATCAGCATCCCCAAACTTAATTCCTACTCGTCCTCGAGTAGGTAAATGATATATACATAATTTTTGATGTGGAATGTTGCCTAACATGTTCATCACATATTCTTTTCTTTTGTAGCACGGACATTTGGACTTTTCGATGGTTCAAAGCAATAGTCTATATTTTACATGAAGACTTCAATACTCAAGCATATCAACAAGCAACCATGTCTTTCAAAATATCAACACTAAAGAAAGTTATCCCTAGCCCATTATGCTCAATCATTGATCCATTCACGAAACACACACGGATATCAGCTACATTCAATGCACAGGTATGATCACAGTGCTCCCTAGTTGGTGCTTTATAAGAGAAGATGGAGACTCGAATAAAAATAAAAATTGCATAAAAGTCAATAGATAGGCCCTTCGCAGAGGGAAGCAGAGATTTGTAGAGGTGCCAGAGCTCAAAGCAAAAATCGAGAGATATTTTTTTGAGAGGCATGCTTTTCCCGTCAATGAAAACGACCGAGTAATTCCCAATACTTTCCATGCTAGATACATCATAGGTGGTTCCCAAACATAAAATAAAGTTTATTCCTTTTTCCACCATTCTTTCACAATCCATGGCTAGTCATATCCACGGGTGCCTTCCATACCAACACTTTCCAAGGAATTTATTATTTGACGACATAAAGTAAATTTCTTTTTCATTTCGGGACTTGGCATCCCTATTACCGCCACACTCTCGTGCAATGACAAGTGAATAAACACTCATCTTGAGAATAACACATCTAGCATGAAAAAATATTGGCCACCCCCTGCTGCCTCATGAGCCGTACGGGCACACAAAAAGGAAATTCATTTTGAAAATTACGGTTGGCGCATACAAATTTACTTAGAACGGCACGACCATACCACATATAGGTAGGTATGATGGACTCATATGGCAAAACTGAGTTTAAGGATTTTGGATGCACAAGTAGTATTTCTACTTAGTACAAGTGGAGGCTAGCGGATAGATTGAGAAGCAACCAACCAAGAAACGAAAATTCTCATAAACGAGCATTATGCATAACTAACACCGAATAATGCACCACAAGTAGGATATAATTTCATTGCATAACTATTGACTTTTGTGCTTGCATAGGGAATCACAAACCTTAACACCAATATTCTTACTAAAGCATAATTACTCACCAACATGACTCATATATTACTATCATCATATCTCAAAAATATTACAAAGAATCAAGTTTATTTTGTCCAATGATCTTCATGAAAGTTTTTACTATATCCATTTTGAATATCTATCACTTTGGGACTAATTTCATATGTTGCAATTGCTTTTGATAAGCTCAAACAAATTTAAGTGAAGAACATGAGCATAAAAAATTTCATCTCTCAAAATAATTTAAGTGAAGCATGAGAGAATTTCATCAAAAATTTACTAACTCTAAAATAAATCTAAGTGAAGCATGAGAGCATTTCTTCAAAAATATTAAAGCACACCATGCTAAAAAAGATATAAGTGAAGCACTAGAGCAATTCCATAGCTCAAAAAAATTTAAGTGAAGCACATAGAGCAATTCTAACAAATCATAGCATAATTTTGGCTCTCTCCAATAGGTGTGTCCAACAAGGATAATTGGGACAAACTAAAAAGCAAAATAAGAAAAGACTCAGATAATACAAAACGCTCCAAGCAAAACTCATGATATGTGACGAATAAAAATATAGATCCAAATAAAATAACCGATGGTTGTTGGAAGAAAGAGGGGATGCCCCCTTCCGGGGCATCCCCAAGCTTAGTTGCTTGGTTCTCCTTGAATATTAACTTGGGGTGCCATGGGCATCCCCAAGCTTAGGCTCTTTTCACTCCTTATTCATTCATCCATCGTGATCTCACCTAAATCTTGAAAACTTCAATCACACAAAACTTAACAAAACCTTCGTGAGATCCGTTAGTATAATAAAGCAAATCACCACTCTAAGTACTGTTGCAAACAGATTCATATTTTATATTTGAATTTTACCTACTGTATTCTAACTTTTCCATGGCTTATACCCTTCAATAAAATCCATAGATTCATCAAAATAAGCACACAATGCAAAGAAAACAGAATCTGTCAAAAAATAGAACATTATGTAGTAATATGGACTTCGTCCATACTTCTATAACTCCAAAAATTCTGAAAAATTAGGACAACATAGGAAATTTGTATATCAAGCTAGTGTAAAAAATTTAGAATTTTATCACGCTTTAGCAAATCACGTCAATTCTGATACTGGATGCAAAAGTCTCTGTTTTTCCAACAAGATCAAAGCAACTATCACCCAACATGATCCCAAAGGCTTTACTTGGCACAAAAATTAATTAAACATAAAAAAACAATCATAACAGTAGCATAATTGTGCAAACACTCAAGAACAGAAAGAAAAAGGCAAAAATAAATTTTGCTTATTGGGTTGCTGATACATCTCCAACATATCTATAATTTATGAAGTATTCATGCCATGTTTACAACAATTATATATTGTTTTGGTATGATTTGCATGGAACTAACCCAGACAGATGTTGTTTTCAGCAGAACTACTGAAAGGATCGATATGGTTGACTAGAGGGGGGGGGTGAATAGGCAACTAACAATTTTTAGCTTTTCTTTAACAATTTAAACTTTGCATCAAAGTAGGTTGTCTAGATATGCAACTAAGTGAGCAACCTATATGATGCAACAAGGATAGGAACACAAGCAAGCAAGAGATATGAAACAAATAAGCTTGCTCAAGTAAGGGCACGAGATAACCAAGAGTGGAGACGGTGGAGACGAGGATGTGTTGCCGAAGTTCCTTCCCTTTGAGAGGAAGTACGTCTCCGTTGGAGCGGTGTGGAGGCACAATGCTCCCCAAGAAGCCACTAGGGCCACCGTATTCTCCTCATGCTCTCACACAATGCGAGATGCCGTGATTCCACTATTGGTGCCCTTGAAGGCGGCGACCGAACCTTTACAAACAAGGTTGGGGCTCTCTCCACAACTTAATTGGAGGCTCCCAACAAAACCACGAAGCTTCACCACAATGGAATATGGCTCCGAGGTGACCTCAACCGTCTAGGGTGCTCAAACACCCAAGAGTAACAAAATCCACACAAGAAAGTATGGGGGAAGCAAATATCCTTTCGTGGAAGTGTAGATCTAGGTCTCCTCCTTCAATCCCTAGCAAATCAACAAGTTTGGGTGGCTAGAGAGAGAGATCAGGCAAGAGAGCTTGAGGTGCATTAATGGTGGAGTGAGAGGGGTCAAAGGTGAGTGTGGTAGGTGGAGAAGCTCTCTTAAATACCAACCCTAAAAATCCAGCCGTTGCTGCGCTTTCAGCCCCACAGTGGTACAACCGGTCCTTGTCCCGGTACAACCGGGACTCACGGTGTAGCTGCAGAACCCTACCAGGTGGTACAACCGGGCCACTAGGCGGTGGTACCGGTTAAGAGAATGACCGGACCAACCGCCCAGCCACCGCACAACTGCCGCCTCGAAACAGAGATGAGACCGGTACTTGAGCGGTGCAAGACCGGAACAACCGCATGGCTCTGAGCTCTTGGACAGCGAAGTTCTAAGCGGAAGAACCGCTCAGACCACCGGTGGTACCGGTCAACGAGGATCGACCGGATCAACCGGGCCACCACCACCCGAGAACCGCATCAGAATAGAGCCTTGAGCGGTACTTGAGCAGTGCATGGCCGGAACCACCGTCCTAGCCTTTGTTGAGCAAGGTGGCGGTACCACCGCCCGGAGGCAGCGGTACAACCGCTCGGTCAAAGCTGGAGAGCGTCAAGGTCCAGCGGTACAACCGCTCCAGGGAGCGGTACAACCGCTGGGAAGAGCAGAAATAAGAGGGAAAGACAGGGGGAACTCTCTCTCTCTCACAACTGAGGAAGACAAGGAAGGGGTGAGGAAAGTGTATGTGAACTGATTCCCCCAGAGCTTCCTAATGAGGATTCCCTCTTGATAGTACGGGTACTCTACGACCAAAGAAAATAAAAGCGTAGAGGACACGTCTTCGATCTTTTCCTTCGAGAGGCAATAGCAATCCGATGTAAGCCTAAGCATTGAGAACCTGAAACATATAGCATACGATTAGACCACAAAGGGTTGTCATCATCATCCAAAACATAAAGTAGGGTAATGCCCTTTCAATCTCCCCCTTTTTGGTGGATGATGACAACAACACAATTTGCAAGAGATAAGTCAATGAAATCTAGACGGAACTCCCCCTGAATGTGTGCCCCAACAGGAACTAGCTGTTAGAAAGCGTGGGCACACTTTCAGGACTAGACTCCCCCTAGATTTTATAGACTCACCAGTCTGAGCACAAAAGGAGAAACAATATAATACTTAGAGTGCAATAATAACGATAATGGCCGATGAAAGGAAAGGTAAAAGAAGTAACATAAGTCTCACACACAGTAAGGAACGAAACAAGTCCACAAACAAAAACAAGCAAATCCCCGAGACCTATAGAACTCTCTCCCCCTTTGGCATCAAGACACCAAAAAGGAAAAGAGCGAAGCTAGCGTCCCAAAGCTCAGGCGTCCTCCTCTGACTCCTCGGTCGCATCTGGATCCTCATCATCAGAGTCGTCATCGTCGTCATGATCAGATTCTTCCATGACATTGTCAGCTGCTGCAAACGAGGAGGATGGCTGGGGAGGGGCTTCATCATCAGTCCAGGTGCTATGGGTATAAATCCAACGCTCCTCTGGGGTGATGCTCTTCTCAGAGCCTCTTTGAACCGGCATGTTGAGGTGCCTCATCATTGCAATTTGGCGATGCCGTGCAAGCTTCTCATTGACATGTTCCTCATACATCTTCTTCTGGATGTCAGCCTGGAGACAAAAGGTCTTCTTCACCTTGGCAGTAAGTTTGGCCACCCACGAAGGCTTGGCCCCTGGCTCCAGCTCAAAGTCCTCATCGTCAGAAGTAGCATAGACATCCTCATGAGCATTTTCAGGGAAGCGAGGCTCGGCATGCTTCTTCTTCTTAAGGAGCTTGACCTCATGAATAGTGAGGTTGTCTGGAGAAGTGAGGAGCTCTCCAGGACGACGAACAGCCCACGCAGAGTTCAGAAGGCACATGACAAAGGGGGCATAGATTGGGACTTTACGGTAGATGACCATGTTGTACATCTCATGCCACATCCAATTTGACACATCAAACGTTGCTCCTGTCCCCACCATGGTCTTCATAGCAACCATCAAATCAACCAGATAACCATGAATCTCATCTTAATTGCCCACCTTGGGCAAGAGCACATTGCGGAACACACGGTGCATGATGTCATAGACCTTCTCCAAATCCTTGGATTCTCCAATAATCCCACGGCCCCGAATGTACAGAGGGGCAAGCTTCTCCTTAAGCATGGACTCAGGAAAATCATGAGGACGAATGCCACCCCTTCCTTCCAGACCGGTATCCTCGTACCCAATAGCATTGCAGAATGCCCTCCAGGGAATGTGAAACAATTCATCGCGACACATGAAGGTGAGAGTGCGCACATCATCTTCCCCAAAATGAACCGTGGCATAGAACTGATGAATGAGTTGAACATCAAAGTCACAGTTGACTGACATGAGCTTGACAAGATCAAACTCCTCGCAGAGAGCCAGCGCCTCACCAAAATACTCCATGTTGTTACTCCAATGGTCAAGATCAATTGTCCACTGCTTGGCATATATGTTCTTATTGTGCTCAAAGAGTTCATGAACAATCCGCACTTGCATCTCATTCCGGAACTGAACGGTGGTCCAACGGGGAGCAATGGGAACCTCATACGGATTCTTTGATCGGAAGGCTTCCCAATCCTTGGCTTTCCAATGATGCAACGACATAACCACATGTTGCTTAGCAGCTGCAGACTTTTCACGGCGAGTGGGCTTGGTGGGAATCACAACTTCTTCTTCATCATCAGACACAACCGGGCGCAAGGTCCTTCGTGCCCTCTTCTTGGTCTTGCGAGGAGCAGAGCGAGAACTAGAGCCACCTGAACACACACACGAAAAGAACACACAAAAACCCAGCAAGGATGAGAGAATTGCACCCACTAGCAGAAAGGAACAAGTTGCAACAACAGAGAAGATAGAACAGTGCTTTGTGGTTGATATACTCCGGTTGTACCAGATCTTCCGCCGGTAGTACCACTCCAGCGATTGTACCGCCCGTAGGGGCGGTAGAACCGCTGACAGTGGCACTACCAGGGAAGATAGATCTAACCGAGGCATACGAATCACACAAGTAATATTCCGAATTCTAAGTGCTGCAAACAAGACAGGAGGCTAACAAAGATCTCTTCTATACCATAGTTCGAACACTAAACGCGGAAAGTTAAGTAATGCCTTAGACAAGGAAGAACCCTAGAAAGATCTAGAAGCAAAGAACACAAGGCATTACCACCATCCATGGGAAGAGATCGGTAGGCCTCCACGGAGAGAATCCACGGAGAGCCAAGGATCCAAAGCGTGAGACGCACTCTAGGGCAGGGGTAGAGATGGCCGGCGGCTAGGGCAAAGAGAAGAGGAACGAGGACGAAGGGAAAAAGACAACCCTTCAGCCCCGTCGAGTATATATAGGCCCGTAGACCACCCCGGTAGAACCACTTAGGGGAGCGGTTGTACCGCTCGTCTGGTATAGACCGTGGTTGGAGGCAATACTTCGAGTGCCTGGGAGGCAGCAGTAGTACCGCACGGCGTCAACCAGTAGTACCGGACGTAGGTTATCGTGGGTTTGAGCGGTGGAACCGCCCAAGCACCGAATGGAGACCCATTGGGACGGTACAACCTGGTACCAGCGGTAGAACCGCCCGTGATACCGGTTGTACCGTCCGACCACCTATGCCCAAGCCAAGATCAAATGAGTGCAATCCGAAGGGAGGAAGAAAGGGGCACAAAACAGGAGAGAAGCAACACCCTAGGAGAACCCAACACAAAGAGCAAAGACAGAAAGAGAGAAAACAACACGAGAACAACAAGGCTAACGCCAACCTCCCGAAGAGAGGACGGTGGCTGAGGCCACCTATGTTTGAGTCAATTGGTATGGCACCGCGAAGAATTATCCTTGGGTCCATGACCAAAACTCGTCTTTGAAGCACAAGTACCATCAAACATGGCTAATGTGAAAGACTCGATCAATTTATGCATAATGGGGGGAGGGAGAGTTCATGGAGAGAACATCACTCCCCCTATGTTCATGCCTACATCTAAACAAGACAACATGTTGAGTACGATGGGGTGTGCAAGAGTTCAAGCAACATTGCTCGAATCAATGATATTTAGCTCATGCCTTAACTCGCGAAATCTTGTTTCATCCAAGGGCTTCGTGAAGATATCTGCAAGGTTATCATGAGTGTTGACATAGTTGAGCTCGATCTCTCCTCGCCTAATGTGATCCCGGATGAAGTGATACCGGATCTCAATATGCTTCGTCTTGAAGTGTTGCACCAGGTTGAGAGAGATCTTGATGGCACTTTCATTATCACACCAAAGAAGCACTTTGTCACAAATGACACCGTAATCCTTTAAAGTTTGCCTCATCCATAAGAGTTGTGCACAACAACTCCTGGCTGCAACATACTCCGCCTCAGTGGACGAGAGAGACACACAACTTTGCTTTTTGGAAGACCAACTTACCAAAGAGCAACCAAGGAATTGGCACCCTCCAGAAGTGGACTTCCTATCCACTTTGTCTCCCGCCCAATCAGAATCCGAGTACCCTACAAGCTTGAAGTTTGATCCTCTTGGGTACCATAAGCCAAAGTTTGGGGTATGAGCCAAATATTGAAAGATTCGTTTGACCGCCACATAGTGACTTTCCTTAGGTGCGGCTTGAAAACATGCACAAATTCCCATACTCAACATGATGTCCGATCTAGATGCACAAAGGTAAAGCAAGGATCCAATCATGGAACGATATACCTTTTGATCCACCACTTTACCATTGGGATCTAAGTCAAGTTGGCACTTGGTGGGCATTGGAGTGGAGGCCGGCTTGATGTCACTTAGCTTGAATCTCTTGAGCATGTCTTGAGTGTATTTGGATTGATTGATGAAGGTTCCTTATCTTCTTTGCTTCACTTTGAACCCTAGAAAGAACTTCAATTCTCCCATGGAGGACATCTCGAATTTTGAGGTCATGAGAGCGGCAAATTCCTCATTGAAAGCTTTGTTAGGAGAACCAAAGATAATATCATCAACATATAATTGGCACACAAACAACTCCCCTTTGACCTTCTTAGTAAAAAGAGTGGGATCGATTAGCCCAACCTCAAAACCACGGTCTTGTAGCAACTCGGTAAGGTGGTCATACCACGCACGTGGGGCTTGTTTAAGGCCATAGAGTGCCTTATCGAGTTGATACACATGATCGGGAAAGTAGGGATCCTCGAACCCGGGGGGTTGCTTGACGTAAACCAATTCATTAATAGGACCATTAAGAAAAGCACTCTTCACATCCATTTGATGTAACTTAAAGTTATGATGAGAAGCATATGCAATCAACATGCGAATGGATTCAAGATGAGCAATGGGAGCAAAGGTTTCACCGTAGTCAATACCCTCGACTTGGGAGTAGCCTTGTGCTACCAAACGAGCCTTGTTGCGAATGATAATCCCATGGGCATCTTGCTTGTTCTTAAATATCCACTTGGTTCCTATGACATTGTGATTCCCAGTCAGTCTTGGCACCAATCTCCACACTTTGTTGTGCTCGAAGTTGTTGAGTTCTTCATGCATGGCATTGAGCCAATTCGGATCTTCTAGCGCTTCATAGACCTTGTGGGGTTCCACACAAGAGACAAACGCGTGATGCTCACAATAATTTGCTAATTGTCTACGAGTGCTTACCCCCTTTCTTAAGCTTCCAAGCACATTCGTCATGAGATGATCCTTGGTGGAGAGCTTGGAAGCAACCTTGGCGGCACGACGCTCTAATTCCTCCTCGGGGGTGAGACGAGGAGTGGTCACTTGATCATCTTGAGCGTCGTCTTGGGCTTGTTCTTGTTCTTGAACTTGCTCGGAGGAGAGAACTTGACCTTGGACATCACTTGATGTGTCAACACCATTTTGAGCGTGATCTTGCCCTTGGTCATGTTCTTGAGGATGAGAGCCTTCATATTGTTCTTCGGAAGCGTGTGGGCCTTGGGTTGGTGATGGCTCCACTTGAGTGGAGCTTTGTCCTTCTCCTTCGTCCACAAGGGGTTCCTCAATGGGTAGGATAAAGCCAACACCCATTCTTCTTATGGCTTGGGGAGGAATTTCATCACCTACATCACAAGTGCCACTTTGCTCCACTTGGGAGCCGTTATTCTCATCAAACTCCACGTTACACGTCTCCTCAATAAGTCCCATGGATTTATTGAGGACACGATAAGCATGAGAGTTTGTAGAATAGCCAACAAATATGCCCTCATAAGCTCTAGCCTCAAATTTAGACAACCGAACACCTTTCTTGAGAATGAAACACTTACACCCGAATACCCAGAAGTACTTGAGGTTGGGCTTGTTACCGGTGAGTATCTCGCATGGAGTCTTGTTCAAGCCCTTGCGGAGGTAGAGCCGATTGGATGCATGACATGCGGTGTTGATGGCTTCGGCACAAAATTTGTACGGAGACTTGAACGCCGCCATCATGGTCCTTGCCGCATCCATCAACGTCCGGTTCTTCCTCTCCGCAACACCGTTTTGTTGAGGGGTGTATGGTGCGGAATATTGATGCTTGATTCCCTCATCACTAAGAAATTCATCCAAGGTGTAGTTCTTGAACTCGGTGCTGTTGTCACTTCTTATTGTCAAGATCTTTGCATTGTGTTGACGTTGTGCTTCATTTGCAAAGTCAATGACGGTTTGTTGGGTCTCGCTCTTCCTATTGAAGAAATACACCCACGTGTACCTTGAGTAGTCATCCACAATCACCAAGCAATACTTCCTACCTCCAAGACTATCGAAGGATGGGGGCCCAAAGAGATCCATGTGAAGGAGCTCCAAGGGATTCTTTGAATAAATGATAGTCGTGGGAGGGTGAGCCTTCTCATGTAGCTTTCCTTTGATACAAGCACTGCAAGCACGATCTTTAGCAAAACTAACATTCGTTAGTCCACGGACATGGTCCCCCTTGAGGAGACTTTGCAAAGATCTCATATTGACATGGGCTAAACGGCGATGCCAAAGCCATCCCATATCAACTTTAGCCATTAGGCATGTCGCGGTCTTAGTGGGTCGCTCCGAAAAGTTAATCACATATAGACCGTTCTCGACATGCCCAACAAAAGCTACTTTAAGAGTCTTGCTCCACAAGAGGGCCACGGTATCGATATCAAAGAATGTGGCAAAGCCCATGATTGCAAGTTGATGAACGGAAAGTAAATTGTATGCAAGGGACTCAACAAGCATGACCTTCTCGATCGTGAGATCAGGAGAGATGACCACCTTGCCAAGCCACAATACCTTAGAAGATGAGGCATCACCCCACTCGACATTGGTGGGCATAGATGGAACTTTGTGCATGTCCACCACCAAGTCCTTGCTTCCGGTCATATGATTTGTAGCTCCGCTATCGAGCAACCATGATCCACCACCGGAAGCAAACACCTACAAGAGATCAATGCTTGGTTTTAGGTACCCATTTTGTAATGGGTCCTTTGATGTTAGTAACAAGGGTCTTAGGAACCCAAATAGACCATTCAATGTACTCATGAAGAGAACCAACAAATTTGGCATAAACATGCCCATCACTAGCACGACATAACACATAAGAAGGGTTAAAATCGCCGGCTTTGTTGAGAGGGGTGACATTGCCCTTCTTGACATTGTTCTTCTTCTTCTCCTCGGGGGCACTCTCTCCCTTCCTCACAAAGGTTTGCATGAGGGGAGGAGGTCGTTTGGTCTTGTCATTCTTCTTCTTGTTCTTGGAGTCGGGCACGTACCCAACCCCTTCCTTGGCCACACCTCCCTTTTGGTTGATCAAGAGATCGTTGAGGTTCTTCTTGCCTTGTATGCAAGTCGCAAGACCTCTCTCAAGTTGCTCCTTCAACTTCGTATTTTCCTCAACAAGACGTATATGCTCACAACACGGGTTAGTAGCATTTGCATTATCAATTAAAACCATATGAGGAAAAGTTGCTTTCTCCTTAGTTAGCTTCACTTGGAGTTGATCATGAGACTCCTTGAGACTAGCGTGAATACCCTTCAAGGCCTTGTGGGCCTTGTCAAGTATATCAAACTCCTCTTTGAGTCTAGCAAGATCAACCCTGAGTTTGGCCTTCTCGGAATTTAGCACACGAGAAACAATGAGGACATGATCATAATCTTTCTTTAACTTAGCATGATCAACGTTGTGTGACTCCTCAAGAGCCAAACGAAGACCACACTCTTCCTCAAGAGCATTGGAAAGATTCGAAATCTCATCGGCATAGTCACGACTATGCCCTTCCATCTTAGAGATGGTGTCTTCGTGAGCCTCGATCATGTCATTGGCTTCACCAAGTTGTTCCAAGAGAGCAACAAAGTGCTTCTTGGATTTTCCCTTGAGTTTGCCCATAAAGGCCTCAAACTCGTTAGCCTCCACATTAGCTCCCTCAAGTTCATTAATGCTATCTGTCGGGGAAGTATGATTAATGATGGTAGTTTTGATGTTGGAGGTTACCTTGTTGGTGGCTTTAGCCATGAGGCACTTGGCGGTGATGCTCTCATTGGGTGAGTCAAAGAGAGACACCCGTGACGTTGTTGCAATGGCAACGGAGGCCATGGCAACCGACTCATCATCTTCATCATTGTCATCATCCTCATTGTACTCTTCTTGCACAACCAAAGCCTTGGGAGGAGTCTTCTTGGTGAAGTTGTTCTTGTTGGGGAACGACTTGGCCTTGTCCTTTCGGATGAGCTTGCCACCATTGTCTTCCCTCTTCTCATACGGGCATTTCGCAACAAAATGACTCACGTTGCCACAATTGTAGCAAGTCCTTACACGTTGCTTGCCCCTTGTGCCACTCGAGTTGTTTTTGCTAAAGTTTGGCCTCGAGTTTTTCTTGCTCCAAAATTGCCTTGAAGCAAGTGCCATGTGTTCATGATATGCATACTTCGTATCATCATGGTTGCTCTCCTCTTCTTCCTCTTCTTCTTGTTCAACGGTGAGCTTGGCCTTCAATGCAAGATTAGGCCTCTTTGCCCTTTGGGAACGAAGCACCGCATTGTTGGCGGCCTTGTCCAGAATGTTCATGGCCACAAACTCATCCAACACTTCGCTTGAGGTCAAAGTGTGGAAGTCCGGTCTTTGACGAATGACGGAGGACATGGCCTTGTGATAGGGCATCAGTGCCTTGAGGAATTTGCGCTTGATCCAATTGTCATCCGTGTCCTTGCTCCCGTGATCTCATAGTGAGACCGCGAGTTTGGTTACTCTCCGATAAAGCTCACGAGGTTCTTCATCTTCTTTCATTGCAAACTCATCGGCCTCATCTTGTACCACTTCATAGTTGGAGCGTTGAATGCTTGCACTTCCCCGGTAGAGAGAGACAACACAATGCCATGCATCCTTGGCCAAGGCGAAGGGACGAAGATGAGGTAGGTCTTCGGGTGGAATTGCATCTTGAATGATGAAGAGAGCATTTTCATTGAATTGATTGTCTGTGGATTCTCGAGGAGTGAAGTTGCTTGGATCATGTGGATAGAAACCTTCTTCAATGATTCTCCAAAGGTTAGTGCTCACATGATTTAAATGACGTTTAAAGCGGTAAACCTAAGAATCAAAGTCCTCATTTTTCACAATCTTAGGAGGAGGACCAGCATGATTCAAATGAGTGGAAGGAATCGGTCCACCATAAACAAGTGGTGGTTCCACATGGGCAAAAATGCCGGTGCCATTCTTACCACTAGAAGAAGGAGCCTTTTCACTACTAGCTTCCCCCTTGTCGGGGATAGCATCCGTCATCTTGTTGGCGGGATCACCCACTTTCAACGGTGCGGTGGATAGTTTAAGCCCCTCAAGAAATTTAGTAAACATGCTCTCAACTTCGGTCGTCATGGAGGTTTTCAATGTCTCCAAGGCCACATTGAACTCCTCACGGGAGATCGAGGTTCCCCCATCGCCCGTAGACGAGACCGGATTCACACCGGAGTGTTCCTCCACACCGTCTACGGTATCAACCATACTCTTTGGATGGTAAAGTCCTTTATAAAGAGACGAGGCTCTGATACCAATTGAAAGGATCGATATGGTTGACTAGAGGGGGGGGTGAATAGGCAACTAACAATTTTTAGCTTTTCTTTAACAATTTAAACTTTGCAGCAAAGTAGGTTGTCTAGATATGCAACTAAGTGAGCAACCTATATGATGCAACAAGGATAGGAACACAAGCAAGCAAGAGACATGAAACAAATAAGCTTGCTCAAGTAAGGGAACGAGATAACCAAGAGTGGAGACGGTGGAGACAAGGATGTGTTGTCGAAGTTCCTTCCCTTTGAGAGGAAGTATGTCTCCGTTGGAGCGGTGTGGAGGCACAATTCTCCCCAAGAAGCCACTAGGGACACCGTATTCTCCTCACGCCCTCACACAATGCGAGATGCCGTGATTTCACTATTGGTGCCCTTGAAGGCGGCGACCGAACCTTTACAAACAAGGTTGGGGCTCTCTCCACAACTTAATTGGAGGCTCCCAACAAAACCACGAAGCTTCACCACAATGGAATATGGCTCCAAGGTGACCTCAACCATCTAGGGTGCTCAAACACCCAAGAGTAACAAAATCCACACAAGAAAGTATGGGGGAAGCAAATATCCTTTGGTGGAAGTGTAGATCTAGGTCTCCTCCTTCAATCCCTAGCAAATCAACAAGTTTGGGTGGCTAGAGAGAGAGATCGGGCAAGAGAGCTTGAGGTGCATTAATGGTGGAGTGAGAGGGGTCAAAGGTGAGTGTGGTAGGTGGGAGAAGCTCTCTTAAATACCAACCCTAAAAATCCAGCCGTTGCTGCGCTTTCAGCCCCGCAATGGTACAACCGGTCCTTGTCCCGGTACAACCGGGACTCACGGTGTAGCTGCAGAACCCTACCAGGCGGTACAACCGGGCCACTAGGCGGTGGTACCGATTAAGAGAATGACCGGACCAACCGCCCAGCCACCGCACAACTGCCGCCTCGAAACAGAGACGAGACCGGTACTTGAGCGGTGCAAGACCGGAACAACTGCATGGCTCTAAGCTCTTGGACGGCAAAATTCTGAGCGGAAGAACCGCTCAGACCACTGGTGGTACCGGTCAACAAGGATCGACCGGATCAACCGGGCCACCACCGCCCGAGAACCGCATCAGAACAGAGCCTTGAGCGGTACTTGAGCAGTGCATGGCCGGAACCACCGTCCTAGCCTTTGTTGAGCAAGGTGGCGGTACCACCGCCCGGAGGCAGCGGTACAACCGCTCGGTCAAAGCTGGAGAGTGTCAAGGTCCAGCGGTACAACCGCTCCAGGGAGCGGTACAACCGCTGGGAAGAGCAGAAACAAGAGGGAAAGACAGGGGGAACTCTCTCTCACACACAACTAAGGAAGACAAGGAAGGGGTGAGGAAAGTGTACGTGAACTGATTCCCCCAGAGCGTCCTAATGAGGATTCCCTCTTGATAGTACGGGTACTCTACGACCAAAGAAAATAAAAGCGTAGAGGACACGTCTTTGATCTTTTCCTTCGAGAGGCAATAGCAATCCGATGTAAGCCTAAGCATTGAAAACCTGAAACATATAGCATACGATTAGACCACAAAGGGTTGTCATCATCATCCAAAACATAAAGTTGGGAAATGCCCTTTCAACTACCGTGGTGTTGTTTTTGTGCATGAGTTGAAACTTTTTGATGATTTTTTTGGAACAAAAGAGACCCCCCAAGCTTTGTGGAAGGACCAGAAGGTGAATGAGTAGGGCACAAGACACTGGGGCACGCTAGGGGGCCCAAGCGCACCCCAGTGGGTTGTGCTCACCTTGAGGCCAATCTTCGCGTGAAACCGACGCCAAAAAAACCTATAAATAGAGAAACCATCAGAAGTAACCCTAGATCGGAAGTTCCGTCACCGCAAGCCTCTGTAGCCACGAAAAACCAACCGGGAGCCCGTTCTGGCACCCTGCCGGAGGGAGAGATCATCACCGGAGGCCATCTTCATCCACCCCCGGGGCTGAGGGTTTGTACCAGTAGCTATGTGTTTAACCTCTCTCTCTCTCTCTCGTGTTCTTGATGGCACGATCTTGATGTATCGGGGGCTTTGTTAACATAGTTGGATCATATGGTGTTTTCCCTTCTTTATCTTGTTGTGATGAATTGAGTTTTCCCTCTGAGAATTCGTTTTATCGGATTGAATACTTCTATGGATTTGAAAGCACTTGATATATGTCTTGCATATGAATACCCGTGGTGACAATGGGGTATTATTTTTGTTCACTTGATATATGTTTTGGCACTCAACTCGCAGATTCCCGAGGTGATATTGGGGTAATCTATGCATAGGGGTTGATGCACGTTCTCGTCTTTATTTCTCTGGTAGAAATCTTGGGGCACTCTTTGAGGTTCTTTGTGTTGGATCGACTATTATAAATCTTAATTTACTTTGGTGTTATTTTAGTATGAAATATTTATAGATCAATTGGAAAGAATAGCTACAAACAATTTTGTCTTATGTACTTCGCTAGATAAGAACTTTGGAGTGATTCTTCATTGCACATTGAGGGATGGTTATGTGATCCAATTATATTAGCATTGTTGAGAGATTGCACTAGCGAAAGTACGGACCCTAGGCCTCATTTTCAAGCATTGCAATACCGTTTGTGCTCACTTTTGTTACTTGTTACCTTGCTGTTTTTATTGTTACTATTACAAAAACAAATATCTACTATCATTACTACACTTATATTACCATCTGTTCACCGAACTAGTGCACCTATAGAAATTACCATTGTATTTGGTGTGTTGGGGACACAAGAGACTATTTGTCATTTGGTTGCAGGGTTGTTTGAGAGAGACTATCTTCATCCTACGCCTCCCATGGATTGATAGACCTTAGGTCTTCCACTTGAGGGAAAATTGCTACCGTCCTACAAAACTCTGCGCTTGGAGGCCCAACATGTGTCTACAAGAATAAAGTTGCATAGTAGACATCAGTTTCCTCCCAAGAAGCACTATCGTTTTATGCCCCTAGCTAGGCATAATGCATAGATTCAAGTATTGTCATCTTTAGTTCTAGCTCCATAGGTTGCTCTCATGATTGATTCATATGGTGGCTTAGTTCTTATTCTAGGGAAGTGTTCCATACCCTTTCTTAGTGTAAACTGAAATTTAATATTCCCTTCTTTCATATAAATCACGACACCTATAGTGCGTAAAAATGGTTTACCAAGTATATAGGGACAAGGCAGATTGCAATCAATATCAAGAACAATAAAATCTATGGGCACATAGTTCCTATTTGCAAGAGTAAGAACATCATTAATTCTTCCCAAAGGCTTTTTAATAGTAGAATCCACCAAGTGCAAATTAAGAGAACATTCTTCAATATCGGTAAGACCAAGCACATCACATAAAGATTTTAGAATTGTGGAAACACTAGCACCCAAATCATATAAAGCAAAACACTCATAATTTTTAATCTTGACTTTAATGGTAGGTTCCCAATCATCATATAATTTTCTTGGAATTGAAATCTCTAACTCTAATTTTTCTTCTAAAGCTTTCATCATGGCATCCACAATATGTTTAGTAAAAGCTTTATTTTGTGCATAAGCATGGTGAATTTATCATGGATTGCAAAAAAGAAATATATTCAATCAAAGAGCAACTATCATAATTAAAGTTTTTGTAATCTAGAAGAGTGGGCACATAACTAGTTAAAGTTTTGATCTCTCCAAACCCACTTTTATCAATTTTCGCATTAAGATTTTCACCCTCCGAATCATCCGGACGCCTTCTAGCTAAAGTTGACTCTTCTTCAGTCCCTTCAACATCAATTTTAATCTTACTAAACAAGGAATCAATATAAGAAACACCAATCATTTTAAGATCTTCATCATTTTTATGAAAGCAATCGATAGAAAACACTCTTTCTAAAAATCCTGTTTTAGCTCTAAGCATAGCGGTTATTTTCTTACTTTCATCCATAGAAACATGCAAAGCTTTAATTGATTCATTCACATCTACTTTAGGTGGAAAAAAATTTAATCTTGAGATTTTCTACATCATGGGAAATTCTATCAATGCTTCTAGACATATCATCAATCTTATTCAACTTTTCTCTTATCATAGTATTGAAAACTTTTTGAGCATTGATAAATTCTTTAATATTATTCTCAAGATCAGAGGGGTTCCTATTATTATTGTAGGAAGAATTACCATAGGAATTTCCATAATTATTAGAGGAATTTCCAGGAAAAGGCCTAGGATTGAAATTACCTCTATAAGCATTGTTATTAAAATTGTCTCGCGAGACAAAATTCACATCTACAGGATCACTTTTTGCTCAATCAAAGTAGACAAAGGCACATCATTAGTACCAATAGGAGCACTTGTACTAACAACCAATTTCATAAGAGCATCAACTTTTTCACTCAAAGTACTAATTTCTTCAACCGAATTAACTTTTTTACTAGTAGGTGCTCTTTCTGTATGCCATTGTGAATAATTTGCCATAATATTATCTAAAAATTTAGTAGCTTCACCCAAAGTAATTTCCATAAAAGTACCACCCATGGCAGAATCTAAAATATTTCTAGAAACAAAATTCAATCCCGCATAAAAAATGTATAATCATCCAAAGATTTAACCCATGAGTAGGACAATTTCTTAGCATCAATTTAATTCTTTCCCAAGATTGTGCAACATGTTCATGCTCAAGTTGCTTAATATTCATGATTTGAGTTCTAAGGGAAATAATTTGCGAGGGCAGAAAATACTTAGTAATAAAAGCATCTTGCATTTATCCCAAGAATCGATACTATTGTGAGGCAAAGAAGAAAACCAAAATTTTGCACGGTCCCTTAAAGAGAAAGGAAACAATTTCAACTTCACAATATCATTGTCCACATCTTTTTCTTTTGCATATTACACAATTCTATGAATGTGTTTAGATGGGACGCGACATCCTTATTAGGTGTACCAAAAATTGAGCTTTCATAACAAGATTCAACAAAGCGGCATTAATATTACAAGACTCCGCACTAGTGGTGGGAGGAGCAATTGGAGTGCTACTAAAATCATTATTATTGGTATTGGAAAAATCACACAATTTGGTCTTTTCTTGAGACAGCATGACTGTGCAAACAAGATTGCAAGCAAAAAGATAGATCTGGCAAGAAAAAGGCGAATGAAAAAGTAGGAAAATAAAAGGCAAATTTTTGTGAAGTGGGGGAGATGAAAACGAGACGCAAATGGCAAATAATGTAAATTGCAAGGATATGAGATTTGTGATTAGGAACCTGGTAGATGTTGATGATGTCTCCCCGGGAACGGTGCCAGAAATTCCTTTTGATGCGGCTTGAAATTGCATCGATATTTCCCAAAAGAGGAATGGATGATGCAGTACATCTAAAGTAGGTATTTCCCTCAGTTGTGAAACCAAGGTATCAATCCAGTAGGAGAACCAAGCAACACTATGTAAAAGACACCTACACACAAAGAACAATACTTGCAACCCGACGCATAAGAGGGGTTGTCAATCTCTCCCCGATAAAAAGATAGATTGGTTTATATGAGTGTGGATAAATAAATCTGAAAAAACACAAAATAAACTAAGTAAATAAAAAGTGCAGCAAGGTATTTTTGGGTTTTTTGGAATAATAGATCTGAAAATAGATACGAGAAAAGATAGATCGAAAAGCAAATATGAGAAAAGGTAGACCCGGGGGCCGTAGATTTCACTAGTGGCTTCTCTCGAGAAAATAGCATATAGTGGGTAAACAAATTACTGTTGGGCAATTGATAGAAGAACAAATAATTATGACGATATCCAAGGCAATGATCAATATATAGGCATCAAATCCAATATTAGTAGACCGAAACGATTCTGTATCTACTACTACTACTCCACACATCGACCGCTATCCAGCATGCATCTAGTGTATTAAGTTCATGGAGAAACGGAGTAATGCAATAAGAACGATGACATGATGTAGACAAGATCTATTCATTTAGGAATAGATCCCATCTTATTATCCTTAATAGCAACGATACGTATGTGCCTCGCTACCCCTTCTGTCACTGGGTGAGGACACCGTAAGAGTAAACCCATCACAAGCACCTCTTCTCATTGCAAGAAAAATCAATCTAATTGCCCTAACTAAACCAAAGATTCAGAGAAGAAATACAAGGCTATAAATAATCATCCATATCAGAGATCAAAGAAGACTCAAATAATATTCGTGGATAAAAATCTGATCATAAACTCGAACTTCATTGGATCCTAACAAAAACACCACAAAAAGTCATTACATCAAATAGATCTCCAAGAGACCATTGTATTGAGAATCAAACAGAGAGAAGAAGCCATCTAGCTACTACTTACTGATACGTCCATATTGCATCATGATTTCCTACTATTATTTATAATGTTTTTATGCATAGTAATGCTTTATGGAGTAATTCTAATGCCTTTTATCTCATAATATGCAAGGTTTACACAAAGAGGGAGAATGCCAACAACTAGAATTCTGGACCTGAAAAGGCTACATCAAGGCATCTATTCTGCACATCTCCAAATGAGCTAATAATTTACGAAGAATTATATTGGAATATATAAAAAATACTAGAGCAAATAACTACCAGAGGGGGTCCGCCTGGTGAGCACAAGACACCAGGGAGCGCCAAGCCCCCTAGGCGTGCCCTGGTGGGTTGTGCTCAGCCTGGCCCACCTCCGGTGCCCATCTTATGATACATATGTTATTTTGACCTAGAGAAAATAAGGAGAGGACTTTCGGGACAGAGCGCCGCCGTCTTGAGGTGAAACTTGGGCAGGAGCACTATTGACCTTCGGCGGAGCGATTCCGCTGGAGGAACTTCCCTCCCGGAGGGGGAAATCGAAGCCATCGCCATCACCAACAACCCTCTCATCTTTGGGAGGCCAATATCCATCAAGATCTTCAACAGCACCATCTCCTCTCAAACCCTAGTTCATCCCTTGTGTTCAATCTTTGTACCGGAACCTCAGATTGGTACCTGTGGGTGACTAGTAGTGTAGATTACATCTTGTAGTTGATTACAATACAGTTTAGTTAGTGGAAGATTATATGTTCAGACCCATTATGATATTTAATACCCCTCTTGTTGGAATATAACCCCTAGGTATGACCCGCCTAGGAGGGTCCGGGTCACACCATTGGCGGTTTAAGATGAGAAGGCCCACTAAGATCCAAGAATACAAACAGCGGTCCGTAGAGCAAGTTCGTCGAGGGCCCAAGGCCCGGAGGCGACTCGAAGCCCAAGGGTATGAGCTGCCATATGTTAGTGTTGTTTTGTAAGGTGGGGTTAGTTAAAATCCGAGCCGGTCACGTTTGTGTGAACCGGCCAGGACTCTGTAAGCCGCCGGGGGCATCAACCTATATATAAAGGGGTGACCAGGCGGCGGGTTAACTCAAGAAACAATCAATCGATAACTAGGTCAAGCGTATTTGCTCCCTAGTGATCGAAACCCAAGTAATACAACTAGAAGCAGGAGTAGGCTTTTACCTCATTGAGAGGGGCCAAACCTGGGTAAACCCTTGTGTCTCTTGTTTCCTGTTCAACCCCTTTAAGCTAACCTAGTTGTGATGGCTCCACACCTAAGTCCTTTCACTAGGGCATCTGCCATGACAATTCCACGATAGTTGGCGCCCATCATGGGGCCAGCACATGGTGGTTTCGAGTTCTTGAAGGGCAGCTTCTCAGGGATCAAGGGATACGCTGTGGGCCGGATGACCAAGAGTCGACGCGGCAAAATCTACATCGATGACGCAGGCTGGGGTCCCGAGGCCGATACAATCAAATATGGGTATCGATTCCCCTTCAGCGGAATCCACGTCTTCATTGGTAAGATTGGCGAGTCGGAGCCTGAGCCAGACACCTGCACCCCTGCCAAGGTTCAAACCGCCGCGAAGCACGCTTTTGTTGGTTTTATTCACGGAATGGATCTTGAGGAAGGATCTGTGTCTGGTGGAGAGACATCCATCTACTCTGAAGATGAGTCCTCAACTGGTGAGACCAATTCAATGTATCAAATCCAAGACGGCGGGCTTGGGGGCTATTCCGATGGCAAAAGTATTTCGGACCCCTATGAGCCAACGAACAGAGTCACGATCTTCATGGCCAGCACACAACCAGTGCTGAATTCGTCAACTGCTGCAGCTATGACTTCCAGTTCAACAGCTACTGCGATGGCCAGAGCAAGCGGCTCTGCGTGCCCGCTGGCTCAGGTTTTGTCCGAGCTCTTGGACGCCTTTGCAGCTCTATTAGCGGCAGAAGTAACCCCGTAGACTCAAGCGCAGGATAAGACAGACGTGGCGAAACTGCGAGATGAGATAGCTCAGGCCAGAGATGAGCTTAATGCTGAGAATGCTAGGATGACGACAGAGCGAACTGCCCTGGACTCCAAGTCACAATGGATTCAAGCATAAAATTTCCCGTTAAAGCTTGGATCAGAATGCATCCAATGGCGTTCTATGAAGGAGGCACCAGAGTCGCCTGCCTTTGGAGTACTATGCGAGGAATCTTTTCAACACACCTGGGGCCGGACCAAGTAATCCGCCTGAGGTGACCCGGGCTGTCGAGGCACCCGTGGCCGGGGCAACGGCTCAACCACGTGTCACAGACCCGCCTCGTTTGAATTTAACCCCACCTCAACAGATGCTGACACCGCCGGGTCATTATTCTAACCCTTTGGATAACATGATTGCTGCGGTGTCGCGGCTGGAGGCTCTCTCGGTGCAAGGTGAGTCTCCCGCGGCGGTGGAGGCGCGGAAGGCCGTGGAACTTCTTCAAACCATGGTAGCTCAACAAGTGGTGTACTCATATAGCGGTGAGCGAATTCAGTCAGCCCCACGCCATAGCCGAAGTTATAACCGATGCATTGAGTCGCCAGTAGTTTCCAGCAGTTAGCGGCACCGTCGCCAGCCCCGTGGGCATGACCTGCCACGTGCTGATAACAATGCTCAAGTTTTGGTGGATCAGGCCAGGGCAGGGCAGGACGCAGAGCTAGCGGCTCAGTTGGCGGCTCATCAGCAACCTCAGCATAACCCGTCGGTGTCTATGGAAGTTGGGATGACTTCTAGGACCGTGTGTCGGAGTAATGGGCCACGGGTAGGCCAACCCGAGCCGCACGACCTTTCAAGACATCGGGGCAGGCTGCGCCCCTCAAGACCACAGGGTGAAGAGCCGCCTCCTGGGGAGTCTACGGCAAGGCGGCCGACTGCCCGCTCACGGACGAGTCCCAGGGACGACTTCTAGAGAAGCCGGCTTTGGGGAGTCGGCCGGCGACTCCAACAAATCGTGACCTCATCGAGGAGGACAGGGCAGGGGCATGGCTACAATGAAGCCCACTCCCCGCCCCTTACCAAGGGCAGGCATGGCTACAGCACGCCGTACTTGGGAAGATCTCCCCACGGTGTGGCACTGTTGCCCAGCCGGCCCTGACATCAGTACCACTGTACCTAGTCCTGCGCCCATGACGGCTTGTCTGTACGGCCTGGAGGCAGCAGGGCCCACCAGCCAGCGAGACCTCGGGAGACGGTGGGGGCACCGCCAGTCGGACCCAACGGGAGTCGGCCGGGGGGAGTCGGCCGAGCCCTCCCCCGGGCCCACGCGCCATTAATCAAGAAGAGATGGGGAGTGGCCACAGTGATCGCCCGCCAGGCGGCGGGGCTGTTGCCACGACCCCATGACCAAGCTTGCATCATTAGGAGCACGGCTATAGTAATCAGTAGCCGGCAAGACCCGCCCGCGGCGGACACGGCCTGTCGGCTCCGTACCAAACCAGTCGGCGGGGCCCACCAGTCGGCGGAGAAGTCGAAGGTCGGAGACACTGACGGCTGGGCCCGCGCCCAGTCACATTACCATTGTACCTCACCAGATAGAGGGAGAGAGCTAGCCTTGCCCTCTCCTACCACATACACAGCTCAAGGAGCAACCGTGTAAACACTTGACCATAGTGATCATGCGGAGACCCCGCAGAGCAGCAGTAGGGGTATTATCTCCCGGGAGAGCCCCGAAGCTGGGTAAGATTCACCGGCGTGCATGTCTTCGCCTCATCCCGTTTCCAGGCACCGACGACATTCTACTCGACCCCACCATGATAAGCCATCCGTTGGCATATGTCGCACCAAACCCCCGACATTTGGCACCCACCGTGGGGCATGGTGCACCGCCGTCCGGAGATCTGTTCTGGACGGGAACCCTTTTCCTCCTTGGCGAGCGCAGCCAGCCAGGCACGCCAGACGAAGTTTGCGTCGACGCGCTGCACGGCGTGGAGATCGCCTATGCAGCCAGCTCCTTGGCCGAACTTGTTGGCGAGGTCCGCCTCTCCGACGAACCTGCATCCAACGCAGGCGTAGGCGGCCCCGAAAACCTCCTCGCGGGCCTCCTCGATCAACTTCACGTTTCTGGCGAGCCTGCCGTAGACTTGGAGTCCATAGGCTCCACCGACCCGATGCTGGTCGACTCTGACACCGTGTCGGTCGACGCTTTCCCCTCCAACGTGGTGGTCTACGACGAACCTCTCCCCCACGCGGAGAGCGACGGGAGCACCGTCACTGAGGTGCTGGTCATCAGTCATGACAAGTTCCCTGGTGGAAGGGCGCCCGACTCACTCGGCGCGGCGCTGCAAGACCTAGCTGCGCCCATTCCAGAAGATGCTGACGTAGAGACGTTAGAAGCGCGTCGCCTTCAGCTTGTTGAAGGCGCGAAGAAGCGAGCCAGCATGAGACGCTTGTCAGAAGCTTACCAGCGGGAGATGGATCGCGCTGTTGGCGGCTCGCCAGCTCCGGCAGGGCCCAGCCGCCTTGGCGCGGTTCAGCAGCGCGGCGTAGCCATCGCCAGCCTGTTTGGGGCTAGCCGCCCCGTGTATGCCACGCCAGCGGAGAACATCCGAGCCTCCTAGGCAGCGGCGGATGAGCTAGACAATTTCGAGGGCGAAGAGTGCCGCCTCATGATGGAGCGAGTCCAGCGGCTCCTCGATGCGGCCGCCGCGCAGAACGAGGCCGGCTGCCGCACGGAGGCACTGCAGCGGCCAAACGACGACCCGCACCGAGATCAAGGCACGACGTCTCGGACGCTGACTGGCGGTACCCGAGGAAGGAAGGACAAGGAGCTGGCTGTCAGCCACAGTCGGACTCGGATTACCATAGAGCGCGACCGAGACGGCCGCCCGAGAGCAGTGGAACGACGGGACGACTGTCTGCCTCCCCCTCCCCGCAAGGAGAGGCGAGTCTCCCTGCCGCCTGTTGGCCATCCGACTCTCGGTGACCGCCTTAGCCACCGAGAGGGAGTTGGGGAGAATGACGCCCGCCACCGGATCGACCGACTTGACCGGTCCCTGGCGCTGGAAGAAGAAGACGAGTTGGGTCTGCCTTGTTTCGGGCCCCGCATTCGGGACGAGCCCTTTCCCAGAGGGTTCACGCTCCCAAGAGACACGCCCAAGTATACCGGCTCCGTGAAGCCAGAAGACTGGCTAGTCGACTACTCCACGTCTGTCAGCATAGCAAACAGCAACAAGCGTGTCGCCGTAAAGTACGTTCCGCTCATGCTCCAGGGCACGGCCCGGACATGGCTGAACAGCCTAAAGCCCCGCAGCATCAATAGCTGGGTCGACTTCACCAAAGCATTCGTTCGCAACTTCACCAGCACGTACAAGCGTCCTCCCAAGCCTCGCCAGCTCTCCCTATGCGCGCAAGGTCCTGATGAGTCGACTCGCGACTACCTCACGCGTTGGGCTGAGCTCCGGAACTCCTGCGAGGGCGTGCATGAGGTGCAGGCCATCGAGTACTTCACAGCCGGGTGCCGAGAAGGCACCCTCCTCAAGCACAAGCTCCTCTGCGACGAGCTAGAAACCCTCAACGAGCTGCTGATCATAGCGGACAAGTACGCTACGGCTGACTCCTCCATGAAGATGCAAATTCAAATCAGCAGGACTAGCAAGGTAGCTCCTCAGGCTCCAAGAACTCCGGCAGCAGACGCCGGCCGGCGACAACAGCAGGGCGACCACAAGCGCAAGGCCCCGCAGCCGGCTTCCAGCAGCTGGCAGGTCGCGACCGTCGAAGCCCAGCAGCCAGAAGAGCAGCCTCCGCCCAAGCGACAGAAAGGCGGCAAGCCGAACTGGTTGCTGGCCTTCTCCTATGAGCAGACCTTGGATGGACCTGGCAAGTTCCACAGCGGTGCGAAGCCATCAAATCACACCACCCGGAAGTGCCACTAGCTCACCAGGATCGCCAAGGGAGACGGCCTCCTGCCACCCCCACCTGCTGGGCAGCCGCCTCCACCTCCGCCCCAGCAGCCGGCAGTCAGGCCAGTCGGTGCAGTACAAGACGAGTACCCTGAAGAGCACGGAGCCTATGTGGTGTTCATCAGTGTGGCTGATGATCGACGCAGCAGGCGACTGCAGCGACAAGAGGTGAACGCAGTAGCCTCAAAGACGCCAGAGTTCATGCACTGGTCAGAGAGGCCCATCAGCTGGAGCAGGACTGACCACCCAGAAGTGATGCCGTGTCCGGGCTCCTACGCTTTGGTCCTGGACGCCACCTTTGCCACGGACAAACGGGCCTCGCGTTTCTCGCGAGTTCTGATAGATGGGTGCAGCAGCATCAACATCCTGTACAAGGACACCATGGAGAAGCTAGGAATCAAGCAGAGACAGCTTCAGAACAGCCGGACTGTGTTCCACGGCATTGTTCCTGGGCTTTCCTATTGACCAATCGGCAAGATCCTGATTGACGTCCTCTTTGGGGACAAAGATCACTTCCGAAGAGAGTCTGTTTGGTTTGAGGTGGTGGACCTCGAGAGCCCGTACCATGCGCTACTTGGCCGGCCCGCCTTGGCAAAGTTCATGGCGGTCCCCCACTACGCCTACCTCAAGATGAAGATGCCCAGTTTCAGGGGAATTCTGACTATGGCCGGCGACTACCGAAAGTCGTCCGCTTGCGCGGCCGAAAGCAGTCGGCTGGCCAAGTCCCTGGTGATTGCGGCCGAGAAGTGACTCCTTGAGCGAGCTGTGGCGATGGCCGGCAAGCAGCCGGAGATATCGCCCGACCCGAAGGAGTCGGAAGCCAAAGGTTCGTTCAAGCCGGCCAAAGAGACAAAGAAGATACCCTTGGATCCGGAGCACCCAGAGAGGTACGCCATCGTAGGTGCAAACCTCGACAGCAAATAGGAAGGCGAGCTCGTCGATTTCCTCCATGAGAATCGGGACATCTTCGCGTGGTCTCCCAAAGACATGCCAGGTGTTCCGATGGAATTCGCCGAGCACAAGTTACACGTTCGATCTGATGCAAAGCCGGTCAGGCAGCCCCTGCGCTGCTTATCAGAAGAGAAGAGAAGAGTTGTTGGAGAAGAGATAGCCCGACTCCTAGCAGTCGGCTTCATTATGGAAGTTTTCTTCCCGGAGTGGCTGGCAAATCCGGTCCTGGTGCTAAAGAAGAACAAGCAATGGCGAATGTGTATTGACTACACGAGCCTCAACAAGGCCTGCCCCAAGGACCCGTTTTCTCTGCCAAGAATTGATCAGGTGATAAACTCCACAGCCAGATGCAAGCTGTTGAGTTTCTTGGATGCGTACTTAGGATATCACCAGATCAAGCTGAACCCAGCTGATAGATTGAAGACCGCCTTCATCACGCCGTTTGGAGCATTCTGCTACCTCACCATGACGTTCGGCTTGAGGAATGCCGGCGCCACCTTTCAGCATTGCATGCAGAAGTGCCTCCTCAAGCAGCTCGGTAGGAACGCCCATGTTTACGTGGACGACGTGGTGGTGAAGACGGAAAAGCGAGGAACATTGCTGGAAGACCTCAAGGAGACCTTTGAGAACCTACGCCGGTTCCAGATCAAGCTCAACCCCGAGAAGTGTGTCTTCGGAGTACCAGCTGGCCAACTGCTAGGTTTCCTGGTCTCTGAACGCGGCATAGAATGCAACCCAGTAAAAATCAAGGCCATCGAGAGAATGGAGGTACCTAGCCGACTGCTGGATGTGCAGAAGTTCACCGGCTGCTTGGCGTCCATCAGCCGATTCATCAGTCGGCTGGGCGAGAAAGCTCTCCCCTTATACCAACTCATGAAGAAGACCACTTTTTTCGAGTGGAACCATAAGGCGGATGAAGCTTTCCACCAGTTGAAGAAGATGCTGACTACTCCACCCGTCCTGGCGGCTCCGACTCCCAAGGAACCTATGCTCCTGTACATCGCCGCCACCAGCCGAGTAGTCAGCACAGTCATTGTAGTAGAGCGCAAGGAGGAAGGCAAGCCGCTACCTGTCCAGAGACCAGTATATTACCTGAGCGAGGTACTGTCGACCTCCAAGCAGAACTACCCCCACTACCAAAAGATGTGCTATGGCGTGCACTTTGCTGCCAAGAAATTGAAGCCTTACTTTCAAGAACATCCAATCACAGTGGTCTGCACGGCTCCACTTGCCGAGATCATCGGCAGCCGTGATGCCTCTGGTCGAGTGGCCAAGTGGGCCATAGAGCTGTCTCCTTACACCATCTACTACCAGCCCCGCATCGCTATCAAATCACAAGCACTGGCCGACTTCCTCGTCGACTGGGCCGAGACCCAGTACCTGCCTCCAGCACCTGACTCCACCCATTGGCGATGCACTTCGATGACTCCAAGATGCGCACCGGCTTGGGAGCCGGCATCGTCCTCACCTCTCCCAAAGGCGACAAGCTCAAATATGCACTGCAAATCCATTTTGCCGCCTCCAACAACGTGGCCGAGTACGAGGCGCTCATTCACGGGCTCCGGCTTGCCAAAGAACTTGGCATCCGCCGGATCTTGTGTTATGGCGACTCGGACTTAGTGGTCCAACAGTCGTCTGCCGACTGGGACGCCAAAGACGCAAACATGGCGAGCTACCGTTTCCTCGTGCAGCAACTCAGCGGGTATTTCAAAGGGTGCGAGTTCCTCCATGTGCCAAGAAACGACAACGACCAAGCAGACGCCTTGGCACAAATCGGCTCTACCCGCCAAGCAATACCATCTGGCGTCGCCCTTCAACGCCTCCTCAAGCCGTCTGTCAAGCCTTCACCAGAATCAGACTCCATCTTTGTGCCGGCTCCACCCGAAGATGGCGGACCCGACTCCAGAGTTCCGGCAATCGGAACGGGGACTTTGGCGGGCGACTCCAAAGCTGCCACAGTCGAGCCCGGCCCGGGGACTGCGGTGACGGACTTGAAGATTCCAGAACTCGGCCCAAGGACCGAGCCAGTCGGCCTGGGGACTTCATCAGCCCAACAAGCGGTTGTTGACTCCAGCCCGCCACCTCCCAGCACAGCCGCCCTCGTCCAAGTCGCAGTTCCGATAGTCAATGAAATAGCAGCACCCTCATGGGCCCAACCCATCCTCAAATTTCTGGTGAACAAAGAGCTACCAACTGATGAGACCTCAGCTCGGCAAGTACAACGCCAGGCAGCAGCCTATACCATAATCAACAGAGAGCTGGTCAGGCGCAGCGTCACTGGTGTCTACCAGCGCTGCATAGAGCCAGAGCAAGGCCAGGTGATCCTCAAAGACATCCATCAAGGCGAATGTGGCTACCATGTGGCTTCAAGAGCACTCATCACCAAAGCTTTTCGGCACGGTTTCTTTTGGCCGACTGCCTTGGAAGAGGCCAAGGAGTTGGTCCAAAAATGCAAAGGGTGCCAGAAGTTCAGCTCCAAGCCGCACCAGCCGGCTTCCGCGCTCAAGACCATCCCCATTGCTTGGCCTTTCGTAGTTTGGGGTCTAGACATGGTGGGACCATTCAAAACAGCACGAGGTGGTCTGACTCACCTACTTGTTGCAGTGGACAAGTTCACCAAGTGGTGGAAGTAAAGCCAATTAAGAAACTGAACGGTCCGACTGCCGTGACCTTCATCACCGATATCACAATTCGGTATGGCATACCACACAACATCATCACCGACAATGGAACAAATTTTGCCAAAGGCGCCTTGGCCTGTTTCTGTGCAACGCAGGGCATCCGACTGGACCTAGCGCCCGTCGCCCACCCGCAGTCAAACGGCCAAGTGGAGCGAGCAAACGGCCTCATCCTGTCCGGCATCAAGCCTCGGTTGATCGAGCCTCTGGAGCGCTCGGCTGGCTGCTGGCTCGACGAGCTGCCAGCCGTCCTCTGGAGTCTGCGCACGACTCCAAACAAGTCAACCGGCTTCACGCCCTTCTTCCTCGTCTACGGTGCCGAAGCCATCATCCCAACGGACATAGAGTTCGACTCCCCATGAGTCACCATGTACACCAAGGAGGAAGCGGAAGAAGCACGACAAGACGGCATCGATTTGCTGGAAGAGGGCCGGCTGTTGGCACTCAGCCGGTCCAGCATCTACCAATAGAGCCTGCACTGATACCACAACAGGAAGGTTAGGCCAAGATCTTTCCAAGAAGGCGACCTTGTACTCCGGCTGATCCAGCGAACAGCCGGCCAGCACAAGCTGTCGCCGCCTTGGGAAGGCCCTTTCATCATTAGCAAAGTACTAGGCAATGATTCCTACTACCTGATCGACGCTCAGAATCCCCGAGCACGCAAGAGGGACGACTCCGGCAAGGAGACAGAGCGGCCATGGAACGAAAATCTTCTCCGAAGATTTTACAGTTGATGCAGTATGTACCATGCTACCTTTTGTATTAAAATACCAAGACTTCGGGCCCCCGAGACGAGCTCGGGGACTGCCCTCTTTTGTCTGAATGATAAAAATTATGCCTACAAGTATGTTACTCTTTATCATGCCGCTTGGCACCGGGCTCGACAAGTCAGCCCGGGGACTTGCTGCCTTGCACTATGAAATGCTTCCTGCAGTCGGACAAGTAGTGTGTAAACGCCTAAGCCATCTCCTGCCAGAAGCCGCAGCTCGCAGAGCGACTGTACGGTGGGCAGCAGTAAGGTAGAATGGGCATTCGCATGAAAAATGGCTAAGGACCCAAAGCATAAAACATAGCTCAAGACGGCTTCCAAGCCCTTCTCGCAAACTGACTCTTGGACAGTCGGATTGTCGTTTTCTATCCAACTTGCTCAAAGAATCTTGAAATCGGCTAAGTACTTGCTTTCCCAAAGTAGCCTAGCACTTGATCCAGAAACAGTCTGCAAAGCGGCTGTCCGATTGGCAAGGCAGGCAACTAGGAGAAAGCGGCAAAGGAAAACAGCCAAAAGAACAATGAGCAAGAAAAGATAGACATATATATATATAACATAGGCCCTTGGCCGAATTGTCGAATAAAGGTTCAAAATACACCCCGCGGGTGGAATTGTACGAATTAACAAGTTCTTCAAAAGACTACTGAAGCAGATAAAACTAAAGACACAGCGGCAACTTAGGAGGCGGCAGACGGAGTCGGGGGGTCGGAGGAGGCGCTAGCGTCAGTCGTCGGGGTGGTCGGCCGGCTAGTCTCGGCTTGATCACCTCCGGCAGCAGTCGGATCGGTCGCACGCGGCTCGTTGCTGGAGGCGCGGTCGGGCTGAGGCTGGCCGTCTGCTCCGTCTTCTGGTGCCTCCGCCTCACCCTCGTCCTTCGCCTCGACGCTGGAGCCGATCACCTCCGCCGAGTCTTCGCCATAGTCTAGGTTCATCCCAAACCACTCCGGCAGGACCTCCTCGCCGTCTTCAGACCGCTCGGGGACGAAGATGTTTGTGTCGGTGTACTCGGCGATCGCAGCAGCACGCTTGACGAGGGCGTCTTCTGCAGCCACCAGCTCTGGCTGGGCCTCCGACCGAAGCCTGGCCAACCGGTCTAGATCCAGCCCCGGGTACCATGCCTTGAAGAACTCCAAGGCCCAGCACGCTCCAGCCCGGGCCGAAGAGCCCTTCCAGGTCTCAAGGCGACCAGCCGCGACCTCCAACCAGTTGGCCGTCAGGATGGGGGTGCGTGGAGCCTGCATATCCGGCCAAAGGGCGGAGATCGCCTGGGCGCCGACGCGCTGAAGCCGACGCAGCATTCGGTGAGCCGGCCGAAGGCGAGCCTCGATACTCAAGATGTGCTCATCAAGAGTTCGGGGGGCATCGGTGGCGATCTCTGCGCCCTTCGCCCTCCGACTTGCACGATCGGCCTCGATGGCTTGGATAGTGGCCTGAGACTGCCCAGGGAAGAAGTCTGCAAAAAACACGAAGAAACAAAAAAGCGAGTCAAAAACTAGGAGTCGGCATGACCTAGGTCGGCGGCTCAAAGAAAGAAAACAAAGAGACTCACCATCAACGATGTCTTCGATCTCGTGGAAGCCGCAGGATAGCATCGCCTCCTTGTCAGACCAGGAAGAGCGCTCGCTCGCGAACTCGGCCAGAAAGGCGGCCTCCGTCTCCTCTGCCTCCCTCTGCGACTTCGCGAGCAGCCCCTTCTGCTCTGCCAACTGAGTGGTCAGCAGATCGTGCTCCGCGGCGAGCTTGCTGCACTCCTCCCCTTTGGCGAGCAGGGCGGAGTTGGCTTCGCTCAACTGCTGTTGAAGAGCAGCGTTGGCCCCTGAAGGAAAGAAAGAAAGACAGCAGTCGTCAATAAAGTAGGTCGCCAGGGAGATCCGACCCGACTGCTCAGTAGTCGGCCCGAATCTCGGGGACTACAGCCCGCGGGTGCGCTAGCACGCCCCCACAGAGAAGAGAAAAACGAGGAGGACTTACTCCGGCTCTCCGCCAAGTCAGCGGTCCGCTTGCCCAACTCTTCAATATTACGGTTGAAGGCGGTGACGCGGAGGTTGTGGTAGTCCCGCAACAAGCATTTCAGACAAAGTTAGTACCCAGAAGTTCATCAAATTGGAGTTCCGGGCTGCCTGCTCAGCAGCCGACCCGAAACTCGGGGACTACACCCAGTGGGTGCGCTGGCGCGCCCCCATCGAGAGGAACAAGAAAAACAAAGGCTCGAAGGAAAGACATACCCGGATGGCCGCCCGCGACGCCAGAAACGCCTTGGTGCAGCTCTGGAGGGCGTCGCCCTCAGTGCAGAGTTTCGCCTGGACGTCCAGGAGCACCCGGTTCAGCGGCCCTGTTCCGCCTCCCCGCACCCACCCAACAGGTGCGGTGCTCGTCGCCTCGGCGTCTGGAGCCGCCGAGCTGGCGGTGCCGGCCTCCAGGGGGCGGGGTGCCGAAGTCGCCTTCTCCAGACGACGGCGCGCTGGCGAGCCGACCTGGAGGAGTAGCCTCGCCATGGCCTCTTCTTCGGTCGGCGGCACCGGAGGGTCCGCTGGCTGCTTGCCTCGCACGCCTTCAGACGGCGGCGGAACGTTCGCGCCCGAAGTAGAGGGCTCGCCGCCTTCCCTCTCCTCGACGAGGTTCTCCCCGCTGGCTCCTCTAGTCTGCCTCGTGAACTCCGGCGGCGGCGGCACAGAGTTCAACGGGGTAACAAGCAAGGCCGCCTGGCGGCGTGCGGCTTCCTCAGCCCACTGCTTCGCCGCCGCGGCGGCTTCGGCCTCCGCTTTTTTCTTGGCGGAGGCCTCCGCCTTGTCGGCCTCCGCCTTCTCCAGGCGGAGGGCTTCTTCTTCATAGCGCTTCTCCTGTGCATTCTGCTCCGTCACCTCCCGGAGGTTGGCAGCGGGGTCTATCCGCCGAGTGGTGGCGGGCGTCCCCGCTGACCCCATGACGGAGGCGGCAGCGACCCGCTCAAGAGAGAGGGGAGCCCTGAGGAAAGAAGGGCGAGCAGAGACTTAGACAAAACACAAAAAAAGAATAAACTTTGAAGTCAGAATACTCACACAGAGACCAACGGCGGCTTATTCACTTCCTTACGGAAGCGGATGGCCTTCGCGGCTGCCTCGTCCCGCCGGGTCGCCATAGCCGAGCCCTTGGGCTTCTTCGGCCAACTGCCAAACAAAGTCGGCGCAGCCCGGCGCTTCTTCCCGCCACCTGGAGCGCTCGACGCGGCAGAAGAGCCCGCGCCCGGCTGGCTGGCTCTTGGCCAATGGTGAGGGGCGACTCCTCCCTCGGCGTCATCTTCAGGCCAGTCGGCGAAGGTAGCCGAGGGCCTGAAGTCGCCTGTCGTCCCTCCTCCTCCCTCAACATCGTCTTTCAGAGCCGCCGCCCCCAGATCGGGGTCGTCGACGTTGCTCTCCGCCCGATTGGCGGCGAACTCACGGGCCGGCCCCGAGGTGCCGGCTGGTGGGTGAAGAAGGGGATTCTAACCAAAAAGCAGACTGATTAGAACAAGACTCGGCAAGAAGAAGACAATCTAAAGAAAAGAAAGGCGACTCACCACGGGCGGGGGGTTGGCGCGGGAGTATGGCTCCTTGCCGAATCGCCAGTCCTCCGGGAGCCTGCTGTCCGAGAGGTAGTTCACCATCAGGGCCACCTCTTCATGAGGCATGTCCTTGGTGCACATCCGACTCGGGTCGCAGCCCCCGCTCATCTGGCATATCAGGTGAGGGAGGCCTTGGAGTGGGAGAACTCGGCGCGAGACGAAGGCGGCCAGCAGGTCCGGGCCAGTCAGACCCTCCGACTGTGTCAGCACTCGGAGTCGCGTGATGGCGCTGGCCCCCGCAGGCGTTAGTGACCTGGCCCGGTACGACCAGTTGGGCAGTCTGCCAGCCGGCGGGCCGGCTTTGCAAGCCAGCAGATTAACCCAGTCTCCCCTCGTGGCGACGTTCCTGACATAGAAGTAGGACCGCTGCCACATCTTCACCGACTTCAGCAGCGAGATGGAGGGGAAGTGGTTGTTGGCTCCTGTCCTTCGCACGGTGATGAAGGCGCCGCACTGAGCCGGCACGCCCGCGGCCTGGGTGTCGAGCTTGGAGAAGAAGAACTCCCCCCAAAGCTCGAGGGTGGGGAGAACTCCAAGGAAGCCCTCGCACAGAGCCACGAAGGCGGACAGCAGCACCACTATGTTGGGGGTGAGGTGATGCGGCTGGAGTCCGTAAAACTCCATGAACGACTGGAAGAAGCTGCTCGCCGGCAGCCCCAGCCCGCGCAGGCAGTGTGAGCGGAAGATGATCCGCTCGCCCTCCCGCGGGGTGGGGGAAATCTCCCCCTCCGGTGCGAGACGCACCTGCACGCGATCCTCGCCTAGAAGCCGACGGGTCCGGCGGAGGAACTCGATATGGTCTTCGTGGACCTCGAAGCCGTCCCAGGTGCCGGAGCGCACTGGGGGAGGCGCGGCCGCGGAAGAAGAGCTCATCGCGAAGCTGTCGCCGCGGCATTCGTCGGAGCTTGGGCGTGCGGCAAGGCGAAGAAGAGAAGAGGGAGCAGGAGAGCGAGGAGCTGCGAGGAGGAAGAAGCGAGGGGTAGTGGGAAGGAGGGGCACGCGTGCCCCCCTCTTCCCCCTACTTATAGTCCTATGGGCTGTGAAGCCGAGGGGGCAGACGTGGGGATTTACTGCGCTCGTAGCCCCATGACCCCCACGATCCACGTAAAGTTACTACACGCAGTAACTTCACGGGAATCCCAACCGTCCGCCAGGGCCGCAGCGGATCCGCTCGGGCGCCGAGGCGCGGTAGTGGCGGACCCCGCCTATGGGCCTGTCCCGTCGCGCGCGTGGGATGGCAGAACGGCCTGGCCACGTGCCCTCGTGTGACAGGCCAGGAACGGGCGGCAGCCCGGAAGCTTAGCTAGCACGCCACTTGAAATCCCGCTGCGACGTTCGAACTACTGAGAAAGTCAGAATTGAGTAAGTACGAGTTGGGCGAGTCCGACTCCTTCTAGTCAGCCCGGCGGAAGTCAATCAAGACCATGTGTCACGCCCGGGAAGAGAAACTGCTGAGGCTTCTCGGCCGATCGTCCGCGGCGCCTCACCAGCTTCGGGGACTACTGTCGGAGTAATGGGCCACGGGTAGGCCAACCCGAGCCCCACGACCTTTCAAGACATCGGGGCAGGCTGCGCCCCTCAAGACCATAGGGCGAAGAGCCGCCTCCTGGGGAGTCTACGGCAAGGCGGCCGACTGCCCGCTCACGGCCGAGTCCCAGGGACGACTTCTAGAGAAGCCGGCTTTGGGGAGTCGGCCGGCGACTCCAACAAACCAAGACCTCATCGAGGGGGACGGGGCAGGGGCGTGGCTACAATGAAGCCCACTCCCCGCCCCTTACCAAGGGCAGGCATGGCTACAACGCGCCATACTTGGGAAGATCTCCCCGCGGTGTGGCACTATTGCCCAGCCGGCCCTGACATCAGCACCACTGTACCTAGTCCTGCACCCACGACGGCTTGTCTGTATGGCCTGGAGGCAGCAGGGCCCACCAGCCAGCAAGACCTCGGGAGACGGTGGGGGCACCGCCAATCGGACCCAACGGGAGTCGGCCCGGGGGAGTCGGCCGAGCCCTCCCCCGGGCCCACGCGCCATTAATCAAGAAGAGATGGGGAGTGGCCACAGTGATCGCCCGCCAGGCGGCGGGGCTGTTGACATGACCCCATGACCAAGCTTTCATCATCAGGAGCACGGCTACAGTAATCAGCAGCCGGCAAGACCCGCCCGCGGCGGACACGGCATGTCGGCTCCGTACCAGACCAATCGGCGGGGCCCACCAGGCGGTGGCCCCAGCAGTCGGCGAAGAAGTCGGAGGTCGGAGACACTGACGGCTGGGCCCGCGCTCAGTCACATTACCATTGTACCACTGGGGGTAGGCCTATATAAACCCCCCCGGGCACCCATGCAAAGGGTTGGATCCCAGTAGTTATCTACCTCACCAGATAGAGGGAGAGAGCTAGCCTCCTACCACATACATAGCTCAAGGAGCAACCTTGTAAACACTTGACCATAGTGATCATGCGGAGACCCCGCAGAGCAGCAGTAGGGGTATTATCTCCCCGGAGAGCCCCGAAGCTGGGTAAGATTCGTCGGCGTGCATGTCTTCGCCTCATCCCGTTTCCAGGCACCGGCAACGTTCTACTCGCCCCCACCATGATAAGCCATCCGTTGGCATATGTCGCACCAAAGCCCCGACACCGTGGGTGTGTTGTGCCTGGTGCCGGCTTTGCGTACTGAGTGTATGCCCAAGAATCTTAAGGGCCCCCACAAGGTGCCAAAATACACAGCGAATCAACCTCTGGAGGCTTGGATTGAGAGCTATAAGCTGGCCATGGAGATGTTGATGTCAACAACGCGGTGCGCGCTAAGTATTTCACCATGATGTTGGATGGGCTGGCTCGTACCTGGCTAAAGGGATTGCCCCCTAATTCCATCGTATCATTAGTTGAGTTGAAGATGCATTTTATCCAGAATCTCAAGGACACATGCAAGCAACCTCTGTTGATTCTTGATTTAGACTCTTGTATCCAGTGGGAGGATGAGCCAACTGCCCATTGGGTTTGCCAGATTTCGGCCATTATCCACTCATCGGAAAGCATCAACGCTGGATCAGCCGTCCTGATTTTGGAGAAAAATTACCAGTTCATTCCCCTCAAACAGAAGCTGGCACAAATCAAATGCCACTGCAATGACATGGGAGAGCTCATGGTGGCTCTCATCAAATACGCCGAATCTGATAATACTAAGGACCCTGAGTCTGATGAGGAGAAGGCTAGCGAGGGTAAAAGAATGGCAAAGGACAGCAGCACAATGCGGCGGGTCGGAACCAAGGCAATAATGGTAAGCGCAAGCAAACTGACGGCGGTTCAGATTTTGTGGCTAATACCAACACGTAGAATAACAATCAGTGTCGTAAGCGGTGTCAGTATCAAGACCGACCGATCTTGGGTAGGGGGCCCCGAACTGTGCGTCTTAGGATTGAAGGTAACAGGAGAAAAAGGGGACACGATGTTTACCTAGGTTCGGGCCCTCTTAATGAAGGTAAAACCCTACTTCCTACTTGATTGACTTTGATAAGTATAGGGGTTACAAGAGTTGATCTACCTCGAGATCGTAATGGCTAAACCCTAGATGTCAAGCCTATATGAATTCTGATGATCCTCACAGACTAAACCCTCCGGCTTATATATACACCGGAGGGGTACAGAGTCGGTACATGAGGGAAGGAAACAGTACATCCGAACTCCAATCTTGCCCTCCATGCATCCAGGAGTCCTATACAAACACGGAGGATAATCCTCCGCTCTATCTTCACAGCCCATCAGCCCGGCCCATGCTTGAATAGGCCGGACACCTATGGACCCCCGAATCCAGGTCTCCCTTAGTAGCCGCCGAACTTGCCTTCAATGACGACGTAGTATCCAGTTTATATCTTCGGCTTTGCAAGGCGGGTTCTTCATTATACTTCGGACCAACGAGAGTCTAGCTTTGACCTCGATGTGCCGCCTTTATGATTCCTTCTTGTGGTCACTTAGATTTTTGTGCGCCGAATGAATACGAACGGTCCGTGATTTTTTGCAAATAAGCCCCTCACCACACTCAGACGGCATCTATATAAGGATACTTAGATCCCCAAATGCCATCTCACATCGCGCACAGGAAAAACCGTCAAGATTAGCTACGAACAAAACCTTCCAACATGGCCAGCGCTCTAGGCTGCTCTTCGTGCCCCCATGGCCCTTAGGAGGGTGATTGGTAGAGTTGCTCAGTGCCTCATCTTCAGCCAAGCCGACTCCGGACACAGGGCTATCTTCCCCTTGCGGATCTAGTTCCCCTTCGAGCGGGATTGGCCTCAATCGGCAACTATGCAATGGCTGAGAACTTCCCCAACCCCAATAAGGAGGAGAGGGTGTTCTTTGTCCCATTCCTATTGCAGGGCCTAGGATTTCCAATCCACCCCTTACTCAGGGGCCTATTGGAATTTTACGGCATCCAACTGCACAACTTCATGCTACCTCTTGAGCATGCGTTGGTTTTCCCTTGAAGAGGAAAGGGTGATGCAGCAAACTAACGTAAGTATTTCCCTCAGTTTTTGAGAACCAATGTATCAATCCAGTAGGAGACTACACGCAAGTCACCTAGTACCTGCACAAACAAACAAGAACCTCGCAACCAACGCGATAAAGGAGTTGTCAATCCCTTCACAGTCACTTACGGAAGTGAGATCTGATAGAGATAATAAGATAAATATTTTTGGTATTTTTGTTGTTTAGATTGAAAATTAAAGATTGCAAAATAAATAGTAAACTAGAATTGTAGATCGGAAACTTATATGATGTAAAGTAGACCCGGGTGCCATAGGTTTCACTAGTGGCTTCTCTCAAGATAGCATATATTTACCGTGGGTGAACAAATTACTGCCGAGCAATTGATAGAAAAGCGCATAGTTATGATGATATCTAGGCATGATCATGAACATAGGCATCACGTCCGTACCAAAACGATTCTGCATCTACTGCCATTACTCCACACATCGACCGCTATCCAGCATGCATCTAGAGTATTAAGTTCAAAAGAACAGAGTAACGCCTTAGGCCAGATGGCATGATGTAGAGGGATAAACTCAAGCAATATGATATAAACCCCATCTTTTTATCCTTGATGGCAACAATATAATACGTGCATTGCTGCCCCTGCTATCACTGGGAAAGGACACCACAAGATTGAACCCAAAGCTAAGCACTTCTCCCATTGCAAGAAACATCAATCTAGTAGGCCAAACCAAACTGATAATTCGAAGAGACTTGCAAACATATCAAATCATGCATATAAGAATTCAGAGAAGAATCAAATATTGTTCATAGATAATCTTAATCATAAACCCACAATTCATCGGATCTCGGCAAACACACCGCAAAAAGAAATACATCAAATAGATCTCCAAGAACATCGAGGAGAACTTTGTATTGAGATCCAAAGAGAGAGAAGAAGCCATCTAGCTAATAACTATGGACCCGAAGGTCTTGGTGAACTACTCGCACATCACTGGAGAGGCTATGGTGTTGATGTAGAAGCCCTCCGCGATCGAATCCCCCTCCGGCAGATCGCCAGAAAAGGTCCCCAGATGGGATCTCACGGGTACAGAAGGTTGCGGCGGTGGAAAAGTGGTTTCGTGGCTCCCCTGGATGTTTCAGGTTATAAGAGTATATATATAGGCGAAAGAAGTAGGTCGGTGGAGCTGCGAGGGGCCCACGAAGGTGGGGGCGCGCCGCCCTACCTCGTGGCCGCCTCGCTGCTTCGTTGACGTCCACTCCAAGTCTCCTGGATTGCATTTGTTCCAAAAAAGATCCTCGCAAAGGTTTCATTTCGTTTGGATTCCGTTTTATATTCCTTTTCTGTGGAACACTGAAATAGGCAAAAAAATAGCAATTTGCATTGGGCTTTCGGTTAATAGGTTAGTCCCAAAAATAATATAAAAGTGCATAATAAAGCTCATAAACATCCAAAACAGACAATATAATAGCATGGAACAATAAAAAATTATAGATACGCTGGCGACGTATCAAGCATACCAAGCTTAATTCCTGCTCGTCCTCGAGTAGGTAAATGATAAAAACAAAAAAATGATGTGGAATGCTCCTAACATAATTTTCAATGTATTCCTCTTTATTGCGGCATTAATGTTTAGATCCGAAAGTTTCTAGACAGAAGTTTAATATTGACATAAAAATAATAATACTTCAAGCAATGCTAGCCAAGCAATCATGTCTTATCAAAATAACATAGCCAAAGAAAGCTTATCCCTACAAAATCATATAGTTTAGCCATGCTTCATTTTCTTCACACAAAATGCTCCCATCATGCACAACTCCGATGACAAGCCAAGCAATTGTTTCATACTTCAGTGTTTTCAAACTTTTTCAACTTTCACGCAATATATGAGCGTGAGCCATGGATATAGTACTATGGGTGGAATAGAATATGATGATGGAGGTTGTGTGAGAAGACAAAAAGGGAGAAAGTCTCACATTGACGCGGCTAATCAACGGGCTATGGAGATGCCCATCAATTGATGTCAATGCAAGGAGTAGGGATTGCCATGCAATGGATGCACTAGAGCTATACATATATGAAAGCTCAATTAAAGAAACTAAGTGGGTGTGCATCCAACTTGCTTGCTCACGAAGACCTAGGGTATTTTGAGGAAGCCCATTGTTGGAATATACAAGCCAAGTTCTATAATGAAAAATTCCCACTAGTATATGAAAGTGACAACATAAGAGACTCTCTATCATGAAGATCATGGTGCTACTTTGAAGCACATGTGTGGAAAAAGGATAGTAACATTGCCCCTTCTATCTTTTTCTCTCATTTTTTTGGGCCTCTCATTTTTTGGCATTTCTCATTTTTTCCGAAGAACTTTCCTCACATGGAACAATGCTCCAATAATGAAAATCATCACACTTCTATTTACTTACAACTCAAGAATTACAACTCGATACTTGGAACAAAATATGACTCTATGTGAATGCCTCCGGCGGTGTACCGGGATATGCAATGAATCAAGAGTGACATGTATGAAAGAATTATGAAGGTGGCTTTGCCACAAATACGATGTCAACTACATGATCATGCAAGGCAATATGACAATGATGGAGCGTGTCATAATAAAAGGAACAGTGGAAAGTTGCATGGCAATTTTGTAACACCCTCGATGCGACTATAGCTCCCACGTGTCGAGGCACGACTTAGAGACATAATCGCATTGAAGGCATATGTCGCAAGTTAGGCAATCTTCACAACATCCCATGTAATATGATAATAAAAGGGGAGATAACATAGTTGGCTTACACTCGCCACGTCAATCAAGTACATAAATAACATTACATCATCCAAACACTCATGGCCCGACTACGGCGCCAAAATAAAAGAGAACCCAACATGCGACACGGTCCCAATCACCCCCAACTAGGCACCACTACTGATCATCGGGAAAGGAAACATAGTAACGTTGAGAGTCTTCGTCGAACTCCCACTTGAGCTCATACGCGTCTGCTGGAGCGGAATCATCAGGCCCTGCATCTGGTGTAATAGTAATCTATGAGCCACAGGGACTCAGCAATCTCGCACCCTCGCGATCAAGACTATTGAAGCTTATAGGTATGGCAAGGTAAACATAAGTGGAGCTGCAGCAAGCGACTAGCAAATATGGTGGCTAACTTATTCGCAAAAGAGAGCGAGAAGAGGAGGCAAAGCGCGAGCGAGAAACTAGCAAGAAACCTACGCAAACATTACTCCAACACCGTGTCCACTTCCCGGACCCCGCCGGGAAGAGGCCATCACAGTAACACACTCAGTTGATTCATTTTAATTAATAAAGGTTCAAGTTATCTACAACCGGACATTAACAAATTCCCATCTGCCCATAACCGGGGGCATGGCTTTCGAAAGTTCAATCCCTGCAGGGGAGTCCCAACTTAGCCCATGACAAGCTCTCACGGTCAACGAAAGAATAGACCTCCTCCCAACACGTTCTGATCAGACTCGGTATCTCGGTTACTCAAGACACTTCGACAGGTTAAAACAAGACCAGCAACACCGCCCGAATGTGCCGACAAATCCCGATAGGAGCTGCACATATCTCTTTCTCAGGGCACACTCAGATAAGCAATCCGTACAACTAAAACCAGCCCTCGAGTTTCCCCGAGGTGGCGCTGCAAGGGGCTCTAGTTTGGACCAACACTCAGAGGAGCACTGGCCCGGGGGGGTTAAAATAAGATGACCCTTGAGTCTGCAGAACACAAGGGAAAGAAAAGGCTAGGTGGCAAATGGTAAGACCAATGTTGGGCATTGCTGGAAAAGCTTTAATTAAGGCGAACTATCAAGGGGTTCCCATTATAACCCAACCGCGTAAGGAACCTAAAATCCGGGATCATAACACCAATATGACGGAAACTAGGGCGGTAAGAGTGGAACAAAACACTAGGCGAGAGGCCGAGCCTTCCACCCTTTACCAAGTATATAGATGCATTAAGATACCATGGCAATATAATGATATCCCAACAAGTAAATAAATGTTCCAACAAGGAACGGCCTCCAATCTTCATCTTCAACTAGCAACGCTATAAGAGGGGCTGAGCGAAGCGGTAACATAGCCAATCAACGGTTTGCTAGGAAATAGTGGGTTAGAGGTTTGACATGGCAATTTGGGAGGCTTGAAAGCAAGTGGTAGGCATCGTAGCATTGGCATAGCAAAAGAGCGAGCAAACTAGCATAGAAAAGATAGTAGTGATTTCGAGGGTGTGATCATCTTGCCTGCATAGTTGTCAGAGTAGACTGGATCCTCGAAAGCAAACTCAATGGGCTCCTTGTTAGCGAAATCGTCTCCCGGCTCTACCCAGACAAGACAAACAAGCAACAAGGATACAATCAACCACGTGCAAGGATCAAGCAATATGATGTAATGATGATATGCTATGCGGGATGCGATGCGGGATGCAAAATGCAAGATATGATAGGGAATGCATGAACCTGGCCTCAACTTGGAAAACCAAGTGTGCCACTGGAAAGATGAGATGAAATCGCTTGAAAACGATATAAAGAACGCCGGAATCGGAGTTACGGTTTGGAAATGGCAAGCGATTAAAAAATGACACCGGTCTGCGATTTACAACAAGTAGGCATCTAAATGCAACGAAATGAACATGCTACAACACCCAAACATGACAACAAAATACTTGGCAGGGATGCGCACAAGATGCTTAACAAAAGTCTAGCACTCAGGTACGGCCAATTCATCCATTAACAGGTTCAAACAAGCATGGCAAAAATGCATATGGCAAACAGATCTCAGACTTAGTGAAATCAACACTTGTCTGGAGTTTCAGATCAGGTAGCCCTCTTCGGAGCAACAAAACTACATGCTACAGGACCTGAACATGGCAAAGTAAAGCATGGCATGGAACTACTCAAAGAGCTTAACAAAAGTCACTTAGTGACCTTGAGCCAAAAGGGATCAGAAAATACAATTGCAAGCATGTGAACATAGCAAGAACATAAACAGTTTTCAGACTTAGTGAAAACTGACACATGCTAAAATATAACTCAAGTAGGCATGTTTACGAGCTCGATGCACTCACTACGGTGCAAGTCATGCCAAGACAAGCATACATCCATCAAGAAGGCACAAAATGCAAGCTAGACATGGCAAGAACAATAGCATAGCATGCACGGATCAACTACAACATCACCGGCAAAATTGCAAACAAGTTGACAATCTGCCCAGATTCACAAAGTAGCAAAAGTAGAGCTTGATTGACTCAAGCTAGGGTGCTCCATAATTGCAAACAAAGTCATGGATGGATAGAGCACTACAAGAGTAACAAAACATCCTTACTGATCATCCTCAAAAGAGGCACGGATCACTAGGACACAACAAGAACATATGGCATCATGAGATAAACAGCTCCAGGACTTGGTGAAATTGCTAAGTCCCTGAAAACAGAATTAGCAAGTGCACCACTTTGCAAGCTTGCACAAGTCACCACACACATCACAAAAATACATGGGTTGCACCTCTGGAAATATGACAAAACCCTTAACAAAACATATGTAGAACTCACGGGCATAGCATGCACACAATAATCATGGCAAAAATGACAAAAGTGCTAAACGGAGTAGCAGATCTGACAATAATCTCAAGTAGCCCTCTTCTAACAGCATTTCGGGCATCAAGATGAGCTCAAATGAAAATGATGCAATGGAATGAAATGATGTACTCTCTAACATGAACATTTTTATATGCTATATGCATGAATCGGAGCTACGGATGCAAAGTTACGGAGCCGTGAACATGAGCACTTGAACTGAGAATTTCTGGGACAGAGAAAATCAACCTCGCGAAAAAAAAATAGGGTTACTGTAGCAACTGGATCAAATCTGGGCGTGCCTCCCGAGGTTCGACGCCGGGCCCTGTTCGCCGGAGTTGAGGACGGGGAGGAGGCTGGAGCTCGCCGGAGGAGGAGGCCGGAGCCGGGGGCGGCGGAGACGGCGGCCGGCGACGAGGGGCGGCTCCTCGGGCGGCGGGGCGCGGACCGGCCGCG
>NC_041386.1:73194201-73248747 GCF_002162155.2 Triticum dicoccoides | reverse complement strand
ACGTGACGGCGCGCGACTGGTGCAGGGGTGGCGGCGCGGAGCGTTCGGCGCGGGCGGACAATGTCCAGCGCGTTGGAGTGGAAATTAGGGTTTTCGGGGGAGAGGAAGATCCGGATTTCGGGGGGGGGGGCTTTAAATAGGCATAGGGGGAGCTAGGAGAGTCCAAATGAGGTGCGGTTTTCGGCCACGCGATCGTGATCGAACGCTCTAGGTGATGGAGCAGAGTTAGGTGGGTTTTGGGCCAAATTGGAGGGGTGTTGTGCTGCAACACACATGAGGCCTTTTCGGTCCCTCAGTTAACCGTTGGAGTATCAAACGGAATCCAAATGATACGAAACTTGACAGACGGTCTACCGGTAGTAAACCAAGGCTGCTTGGCAAGTCTCGGTCCAATCCGGAAATGTTTAATCCCCACACATGAAAGAAAGCTAGAAATGGCCACCGGAGGAGAACGAAGCGCCGGAATGCAAAACGGACAATGGGGAAAATGCTCGAATACATGAGACGAACACGTATGCAAATGAAATGCACATGATGACATGATATGAGAAGCATGACAGTGACAACAACACACACAGACAAAACCCGAACCCGAGGAAATAAATATAACTTAGCGCCGGAAACGGCAAGAGTTGGAGTACAAATTGGGAAAGTTACATCCGGGGTGTTACAACACTCCACCACTACGAAAGGATCTCGTCCCGAGATCCAGGACTGAAAGAACGCCGGGTACTCAGAACGGAGGTGATCCTCGCGTTCCCAGGTAGCTTCACGGTCGAAATGGTGTGACCACTTGACTTTGAGAAATTTGATTGACTTGTTGTGAGTCTTGCGTTCAGTCTCTTCAAGAATAGCAACTGGGTGCTCACGATAAGAGAGATCTTCTTGGAGCTCAATGTCCTCGAAGTTGACGGTGCGGTCAGTAGTCTTGAAGCACTTTCGAAGCTGAGAGACATGGAACACGTCATGAACATTTGCAAAGTTTGAAGGAAGCTTGAGTTGATAGGCGAGGTCGCCTCTCTTGCTGACAATCTTGAAAGGTCCCACGTATCTGGGGGCAAGCTTCCCTTTGATACCGAAGCGACGAGTAACTTTCATGGGAGAGACGCGGAGGTAAACATGATCTCCGATCTCGAAAGCCAAATCACGGTGCTTACTATCATAGTAGCTCTTCTGACGGGATTGGCTGCTTTGAGGTTATCTCGAATGACTTTGCACATTTCTTCTGCCTCTGTGATTAAGTCATTACCCAAAAGCTGACGTTCACCGGTTTCAGACCAATTGAGAGGGGTACCACACTTCCTGCCATACAGAATTTCAAAAGGGGCCTTGCCCGAACTTGCTTGAAAACTGTTGTTGTAGGAGAATTCAGCATAAGGAAGACAATCCTCCCACTTCATGCCGAAGGAGATCACACAAGCCCTGAGCATATCTTCAAGAATCTGGTTGACACGCTCGACTTGACTGCTAGTTTGAGGATGGAAAGCTGTGCTGAAGCGGATGTTCGTGCCCATGGCCTTCTGAAAAGAATCCCAAAACTTTGAGGTAAAGATGCTGCCACGGTCTAAAGAGATCACTTGAGGAATACCGTGCAGAGAGACAATACGAGAGGTATAGAGTTCCGCCAATTGAGCTGCAGTGATCGACTCTTTGATAGGCAGAAAGTGAGCCACTTTGGTGAGTTTGTTGATGACAACGAATATAGCATCATTGCCACGCTTGGACTTTGGAAAACCAGTCACGAAGTCCATTTCAATGTGGTCAAACTTCCATTCTTGAATGGCAAGAGGTTGGAGGAGACCAGCTGCCTTTGGTGTTCTGCCTTCACTCTTCTGCAGACATCACATTCATTCACGAATTGAGCGATCTCGCGCTTCATTCGAGTCCACCAATAAGCTTGCTTGAGGTCCTGATACATCTTCGTGCTCCCAGGGTGGATGGAGAGGAGAGAATTGTGAGCCTCGTTCAAAATCACTTTACGGAGGTCACCTTTGGGTACAACAATACGATCCTCGAAGAAGAGAGTGTCCTTGTCATCAAGGCGGTAGCACTTGTACTTGGACTGACTCTTAGCAATCCCAATCTTCACCTTTTTCACCATAGCATCAAGAAGCTGGGCTTGGCAAATCTGGTCTTCCAAGGTAGGAGAGACTTGAAGGTTGGCGAGGAAACCTTGAGGAACAACTTGCAGATTAAGTTTGCGGAAAGCTTCACAAAGCTCGGGTTGATAAGGCTTGAGAATCAGACTGTTGCAGTAAGCTTTTCTGCTCAAAGCGTCAGCAATCACATTGGCCATGCCTGGAGTATACTCGATACTCTAATTATACTCTTGAATCATTTCGACCCATCGAGTTTGCCTGAGGTTGAGATTAGGCTGAGTGAAGATGTACTTGAGACTCTTGTGATCAGTGAAAATGTCCACTTTTCTTCCCAATAGAAGATGTCTCCAAGTCAAAAGAGCATGCACAACTGCCGCCAACTCGAGATCATGAGTGGGGTAGTTCTTCTCATTAGGCTTCAACTGGCGAGATGTATAAGCAACAACTTTCTTCTCTTGCATCAATACTGCGCCAAGACCTTGGAGAGAGGCATCACAAAAGACCTCGTACGGCTTGGATTCATCAGGCGGAGTCAGAACTGGAGCAGTGATCAATTTCTCTTTCAAAGTGTTGAAAGCAATATCACACTCCGGAGACCAAACGTACTTGATGTGCTTCTGAAGAAGATTAGAGAGAGGCTTCGCGATCTTAGAAAAGTTTTCAATGAATCTTCGGCAATAGCTTGCGAGACCGAGGAAGCTACGGAGGTGCTTCATGTTCTGAGGAGGTTCCCAATTCATAATTGCAGACACCTCCTCAGGATTCACGGCAATGCCCTTGGTAGAGATGATATGACCAAGATAAAGAACCTCATCGAGCCAAAATTCACACTTGGAGAACTTGGCGTAGAACTGATGTTCTCTGAGCTTATCAAGAACCAAAAGCAAGTGCTTGGCATGATCTTCCTTGTTCTTGGAGAAAACCAGAATGCCTTCAAGATAGACCAAAACGAAGTCATTGGTGTAGGCGTTGAAGATGAAGTTCTTCATGCGAGAGAATGTTGGAGGAGCGTTGACGAGGCCAAAAGACATGATAGTGTATTCATATGAACCAAAGCTTGTCCTGAAAGCCGTCTTCGGAATATTTTGCTCACGGATTCGAATCTGATGATAACCCATACGGAGATCAAGCTTGGAGAATACTTGGGCACCTTTGAGTTGTTCGAATAGCTCATTAATGTTGGGAAGTGGGTATTTGTTCTTGATGGTCTTCTTGTTCACTGGATGGTAATCAACACAAAGTCGGTCCGTTCCATCCTTCTTCTTCACAAAAAGAACACCACAACCCCACGGAGAAGAACTAGGCCGGATGAGACCCATTTTCTCTTGAATATCGAGTTGCTTCTTCAGCTCCTTCAACTCTTCAGGTCCGAGCTTGTAAGGACGTTTGCACACAGGTTCCTTGCCAGGCTCAAGATCAATAACGAATTCAACTGGCCGGTGCAGAGGCATTCCTGGAAGTTCTTCTGGAAAGACGTCTTGATATTCACAAACGACTGGAATTTGCGAGATAGTATCCAGTTCACCCCTTTCATTGAGAGAAAACAGACGGATGGTATTATCACGAGCGGCAAAGACAATCACATCCTTAGACGAATGAGTCAATTGAATCTGCCTGGCTGCACAATCAAGCTGAGCCTTGTGCTTAGAAAGCCAATCCATCCCGAGAATAAGATCAATATCCGAGTCACCAAGAACATTTGGAGAGGAAAAGAACTTATAGTCACCCAAAGTGATTGTAACATACGGAACGCATACTCGAGATGTCATTTGACGGGCCGGAGAGACAATAGCCAACGGTTTCGGCAACACTTGAGTAACAAAATCATGCTTAGATGCAAAAGGTCTCGAGATGAAACAATGCGATGCACCCGTGTCAAAAAGAACTTTTGCAGGAACATCGTTAACAGGAAGGTTACCCATGATCACATCTGACGAGTCCTCTGCCTGAGCTGCATTCATCAAGTTGACCTTGGCATGCTTGGGGTTATGCTTGACCACAGCTGTACTTGCCGATCTTACAGGAGGAGGAGGAGGAAGACGCCTCTGGTTGAAACACTTTTTGGCATAGTGACCCTTCTGTTGGCACTTGTTGCACGTGACCTCTGAAAGCGTACGGTGATATGGAGCACTCGATCTTGGAGCTTGAGACGAAGTCTTGTTCTGAAAGCCAGGGTTGGGTGGGTGGGAAGAACCACTGCCACCTTTGCTCTTCTGCTGATACGGCTGACGGAACGGAGGAGGAGGAAGCCAATACTTCTGCTTCTTGGCCACTTGAGTAGAGGAAGAAGGAGTAACATCTCTGACTCGCTTCTTGGAAGCATCACACCTCAACTGAGCAGCCTCTTGCTTCAGTGCCATGTTGTAGAACTCATCGTATCTCAAGGGCTCAAAGAGGACAAGAGCTAGCTGAGTTTCTTCTCTGAGACCACCCCTGAACTGGTATATCATGCTCTTCTCATCAGGGACGTCCTGCTTGGCAAAGCGGGCGAGCTTCTGGAACAACTTGTTGTAGTCATAGACAGACAAAGAGCCTTGCTTCAGGTTGCGGAATTCCTCACGCTTGCTTTCAACCACGCTCTGCGGAATATGATGAGCTCGGAAATCTCGACGAAAATCATCCCAAGTGATAACACGTCCACCTCTGGAGTCCTTGTACTGCTGGAACCATTCTGCAGCTTGATCTTTGAGTTGGAAGGAAGCAAACTTAACAAAGTCCTCAGGCCTGACGTTACTGCACTCAAAATGCTTGCACAGATCCACTAGCCAATCGTCAGCATTCGGTTGCCTCAACACAATTGCTGAAAGTCTTTGGCCCGTTAGCAAGGAACTGGTTGAGTGAAGCAAAGTGATTCTGATTGCTGCCTTGATTCCCTTGGTTGCCTTGATTGCGCTCTTGGAGAATTTGCATGATCAACTGTGTGTTTGCATTGGTTGCGGCCATCATAGCTTGCCATGCCTCCGGAGGAGGGGGAGGTGGTGGTGGATCAGGATTCGGAGTTATGCGCGTTGGAGGAGCCATCCTGAAGAGGTTGACCACCATTAGCACATTGATAGAGAAATATTGAGGCTGAATCCAATGGAATGAAAATTGCAACATATAGTCTTCACATCCAAACAAAATGAACGAATGCATTCCTCTTGAAATGGTCACATATCCCTAAATTGAGAAGCCACATAGAATTAAGGTAGAGAAATAAATCAACAAGGTACGGATCAAGAACGAATAATCGGTAAGAAATCCCAATCTCAAACCAATATCCGTGGAAGAAGAACTAGAGCTATAAGAATTCCCACCTATGAAACTCCCGAACCTTTCCGGTTATGCAATCAGGTGTTGGGGATACAGGGGAAGCATAATATCTCACCAAACTAGCAATTCCTACATCCAGCTGTATCCATCCTTCAACACATAACCAAGAAACCTTCGGAAACCATCTACCTCAACCTTCGAAAAGCATCCGTTATACAAGTTATGGCAATACTCCCTCCCGCCCCAGTACTGGGTGGCGTCGAGGTTATCTCACCAACGAACTGCATAAAAGAGATTTTCGATGTCGGCGTACTAGACTCAGGTATTCCAGAACTGCAACGATAAAATTATGATGACAACACCTCAGAGCTCAACTCCCCGGGACACTTCCACTAAACCCCTGACAGGAGGCACCAAGACAATGTTCTCATCATAAAACCATCGGAACGATTCCAAGATACCCGCGTGATCCTAAATTTTTTTTAGTGAAATTTGAGAAGAGAAGAGTCAAAACTCTACGTCAGGATGCCTTACCAGAGCGATGAGGAGACTGTGCAGTAAAAAGAATTCCTAAACTCTGCGATATATAATTCCTAAATGACTCAAAACACTTTTTAGACACAACTCGGCCGCTAAAAACGATCAAGCAATGGGGCTCCTAAGGTCGGGGAAGGCTCTGATACCAACTTGTAACACCCTCGATGCGACTATAGCTCCCATGTGTCGAGGCACGACTTAGAGACATAATCGCATTGAAGGCATATGTCGCAAGTTAGGCAATTTTCACAACATCCCATGTAATATGATAATAAAAGGGGAGATAACATAGTTGGCTTACACTCACCACGTCAATCAAGTACATAAATAACATTACATCATCCAAACACTCATGGCCCGACTACGGCGCCAAAATAAAAGAGAACCCAACATGCGACAGTTCCCAATCACCCCCAACTGGGCACCACTACTGATCATCGGGAAAGGAAACATAGTGACGTTGAGGGTCTTCGTCGAACTCCCACTTGAGCTCATACGCGTCTGCTGGAGTGGAATCATCAGGCCCTGCATCCGGTGTAATAGTAATCTGTGAGCCACAGGGACTCAGAAATCTCGCACCCTCGCGATCAAGACTATTTAAGCTTATAGGTATGGCAAGGTAAACATAAGTGGAGCTGCAGCAAGCGACTAGCAAATATGGTGGCTAACTTATTCGCAAAAGAGAGCGAGAAGAGGAGGCAAAGCGCGAGCGAGAAACTAGCAAGAAACCTGCGCAAACATTACTCCAACACCGTGTCCACTTCCCGGACTCCGCCGAGAAGAGGCCATCACGGTAACACACTCAGTTGATTCATTTTAATTAATTAAGGTTCAAGTTATCTACAACCTGACATTAACAAATTCCCATCTGCCCATAATCGCGGGCACGGCTTTCGAAAGTTCCATCCCTGCAGGGGAGTCCCAACTTAGCCCATGACAAGCTCTCACGGTCAACGAAGGAATAGACCTCCTCCCAAGATGTTCCGATCAGACTCGGTATCTCGGTTACTAAAGACACTTCGACAGGTTAAAACAAGACCAGCAATACCGCCCGAATGTGCTAAAAATCCCGATAAGAACTGCACATATCTCTTTCTCAGGGCACACTCAGATAAGAAATCCGTACAACTAAAACCAGCCCTCGAGTTTCCCCGAGGTTGCGCTGCAAGGGGCTCTAGTTTGGACCAACACTCAGAGGAGCACTGGCCCGGGGGGGTTAAAATAAGATGACCCTTGAGTCTGCGGAACACAAGGGAAAGAAAAGGCTAGGTGGCAAATGGTAAGACCAATGTTGGGCATTGCTGGAAAAGCTTTAATCAAGGTGAACTATCAAGGGGTTCCCATTATAACCCAACCGCGTAAGGAACACAAAATCCGAGAACATAACACCGATATGACGGAAACTAGGGCGGCAAGAGTGGAACAAAACACTAGGCGAGAGGCCGAGCCTTCCACCCTTTACCAAGTATATAGATGCATTAAGATAACATGGCAATATAATGATATCCCAACAAGTAAATAAATGTTCCAACAAGGAACGGCCTCCAATCTTCACCTGCAACTAGCAACGCTATAAAAGGGGCTGAGCGAAGCGGTAACATAGCCAATCAACGGTTTGCTAGGAAATGGTGGGTTAGAGGTTTGACATGGCAATTTGGGAGGCTTGAAAGCAACTGGTAGGCATCGTAGCAATGGCATAGCAAAAGAGCGAGCAAACTAGCATAGCAAAGATAGTAGTGATTTCGAGGATATGATCATCTTGCCTGCACAGTTGTCAGAGTAGATTGGATACTCGAAAGCAAACTCAACGGGCTCCTAGTTAGCGAACTCGTCTCCCGGCTCTACCCATACAAGACAAACAAGCAACAAGGATACAATCAACCACGTGCAAGGATCAAGCAATATGATGCAATGATGATATGCTATGCGGGATGCGATGCGGGATGCAAAGTGCAAGATATGAAGGGAATGCATGAACCTGGCTTCAACTTGGAAAACCAAGTGTGCCACTGGAAAGATGAGACGAAATCGCTTGAAAACGATATAAAGAACGCCGGAATCGGAGTTACGGTTTGGAAATGGCAAGCGATTCAAAAATGACACCGGTCTGCGATTTACAACAAGTAGGCATCTAAATGCAACGAAATGAACATGCTACAGCACCCAAACATGACAACAAAATATATGGCAGGGATGCGCACAAGATGCTTAACAAAAGTCTAGCACTGAGCTACGGCCAATTCATCCATTAACAGGTTCAAACAAGCATGGCAAAAATGCATATGGCAAACAGATCTCAGACTTAGTGAAATCAACACTTGTCTGGAATTTCAGATCAGGTAGCCCTCTTCGGAGCAACAAAACTACATGCTGCAGGACCTGAACATGGCAAAGTAAAGCATGACATGGAACTACTCAAAGAGCTTAACAAAAGTCCCTTAGTGACCTTGAGCCAAAAGGGATCAAAAAATACAATTGCAAGCATGTGAACATAGCAAGAACATAAACAGTTTTCAGACTTAGTGAAAACTGACACATGCTGATATATAACTCAAGTAGGCATGTTTACGAGCTCGATGCACTCACTACGGTGCAAGTCATGCCAAGACAAGCATACATCCATCAAGAAGGCACAAAATGTAAGCTAGACATGGCAAGAACAATAACATAGTATGCACGGATCAACTACAACAACACCGGCAAAATTGCAAACAAGTTGACAATCTGCCCAGATTCACAAAGTAGCAAAAGTAGAGCTCTATTGACTCAAGCTAGGGTGCTCCATAATTTCAAACAAAGGCATGTATGGATAGAGCACTATAAGATTAACAAAACATCCTTACTGATCATCCTCAAAAGAGGCACGGATCACTAGGAAACAACAAGAACATATGGCATCATGAGATAAACAGCTCCAGGACTTAGTGAAATTGCTAAGTCCCTGAAAACAGAATTAGCAAGTGCACCACTTTGCAAGCTTGCACAAGTCACCACACACATCACAAAAATACATGGGTTGCATCTCTAGAAATATGATAAAACCCTTAACAAAACATATGTAGAACTCACGGGCATAGCATGCACACAATAATCATGGCAAAAATGACAAAAGTGCTAAACGGAGTAGCAGATCTGACAATAATCTCAAGTAGCCCTCTTCTAACAGCATTTCGGGCATCAAGATGAGCTCAAATGAAAATGATGCAATGGAATGAAATGATGTACTCTCTGAGATGAACATTTTTATATGCTATATGCATGAATCGGAGCTACGGATGCAAAGTTACGGAGCCGTCAACATGAGCACTTGAACTGAGAATTTCTGGGACTTAGAGAAAATCAACCTCGCGAAAAAAATTAGGGTTACTGTAGCAACCAGATCAGATATGGGCGCGCCTCCCAAGGTTCGATGCCGGGCCCTGTTCGCCGGAGTTGAGGACGGGGAGGAGGCCGGAGCTCGCCGGAGGAGGAGGCCGAAGCTGGGGGCGGCGGAGACGGCGGCCGACGACGAGGGGCGGCTCCTCGGGCGGCGGGGCGCGGACTGGCCGCGGCGAAGGAAGTGCACGCCGGCGAGCGGGCTGCTCCGGCCGGCGCGGGGGCCGGCCAAGTCCGTGCGGCGGCGCGGGGAACGGCGGAGGCGGCGCGGCGAGGCGACCGCGGGCGGGCTGCTCCCGTGCGGCGGCGGCGGCGGGATGGGCCGCGGGGGCTCTCCCTGGGCCCGAGCGGGCCGGCGCGGCGGACGGCGGCTAGAGGCCACGTGGCGGCGCGCGACTGGTGTGGGGGCGGCGGCGCGGAGTGTCCAGCGTGGGCGGACAATGTCCGGCGCGTCGGAGGGGAAATTAGGGTTTTTGGGGGAGAGGAAGATCCGGATTTCGGGGGGGCCTTTAAATAGGCATACGGGGAGCTAGGAGAGTCCAAATGAGGTGCGGTTTTCGGCCACGCGATCGTGATCGAACGCTCTAGGTGATGGAGCAGAGTTAGGTAGGTTTTGGGCCAAATTGGAGGGGTGTTGGGCTGCAACACACACGAGGCCTTTTCGGTCCCTCGGTTAACCGTTGGAGTATCAAACGAAGTCCAAATGATACGAAACTTGACAGGCGGTCTACCGGTAGTAAACCAAGGCGGCTTGGCAAGTCTCGGTCCAATCCGGAAATGTTTAATCCCCAGACATGAAAGAAAGCTAGAAATGGCCACCGGAGGAGAACGAAGCGCCGGAATGCAAAACAGACAATAGGGAAAATGCTCAAATGCATGAGACGAACACGTATGCAAATGCAATGCACATGATGACATGATATGAGAAGCATGACAGCGACAACAACACACGGAGACAAAACCCGAACCCGAGGAAATAAATATAACTTAGCGCCGGAAACGGCAAGAGTTGGAGTACAAATTGGGAAAGTTACATCTGGGGTGTTACAAATATATCTCGGAATGGCTATGGAAATGCCATAATAGGTAGGTATGGTGACTGTTTTGAGGAAGATATAAGCAGGTTTATGTGTGATAGAGTGTATCATATCACGGTGTTTGGATGCATTGGCGAAGTTTGCACTAACTCTCGAGGGGAGAAAGGGCAATGCATGGTACCGAAGAGGCTAGCAATGATGGATGGGTGAGAGTGCGTTTAATCCATGGACTCAACATTAGTCATAAAGAACTCACATACTTATTGCAAAAATCTACAGGTAATCAAAACCAAGCACTACGTGCATGCTCCTAGGGGGATAGATTGGTAGGAAAATACCATCGCTCATCCCCGACCGCCACTCATAAGGAAAGCAATCAAAGAACACCCCATGCTTCAAATTTGTCACACAATGTTTACCATACGTGCATGCTACAGGACTTGCCAACTGTCGTTGTTCTGGGAACGGGGGTCCCCGGACTTTCCTGCCTGCGGCCCACGGCGTGGCTTTGCTGGCATGCCTGTACGGCCCATATTCATCAACAAGGAATCAAGACCTTCGCGAGGGGCCAAGCCTCGCGAGGTGGACGACACAAGACCTCCTCAGGAGCGGCCTCACCAGGCTGGCTCGTGAGGGGTGGAGAGTCCAAGGCTGGGCAAACCTCGCGAGGTCCTCGTGACGTAAGCCATGACGATCGAGACTAGGCGGGCGCCAGCGCGCGCAGCATCATTGTTTCCTCTTTAGTGCTAAGGGGGCAAGCGCAGGCACGGAGGACCGAGGCGTCAAGCAAAGGTTTCCATATTGGTGCAACGAGACCAAGACCAGAAGGACGGCAAGACGGGGGTCACCATGGAGCCTAGGACGGCGTCACCGCTAGAACCTTTGGCAGGCGAAGACCGCCTTTTGTCAGGATAGCTTGTACTAGTTGTCCCCTTTCTAGTTGGCCGTTGTTGGCTCCCTTCCTGCTCAATATTTGGGGAGAGGACCAGGGCCTCTATAAATAGGACTGGCCACCACCATAGGCAGGACAGATCATCAAGATCATCCACAACCACACAAATTCACCAAGCACAAGAACACCTCCACCTCAGGAGGCTGTTCTTCCCCTTGAACAGTTCATCCTAAGCCCAAGAGGCAATCCACCACCACACTGGAGTAGGGTATTACAGCACAATGGTGGCCCAAACCAGTATAAATCTTGTGTCCTTTATGTTGCGAGTTCGTCGAGTTAGTTCGTGAGATCTAGGCTAAGTTAGGACGCGAATCGATAGGGGGGGGGGAGATCTTCGCGCGCACCCAGTGTTCGAACCTTAAGGGTTTTGCCGGAACCCGTAATCCGACATTTGGTGCGCCAGGTAGGGGTGCGCTGGAGCTTCTTCCCCACCAGACGATCCGTCGACGCTTCACGGTTCTGATGTCCGGCGACACGAGGGCTAACAACGACCGATGGGCAGCCTGGCCCGCCCGGGCGGCGCCGCCTGACCAGGAAGACCTCAACCCCGCGTCTCAGGCGGCGCGCACACCAAACACCATGGGGCGTGGGCGACACGGCCACTCACCCTCTACTCTTACCCCCCGAAAGACGCAAGCCGCTGCAAGGGCCGCCAGCCACGCCGCGGCAACGGCGCCGCACACCAGGAGGGAGCAGGCGAACATGCGGGCCGCGCTCACAGTGGCACGGGAGCTGTTGCGGTGCCGACTGACGGAGAGCGGGCGGGATGCACTGCTGGAATGCGTCGCCGAGCTCCTGGACGCGGCGGCCACAGGAGCACCGCCTTTCTACTACCAGCTCATGCCCCAGGCAGTGGCATGATCCCATGGCGGGCGTCGCCGCACCCGCCTACCCCCAAGTGCGCTCGGGGGCTTCGTCGACATCAGCACGGTCCATGGCGGAGGGCGCCCCCTCGCATCCGAGCCACCTCGGATGGGCGCGGGCACGAGCATCATCACGCGCGGCCCCATCGGAGCACCGCCCCGCCATCCCCAGGACAGTGTGACGGGCCGAGCGACGTGGAGCGTGGGGCACTTCGGCGAGGTCTTAGGGGCAGCGGCATCGGAGGCCTAAGTCCCCCGCATGATGGATCAGGAGTACATGCCGGAGGACGCCCCCGGCTCGTTCCTCGACTAGGATGGGAGGATGAGGCGTTAGGAGCTGAGGCCTTCCAGGAGCCGCCAGAGAGCCCCGCCAGCCGCGCCATCGATGACAGATACAGGGTACCATTAATCCCTCAGGGGCAGGCTTACGCTAACCGTGAGTCACAGATGAACCAGGTCACGGCACCGAACGATGGTTCTGGCACGGCGATGCCCGCCCCGACAGGAGAGACCCACTGGGGGCTGCTTGGAAGGGGCCAGGAGCAAGGCTCCTCCCCGCATCGCATGGAGCAAGGCAACGCCCAGAGGTAGGCCCTCTGTCGGGGTGGCATCCACGACCTTTTCCCCGACAGAGGACCCGTGGTCGCCAAGGCACCGCTAGCGTCCCCTCTGCCCTCGTTGGGCCGTCCTGGTTTCCGGTCGTCCCAGCGATGGTAGGAGGCGGTGCAAGGCGGGGCCCTCGTGAAGCGATATGAAGTAAGGCTCATGCCTGTGAAGATCATCGCCCGTGGCACTCTCACATAATAATGAGTGGGGCTGTACACGCCCCGAAGCCTCAGGAGAGCCGCCCTTGGGCCTCGGGGGCTCCCTCCCACGCCCAGTGGAAGCACTTAGCTCCGCGCTGGTGAGAAGATGTCGAAGACTAGACTAGGCGCTGGACGCAGCCTTTTGCTTTGGATCTCTTTTCTGTAACCCTGCTTTCTGGATTTGGATTTAAGTTGAAGTTGCATTTTCATTTGATGCACGCGGGGGGATGCCTTTTTTCGTTCGAGCTATTTCTCGCAGTCTAGTCCTTGCCTTATTTCGGAGTCGCGACAGTCGCTCCCCCCTCGCGGGCTCCTCGGGAGCCGGGCTGGGCATGAAGCACACGAGCCATGCATGTGTCGGGCCGTGGCTGGCGCTCGCTTATCACATGGCCCTCTCGGGCGTGTCGACGAATTCCTCATGAGCTTCTCAGAAACCCACAACTTCTTGAGCCGGTTTTGGGCTCGTCGAGGCTAAGCTAAACCACGACAACAACCTTGCCCCAGCTTATGTAAGCTTGTGAAGGCGCCTACTCAATTTGACACGGAAGGATAAAAGCTACGACTTGTTTACATGAGGGGCTCCCCCTCTCAAAATGCTCTTACAATCTTCCGGGGCCATGCCCAAGTTTTTATAGGGTAAACAACAGGGAAACGAGGGATCACCCGGATATGTCGCTCACCGCGTCCCCATGTCATCCTCAGACGCACCGCTGGCGTCGCTATCGCCATCGCTGGCTTCGCCTCCACCTTCACCGGCGCCGGTGTCGCCGTCATCAACCACGTCGCCTTCGTCCGTGCAACCACTACCCCATCATCGTCGGAAGCGAAGGCCCTAACCAGCGCATCCATGTTATCTTCAACCCATTGCGCTCATTGCCTCCTAGAAGAGCTCATGACGAACAATGCTCCACCCATGCTCGAACTGAAGCGCAAGGCCCATCTCGCCCTCCGCTATGGGGGCTGTGGGCGACGCCCGATGTGGTGCTCCCCCTCTCAGCAGGGGCTGGGGGTTGGCACAGCCCCAGGAGCCAGCCGACCCTCGCGAGGGGCCTGAGCCGAAAGGGGCCCGCTGCTTGAAGAGGACACTGGATCGAAGCCAGCCAGCTGCCGACCGTGACCAGGGGAGAAGCCCTTGGATCCAAGCAAAGCCGCGGAGAAAGGACGGCGAAGGCGCAAGCTCAAGGCGCCTTGATGATGGACCAACTCCCACGGTTGACCCCGCGCCATGGGCAGCGCACAAGCCTGCAGCGTGCTACCTCTTGAGCTTGCGTTGGATTTCCCCGAAGAGGAAAGGATGATGCAGCAGAGTAGCATAAGTATTTCCCTCAGTTTTTGAGAACCAAGGTATCAATCCAGTAGGAGGCCACGCTCAAGTCCCTCGTACCTGCACAAAACGATAGCTACTCGAACCAATGCGATTAGGGGTTGTCAATCCCATCACAGTCACTTACAAGAGTGAGATCTGATAGATATAATATTTTTGGTATTTTTGGTATAGAGATGCAAAGAGAAAAGTAAAAGGAAAAGTAAAAAGCAAAGCAAGATTAAAGTGATGGAGATTGATATAATGAGAATAGACCCGGGGGCCATAGGTTTCACTAGTGGCTTCTCTCAAGAGCATAAGTATTCTACGATGGGTGAACAAATTACTGTTGAGCAATTGACAGAATTGAGCATAGTTATGAGAATATCTAGGCATGATCATGTATATAGGCATCACGTCCGTGACAAGTAGACCGAAACGATTCTGCATCTACTACTATTACTCCACTCATCGACCGCTACCCAGCATGCATCTAGAGTATTAAGTTAAAAATAGAGTAACTCTTTAAGCAAGATGACATAATGTAGAGAGATAAATTCATGCAATATGAAATAAACCCCATCTTGTTATCCTCGATGGCAACGATGCAATACGTGCCTTGCTGCCCCTTCTGTCACTGGGAAAGGACGCCGCAAGCTCGAACCCAAAGCTAAGCACTTCTCCCATGGCAAGAAAAACCAATCTAGTAGGCCAAACCAAACTGATAATTCGAAGAGACTTGCAAAGATAACTAATCATACATAAAAGAATTCAAAGAAGATTCAAATATTATTCATAGATAGACTTGATCATAAACCCACAATTCATCGGTCTCAACAAACACACCGCAAAAAAGAAGAAGATTACATCGAATAGATCTCCACAAGAGAGGGGGAGAACTTTGTATTGAGATCCAAAAAGAGAGAAGAAGCCATCTAGCTAATAACTATGGACTCGAAGGTCTGAGGTAAACTACTCACACTTCATCGGAGAGGCTATGATGATGTAGAAGCCCTCCGTGATGATGGCCCTCTCCGGCGGAGCTCCGGAACAGGCCCCAAGATGGGATCTCGTGGTTACAGAAAGTTGCGGTGGTGAAATTAGGTTTTTGGCTCCGTATCTGTTCGTTTGGGGTTACGTAGGTATATATAGGAGGAAGAAGTACATCGGTGGAGCTTCGGCGGGCCCACGATGGTGGGGGCGTGACTGGGGGTATAGGGCGCGCCTCCTACCTCGTGCCCACCTCGAAGCTTCCTTGGCGTAGGATCCAAGTCTCCTGGGTCATATTCGAGAAGAAAATCACGTTCCAGAAAGGTTTATTCCGTTTGGACTCCGTTTGATATTCCGTTTCTTCGAAACACTAAAATAGGCAAAAAAGCAGCAATTCTGGGCTAGGCCTCCGGTTGATAGATTAGTCCCAAAAATAATATAAAAGTGGAAAATAAAGCCCAATATAGTCCAAAACAGTAGATAATATAGCATGGAGCAATCAAAAATTATAGATACGTTGGAGACGTATCAGGCATCCCCAAGCTTAATCCTGCTCGTCCTCGAGTAGGTAAATGATAAAAAGAGAATTTTTGATGTGGAGTGCTACTTGGCATAATTTCAATGCAAATATTCTTAATTGTGGTATGAATATTCATATTAGGAAGATTCAAGACAAAATTTCATGTTGACATAGAGAATAATAATACTTCAAGCAAACCAACAAAGCAATTATGTTTTCTTAAAGTAACATGGCCAAAGAAAGTTCATCCCTACAAAATCATATAGTTTAGTCATGCTCCATTTTCATCACACAAGAATGCTCTCATCATGCACAACCCCGATGAAAAGCCAAGCAATTTTTTCATACCTTAATAATTTCAAAATCATAAACTTTCACGCAATACATGAGCGTGAGCCATGGATATAGCACTATGGGTGGAATAGAATATAATGATGGGGTTATGTGGAGAAGACAAGAAAGGAGAAAGTCTCACATCAACGAGGCTAATCAATGGGCTATGGAGATGCCCATCAATTGATGTTAATGCAAGGAGTAGGGATTGCCATGCAACGGATGCACTAGAGCTACAAATGTATGAAAGCTCAACAAAAGAAACTAAGTGGGTGTGCATCCAACTTGCTTGTTCACAAAGACCTAGGGCACTTGAGGAGGCCCATTGTTGGAATATACAAGCCAAGTTCTATAATGAAAATTCCCACTAGTATATGAAAGTGATAACTCAAGAGACTCTCTATATGAAGAACATGGTGCTACTTTGAAGCACAAGTGTGGAAAAAAAAGGATAGTAGCATTGCCCCTTTTTGGGGGGGGGGGCTTCTTTTTTTTCTTTGGCCTTTCTTTTTTTGGGACAATGATCTATTGAATGATGATCATCACACTACTATTTATTTACAACTCAATGATTACAACTTGATACTAGAACAAAGTATGACTCTATATGGATGCCTCCCGCGGTGTACCGGGATATGCAATGAATCAAGAGTGACAAGTATGAAAAAATTATGAATGGTGGCTTTGCCACAAATACTATGTCAACTACATGATCATGCTAAGCAATATGACAATGATGAATGTGTCATGATAAACATGATGGTGGAAAGTTGCATGGCAATATATCTCGGAATGGCTATGGAAATGCCATAATAGGTAGGTATGGTGGCTGTTTTGAGGAAGATATAAGGAGGTTTAGGTGTGAAAGAGCATATCATATCACGGGGTTTGGATGCACCGGCGAAGTTTGCACCAACTCTCGATGTGAGAAAGGGCAATGCACGGTACTATAGAGGCTAGCAATGATGGAAGGGTGAGAGTGTGTATAATCCATGGACTCAACATTAGTCATAAAGAACTCATATACTTATTGCAAAAATCTACAAGCCATCAAAAACCAAAGTATTACGCACATGCTCCTAGGGGGATAGATTGGTAGGAAAAGACAATCGCTCGTCCCCGACTGCCACTCATAAGGAGGACAATCAAATAACACCTCATGTTTCAAATTTGTTGCATAACGTTTACCATACGTGCATGCTACGGGACTTGCAAACTTTAACTCAAGCACTTCTCAGATTCACAATTACTCTACTAGCATGACTTTGATATTACTACCTCCATATCTCAAAACAATTATCAAGCATCCAACTTTTCTTAGTATTCAACACACTCAAAAGAAAGTTTCACAAATCTTGAATACCAAGCATGTTACTATTAAGCAAATTACCATGCTATTAAGACTCTCAAAATAATTTAAGTGAAGCATGAGAGATCAATAGTTTCTTTAAAACAAATCCACCACCGTGCTCTAAAAGATCTAAGTGAAGCACATAGAGCAGAATTATAACGCTCAGAAGATATAAGTGAAGCACATAGAGCAAAACTACTTAGCTCAAAAAATATAAGTGAAACACATAGAGTATTCTATCAAATTCTAATTCATGTATGGCTCTCTCAAAAGGTGTGTACAGCAAGGATGATTGTGGCACACTAACAACCAAAGACACAAATAATACAAGATGCTCCAAGCAAAACACATATCATGTTGGTGAATAAAAATATAGCTCCAAGTAAATTACCGATGGAAGTGGACGAAAGAGGGGATGCCTTCCGGGGCATCCCCGAGCTTTGAATTTTTGGTGTCCTTGGATTATCTTGGCGGTGCCATGGGCATCCCCAAGCTTAGGCTCTTGCCACTCCTTTTTCCATAATCCATCACAAGAATTCACCCAAAACTTGAAAACTTCACAACACAAAACTCAATAGAAATCTCATGAGCTCCGTTAGAGAAAGAAAACAAAAAACCACTTCAAGGTATTGTAATGAACTCATTCTTTATTTATACTGGTGTTAAACCTACTGTATTCCAACTTCTCTATGGATTATAAACTATTTTACTAACCATAGATTCATCAAAATAAGCAAGCAACACACGAAAAATGGAATCTGTCAAAAACAGAACAGTCTGTAGTAATCTGTAACTAACGCAAACTTCTAGAACTCCAAAATATCTACCAAAATTGGAAGACCTAGAAAATTTATTTATTGATCAGCAACAATTGGAATCAGTATTTTATCACGTTCTGGTGATTTTTAACAATTCGGCCACTGAACGCAAAGTTTCTGGAAATTACAGCAAGATCAAATAACTATCATCCAAGAAGATCCAATAGATCTAACTTGGCATAGACACTAATTAAAACACAAAACCACATCCAAACAGAATGTAGATGGGTTATTTATTCCCTAACAGAAGAAAAACACAAAAAACTAAAAATAAAATTGGGTCGCCTCCCAACAAGCGCTATCGTTTAATGCCCCTAGCTAGGCATAAAAGCGAGGATAGATCTAGGTATTGCCATCTTTGGTAGGCAATCCATAAGTGGCTCTCATGATAGTTTCATATGGCAATTTTATTTTCTTTCTTGGAAAGTGTTCCATGCCCTTTTTACTGGAAATTGAAATCTAATATTCCCTTCCTTCATATTAATAATCGCACCAACCATTCTAAGGAAAGGTCTACCAATAATAATAGGGCAAGAAGGATTGCAATCTATATCAAGAACAATGAAATCTACGGGCACATAATTCCTATTTGCAACAATAAGAACATCATTAATCCTTCCCATAGGTTTCTTAATAGTAGAATCCTCAAGATGCAAGTTTAGAGAGCAAACATCAAAATCGCGGAAATCTAGCAAATCACACAAAGTTTTGGGGATAGTGGAGACACTAGCACCCAAATCACACAAAGCATAAAACTCATGATCTTTAATTTTAATTTTAATAGTTGGTTCCCACGCATCATAGAGTTTTCTAGGGATAGAAACTTTCAACTCAAGTTTTTCTTCATAAGATTGCATCAAGGCATCAACAATATGTTCGGTGAAGGCTTTCTTTTGACTATAAGCATGTGGAGAGTTTAGCACGGATTGCAACAAGGAAATACAATCAATTAAAGAGCAACTTTCCTAATTAAATTCCTTGAAATCCAATATAGTGGGTTTAGCAACATCTAGATTTTTATTTCTTTCAATCCCACTTTCATCAATTTCATCATAAAGATCTAAATACTCCGAATTTTTAGAACGCCTTCTGGGTAAAGGAAGATCATATTCAGTTTCATCAAGATTCATATTGCAAAACAAAGATTTAATAGGAGACACATCAATAAGTTTTAGATCTTCATCTTGATTTTCATAGGAATTGGAAGAACACGCTTTAATAAAGGCATCTTTGGAAGCACGCATCCTAGCGGTTCTTTCCTTGCACTCATCAATGGAAATTCTCATGGCTTTGAGAGACTCATTGATATCATGCTTAGGAGGAATAGATCTAAGCTTTAAAGAATCAACCTCAAGAGAAATTCTATCAACATTCCTAGCCAAATCATCAACTTTAAGCAATTTCTCTTCAAGCAAAGCATTAAAATTCTTTTGTGAATTCATAAACTCTTTAACACTATTCTCAAATTCAGAGGGCATCTTATTATAATTTCCATAAGAGTTGTTGTAGGAATTCCCATAATTATTAGAAGGATTACTAGGATATGGCCTAGGATTAAAATTCCCTCTATAAGCGTTGTCACCAAAATTATTCCTACCAGCAAAATACACATCCACAGATTCATTGTTATTCTCAATCAAAGTAGACAAAGGCATATCATTAGGATCAGAAGAAACACTCTTAGTAGAAAATATTTCATAAGTTCATCCATCTTTCCACTCACAACATTGATTTCTTCTATCGCATGCACTTTTTATTAAAAGATCTTTCAGTATGCCATTGAGAATAATTAACCACAATATTATCTAGGAGTTTCGTAGCATCTCCTAAAGTGATTTCCATAAAAGTGCATCCCGCGGCCGAATCTAAAAGATTTCTAGAAGCAAAATTCAATCCGGCATAAATTTTTTGTATAATCATCCACAAATTCAAACCATGAGTAGGGCAATTACGTATCATTAATTTAATTCTATCCCAAGCTTGTGCAACATGTTCATGATCAAGTTTCTTAAAGTTCATAATATCGTTTCAAAGAGAGATGATCTTAGCGGGAAGGAAATACTTAGAGATAAAAGCATCTTTGCACTTGTTCCAAGAATCAATACTATTTTTAGGCAAATACGAAAACCAAGCTTTAGCACGATCTCTAAGTGAAAAAGGAAATAGCTTCAATTTAACGACATCATTATCGACATCTTTTTTCTTTTGCATATCACATAAATCAACGAAGCTATTCAGATGAGTAGCGGCATCTTCACTAGGAAGGCCGGTGAATTGATCTTTAATAACAGGATTCAACAAAGCAATGTTGATTTCACAAGATTTAGTATTGGCAAGAGGAACAATCAGAGTGCTAAGGAAATCATTATTGTTGGTTTTGGTGAAGTCACACTATTCGGTAGTATCTTGAGCCATCGCGACAAACAAGCAATCCAACACACGGGCAAACAAAAAGGCAAGTGAGAAAAAGGCAAATGGAGAAAGAGAAGGAGAAGGAGATCGAGAAAGAGAGGGCGAATAAAATGGCAAGGGTGAAGTGGGGGAGAGGAAACGAGAGGCAAATGACAACTAATGTAATGCGAGAGATAGGGATTGTGATGGGTACTTGGTATGTTGACTTTTTGCGTAGATTCCCGGCAACAGCGCCAGAAATTCTTCTTGCTACCTCTTGAGCTTGCGTTGGATTTCCCCGAAGAGGAAAGGATGATGCAGCAGAGTAGCGTAAGTATTTCCCTCAGTTTTTGAGAACCAAGGTATCAATCCAGTAGGAGGCCACGCTCAAGTCCCTCGTACCTGCACAAAACGATAGCTACTTGCAACCAAAGCGATTAGGGGTTGTCAATCCCTTCACGGTAACTTACAAGAGTGAGATCTGATAGATATAATATTTTTGGTATTTTTGGTATAGAGATGCAAAGTGAAAAGTAAAAGGCAAAGTAAAAAAGCAAAGCAAGATTAAAGTGATGGAGATTGATATAATGAGAATAGACCCCGGGGCCATAGGTTTCACTAGTGGCTTATCTCAAGAGCATAAGTATTCTACGATGGGTGAACAAATTACTGTTGAGCAATTGACAGAATTGAGCATAGTTATGAGAATATCTAGGCATGATCATGTATATAGGCATCACGTCCGTGACAAGTAGACCGAAACGATTCTGCATCTACTACTATTACTCCATTCATCGACCGCTATCCAACATGCATCTAGAGTATTAAGTTAAAAATAGAGTAACGCTTTAAGCAAGATGACATGATGTAGAGAGATAAATTCATGCAATATGAAATAAACCCCATCTTGTTATCCTCGATGGCAACGATGCAATACGTGCCTTGCTGCCCCTTCTGTCACTGGGAAAGGACACCGCAAGATCGAACCCAAAGCTAAGCACTTCTCCCATGGCAAGAAAAACCAATCTAGTAGGCCAAACCAAACTGATAATTCGAAGAGACTTGCAAAGATAACTAATCATACATAAAAGAATTCAGAGAAGATTCAAATATTATTCATAGATAGACTTGATCATAAACCCACAATTCATCGGTCTCAACAAACACACCACAAAAAAGAAGAAGATTACATCGAATAGATCTCCACAAGAGAGGGGGAGAACTTTGTATTGAGATCCAAAAAGAGAGAAGAAGCCATCTAGCTAATAACTATGGACCCGAAGGTCTGCGGTAAACTACTCACACTTCATCGGAGAGGCTATGATGATATAGAAGCCCTCCGTGATGACGGCCCTCTCCGGCGGAGCTCCGGAACAGGCCCCAAGATGGGATCTCGTGGATTCAGAAAGTTGCGGCGGTGGAATTAGTTTTTTGGCTCCGTATTTGTTCGTTTGGGGGTACGTAGGTATATATAGGAGGAAGAAGTACGTCGGTGGAGCTTCGGTGGGCCCACGAGGGTGGGGGCGCGCCTGGGGGTATAGGGCGCGCCCCCTACCTCGTGCCCACCTCGAAGCTTCCTTGGCGTAGGGTCCAAGTCTCTTGGGTCATATTCGGGAAGAAAATCACGTTCCAGAAAGGTTTATTCCGTTTGGACTCCGTTTGATATTCCGTTTCTTCGAAACACTGAAATATGCAAAAAACAACAATTCTGGGCTGGGCCTCCGGTTAATAGGTTAGTCCCAAAAATAATAAGGTGGAAAATAAAGCCCAATATAGTCCAAAACAGTAGATAATATAGCATGGAGCAATCAAAAATTATAGATACGTTGGAGACGTATCACAGCGCTCGAGCTTGGCGGGTGCAACGGGGCGAGAGGGAGCTGCTTCTCAGGAGATTTCGCGGCCTTGGCAGAAGGGGCCCTAAGGGGACAATCGTCAGGAAGGAAAGAAGCACATAGAAGATCACCAAGGTAAGGTACTTACTCGTCCATGGCGATATACTTCCCTTGCTTCAACGGCCCAAAGGTGACTCTACCGCAGCTCGGGGACCCCTTTCTCTTGCGGAGTTCTGCGAAGTCCATGCACAGCCGGCCGAAGTGCTGTACATGGAGGCCGACATGAGGCGCGGCTGGAGAAGTGCTCGGAGGGGCAGCCTCAGAAGCACCAGGCTGAGGAGAGCTGGCCGGTTCTGCCTCGCGGTGACTTGCCGAGGCCTCGGGAGCCCCGGCCGCGAGAGACGCGGGCTGCGTCGCCCCTTCAACCGCCGCTCTAGGGCAAGAGTCATGGGACCCCGAGGTCAATGCTTCAGGATCCCTGGGCGGCATCGGCATCTCTGCACCTTCACTATCGCCCCCAGCGGTGTACGCCCCCTGCGCCAACACTTGGGGCGAGCTCGGTGCCAACGTCGAGGAAAGGAACTGTGACGATGGGTTTCTCACGGGGCCCCATGAGGCCAGCTAGGCGCAACCCCCACTTGTCGAAGGAGGGCATCCTGTTGGGGATCGTAGCAGAAATTTAAAATTTTCTACGCATCACCAAGATCAATCTATGGAGTAATCTAGCAACAAGGGGAAGGGGAGTGCATCTACATACCCTTGTAGATCGCTAAGCGGAAGCATTGCAAGAACGCGGATGAAGGAGTCGTACTCGTAGCGATTCAGATCGCGGTTGATTCTGATCTAAGCGCCGAACCACAGCGCCTCCGCGTTCAACACACGTGCAGCCCGGTGACGTCTCCTACGCCTTGATCCAGCAAGGGGAGAAGGAGAGGTTGGGGAAGACTCCGTCCAGAAGCAGCACGACGGCGTGGTGGTGGTGGAGGAGCGCGGAACTCCAGCGGGGCTTCGCCAAGCACTACGAGAGACGAGGAGGGAGAGAGGTAGGCCTGCGCCAAGAGGGAGATGATCTTGCGTGTGTTGCAGCCCCCATTACCTCAAGTATATATAGGGGAAGGGGAGGGGCTGCGCCCCATCTAGGGTTCCCTCCCTAGGGGTGGTGGCAGCCCCAAAACCCATCTAGGGTTGCAGCCAAGGGTGGAGAGAGGGGGGCGCACCTAGGGTGGGCCTTAAGGCCCATCTGGACCTAGGGTTTGCCCCCTCCCACTCTCCCTTGCGCCTTGGTCCTTGGTGGGAGGCGCCCCAGCCCACCCAGGGGCTGGTCCCTTCCCACTATTGGCCCATGTAGGCCTCCGGGGCTGGTGGCCCCACCTAGTGGACCCCGGACCCCTCCGGTGGTCCCGGTACACTACCGGTGATGCCTGGAACACTTCCGGTGGCCAAAACCATACTTCCGATATATAATCTTTACCTCCGGACCATTCCGGAACTCCTCGTGACGTCCGGGATCTCATTCGGGACTCCAAACAACATTCGGTAACCGCGTACATACTTTCCCTATAACCCTAGCATCATCGAACCTTAAGTGTGTAGACCCTATAGGTTCGGGAGTCATGCAGACATGGCCGGGACAACTCTCCGGTCAATAACCAACAGCGGGATCTTGATACCCATGTTGGCTCCTACATGTTCCACGATGATCTCATCGGATGAACCATGATGTCAAGGATTCAATCAATCCCGTATACAATTCCCTTTGTCTAGCGGTACGATACTTGCCCGAGATTCGATCGTCGGTATCCCGATACCTTGTTCAATCTCGTTACCGACAAGTATCTTTACTCATTCCGTAACACATCATACCGTGATCAACTCCTTGGTCACATTGTGCACATTATGATGATGTCCTACCGAGTGGGCCCAGAGATACCTCTCCGTTACAGGGAGTGACAAATCCCAGTCTCGATTCGTGCCAACCCAACAGACACTTTTGGAGATACCTGTAGTGAACCTTTATAGCCACCCAGTTACGTTGTGACATTTGGCACACCCAAAGCACTCCTATGGTATCCGGGAGTTGCACAATCTCATGGTCTAAGGAAATGATACTTGACATTAGAAAAGCTTTAGCATACGAACTACACGATCTTTGTGCTAGGCTTATGATTGGGTCTTGTCCATCACATCATTCTCCTAATGATGTGATCCCGTCATCAACGACATCCAATGTCCATGGTCAAGAAACCGTAACCATCTATTGATCAACGAGCTAGTCAACTAGAGGCTTACTAGGGACATGGTGTTGTCTATGTATCCACACATGTATCTGAGTTTCCTATCAATACAATTCTAGCATGGATAATAAACGATTATCATGAACAATGAAATATAATACTAATACTAATTTATTATTGCCTCTAGGGCATATTTCCAACAGTCCGCTCCGTGAAGGTCATCTTGTTCGAGCAGCGGTACAAAACGCAACTCTTCCTCGGCAAGTCGGTCGGCAACAGGACGCCCTTTAGGACCTCAAGCATCATTCGCCACGCCTCATGGGGGAGCTTAGACTCCTAAAGTCTCATGTGGTCCTAGTTGCTGAGCAAGGCCCACATCGGTCGGGAGTGGCGCTGAAGCGGAGCAATTCGGCGCCGGACGAACTCCCTCACCACCATAGGCGTAGTCACACCAAGGTCTTTGAGCCATCTCAATCTGAGCTAGACGGGGACAAGGCGTGGATCGGCGAGCCTCCGGTGGCACCAACCGGAGTTAGGAATGGCGGGCTCTGACGGAGAAGAGAGCAGGGGGCTGAGCACCCCAGCTTCAACAAATACCCACCGTGTCCGGAACCTGCTCACAGATGGTGGAAGCTCGAAGTCGATCCCGTTGCCGGCCGTCGCCGCCACGGCCTGAAAGCTCAGGCATCCGGAGCTCTGTCGAGGATCAATCAGGTGCAGCGAGAAGAAGTGGCAAAGAAGAGCCACCGAGGGAGGAATGCCTACCCTGGCCTCACAAATGAAGGCGAAGACGGAAAGCAGTGTCACGGATTGGGGATCAGGGTGCAGCATGTGGATCTAATAATGGGAAAGCACTGTGTTGAGGAAGGCGGAGAAAGGGGGTACCAAGCCGGCCCAGAGGGCGTCGATGAAGAAGGGGGCCTCGGTGGCCGTCCGGTCAATGCGAGCACGGGAAGTAGGCCAAGCCACTGTCTCTCCCCATTCGTTGAAGCTGGATGCGAGCATGGGACACACCTTGCCCATGGCCTTGATACGTCTCCAATGTATCTATCATTTTTTATAGTTCCATGCTATATTATATCCTGTTTTGGACATTATTGGGCTTTATTATACACTTTTATATTATTTTTGGGACTAACCTATTAAGCGGAGTCCCAGCCCAGAATTGCTGCTTTTTTTTTTCTATTTTAGGGTTTTGCAGAAAAAGAATATCAAACGGAGTCCAAATGGAATGAAACAGGAACATGATTTTCAGAACGAACATGATCCAAAGGACTTGGACCCTACGTCAAGCAGCCAACGAGGAAGGCACGAGGTAGAGGGGTGCGCCTACCCCCCAGGCACGCCCTCCACCCTCGTGGGGCCCATGTTGCTCCACCGACATACTCCTTCCTCCTATATATACCTACGTACTCCCAAACTACCAGATACGGAGCCAAAACCCGAATTCCACCGCCGTAACTTTCTGTATCCACGAGATCCCATCTAGGGGCCTTTTCCGGAGCTCCGCCAGAGGGGGTATCAATCACGGAGGGCTTCTACATCAACACCATAGCCTCTCCGATGAAGTGTGAGTAGTTTACTTCATACCTACGGGTCCATAGTTATTGGCTAGATGGCTTCTTCTCTCTTTTTGGATCTCAATACAAAGTTCTCCCCCTCTCTTGTGGAGATCTATTCGATGTAATCTTCTTTTGCGGTGTGTTTGTTGAGACCGATGAATTATGGGTTTATGATCAAGTTTATCTATGAACAATATTTGAATCTTCTCTGAATTCTTTTATGTATGATTGATTATCTTTGCAAGTCTCTTCGAATTATCAGTTTGGTTTGGCCTACTAGATTGATCTTTCTTGCAATGGGAGAAGTGCTTACCTTTGGGTTCAATCTTGCAGTGTCCTTTCCCAGTGACAGTAGGATCATCAAGGCACGTATTGTATTGTTGCCATCGAGGATAACAAGATGGGATTTATATCATATTGCATGGGTTTATCCCTCTACATCATGTCATCTTGCTTAAAGCGTTACTCTGTTCTCTTGAACTTAATACTCTAGATGCATGTTGGATAGCGGTCGATGTGTGGAGTAATAGTAGTAGATGCAGGCAGGAGTCGGTCTACTTGTCTCGGACGTGATGCCTATATACATGATCATACCTAGATATTCTCATAACTATGCTCAATTCTGTCAATTGCTCAACAGTAATTTGTTCACCCACCATAATACTTATGCTCTCGAGAGAAGCCTCTAGTAAAACCTATGGCCCCCTAGTCTATTTTCCATCATATTAATCTTCCAATACTTAGTTATTTCCTTTGCTATTTATTTTACATGCATCTTTATTTCTCTTTATCATAAAAATACCAAAAATATTATCTTATCATATCTATCAGATCTCACTCTCGTAGGTGACCATGAAGGGATTGGCAACCCCTTTATCGCGTTGGTTGCGAGGAGTTTATTTGTTTGTGTAGGTGCGAGGGACTCGTGCGTGGCCTCCTACTGGATTGATATCTTGGTTCTCAAAAACTGAGGGAAATACTTACGCTGCTTTACAACATCACCCTTTCCTCTTCAAGGGAAAACCAACGCAGTGCTTAAGAGATAGCAAGAAGGATTTTCTGGCGCCGTTGCCGGGGAGTCTACGCAAAAGTCATCATACCAAGTACCCATCACAAACCCTTATCTCCCGCATTACATTATTTGCCATTTGCCTCTCGTTTTCCTCTCCCCCACTTCACCCTTGCCGTTTTATTCGCCCTTTCTCTCTCCATCCTCTCTCTCTTTCTCTATTGGCCTCTTTTTGCTCATTTCTTATTTGCTTGTGTGTCTGTTTGCCTTCTTGTCACGATGGCTCAAGATAATACCAAATTGTGTGACTTTACCAATACCAACAACAATGATTTTATTAGCACTCCGATTGCTTCTCTTACCAATGCTGAATGTTGTGAAATTAATGCTGCTTTGCTAAATCTTGTCATGAAAGATCTGTTTTCCGGCCTTCCTAGTGAAGATGCCGCTACCCATCTAAACAACTTTGTTGATTTGTGTGATATGCAAAAGAAGAAAGATGTGGACAATGATATTTTTAAATTGAAGCTATTTCCTTTTTCACTAGAGATCGTGCTAAAGCTTGGTTTTCGTCTTTGCCTAAAAATAGTATTGATTCGTGGAATAAGCGCAAAGATGCTTTTATATCTAAGTATTTTCCTCCCGCTAAGATCATCTCTCTTAGAAACTTTATTATGAATTTCAAGCAACTTGATCATGAACAAGTTGCACAAGCTTGGGAGAGGATGAAATTAATGATACGTAATTGCCCTACACATGGTTTAAATTTGTGGATGATTATACAAAATCTTTATGCCGGATTGAATTTTGCTTCTAGAAATCTTTTAGATTCGGCCGCGGGAGACACGTTTATGGAAATCACTTTAGGAGAAGCTACTAAACTCCTAGATAATATTATGGTTAATTATTCTCAATGGCACACTAAAAGATCTACTAATAATAAAGTGCATGCGATAGAAGAAATTAATGTTTTGAGTGGTAAGATGGATGAACTTATGAATTATTTGCTAATAAAAGTGTTTCTTCTGATCCTAAAGATATGCCTTTGTCTACTTTGATTGAGAATAATAATGAATCTTTGGATGTGAATTTTGTTGGTAGGAATAATTTTGGTACCAACACGTATAGAGGAAACTTTAATCCTAGGCCGTATCCTAGTAATTCCTCTAATAATTATGGTAATTCCTACGACCATTCTTATGGAAATTTTAATAAGATACCCTCTGATTTTGAATGTAATATTAAAGAATTTATTACCTCGCAAAAGAATTTCAATGCTTTGATTGAAGAAAAATTGCTTAAGATTGATGAGTTGGCTAAGAACGTTGATAGAATTTCTCTTGATGTCGATTCTTTGAAACTTAGATCTATTCCTCCTAATCATGATATCAACGAGTCTCTCAAAGCCATGACAATTTCCATTGATGAGTGCAAAGAAAGAACCGCTAGGATGCGCGCTAAGAAAGATTGCTTTATAAAAGCGTGTTCTTCTAGTTTCCATGATAATAAAGATGACGATATAAAAGTTATTGATGTGTCCCCTATTAAATCTTTGTTTTGCAATATGAATCTTGACAATGATGGGACTAAATATGATCCACCTTTACCTAGAAGGCATTCCAAAAATTTGGAGTCTTTAGATCTTGATGCTAAAATTGTTAAAAGTGGGATTGAAGAAGTCAAAACTTTAAATATTAATGAACCCACTATTTTGGATTTCAAGGAATTTAATTATGATAATTGCTCTTTGATAGATTGTATTTCCTTGTTGCAATCCATGCTAAATTCTCATCATGCTTATAGTCAAAATAAAGCCTTTACCAAACATATCGTTGATGCTTTGATGCAATCTTATGAAGAAAAACGTGAGTTGGAAGTTTCTATCCCTAGAAAACTTTATGATGAGTGGGAACCTACTATTAAAATTAAGATTAAAAATCATGAAGGCTATGCTTTGTGTGATTTGGGTGCTAGTGTTTCCATGATTCCAAAGACTTTGTGTGATTTGCTAGGTTTCCGTCATTTTGATGATTGCTCGTTAAACTTGCACCTTGTGGATTCAACTATTAAGAAACCCATGGGAAGAATTAATGATGTTCTTATTGTTGCAAATAGGAATTATGTGCCCGTGGATTTTATTGTTCTTGATATAGATTGCAATCCTTCATGTCCTATTATTCTTGGTAGACCTTTCCTTAGAACGATTGGTGCAATTATTGATATGAAGGAAGGGAATATTAGATTCCAATTTCCGTTAAGGAAAGGCATGGAACACTTCCCTAGAAAGAAAATTAAATTACCTTATGAATCTATTATGAGAGCCACTTATGGATTGCCTTCCAAAGATGGCAATACCTAGATCTATCTTCGCTTTTATGCCTAGCTTGGGGCGTTAAACGATAGCGCTTGTTGGGAGGCAACCCAATTTTATTTTTATTCCTTGTTTTTTGATCCTGTTTAGTAATAAATAATTTATCTAGCCTATATTTTGGTTGTGTTTTTTGTGTTTAATTAGTGTTTGTGCCAAGTAGAACTGTTGGGAAGACTTGGGGAAAGTCTTTTTAATCTTGCTGTAAAAAACAGAAACTTTAGCGCTCACGAGAACTGCTGCCATTTTTATTTGGAAAGTTATATTTAGTTAATTCTTTTTGAAGATGATTAATAGATAAATTACTCACGTCCAGCAATTTATTGTAGAATTTTTGGGGTTCCAGATCTTGCGTTATCTACAGATTACTACAGACTGTTCTGTTTTTGACAGATTCTCTTTTTCGTGTGTTGTTTGCTTATTTTGATGAATCTATGGCTAGTAAAATAGTTTATAAACCATAGAGAAGTTTGAATACAGTAGGTTTAACACCAATATAAATAAAGAATGAGTTCATTACAGTACCTTGAAGTGGTGTTTTCTTTTCTTTCGCTAACGGAGCTCACGAGATTTTCTACTTTAAGTTTTGTGTTGTGAAGTTTTCAAGTTTTGGGTAAAGAGTTGATGGATTATGGAACAAGGAGTGGCAAGAGCCTAAGCTTGGGTATGCCCATGGCACCCCAAAGATAATCTAAGGACACCTAAAAGCCAAATCTTGGGGATGCCCCGGAAGGCATCCCCTCTTTCATCTACTTCTAGCGGTAACTTTACTTGGAGCTATATTTTTATTTACCACATGATATGTGTTTTGCTTGGAGTGTCTTGTATTATTTGAGTCTTTATTTGTTAGTTTTACACAATCATCCTTGCTGCACACACCTTTTTGAGAGAGATACTCATGATTTCTAAATTGTTGGAATACTCTATGTGCTTCACTTATATCTTTTGAGTTATATAGTTTTTGCTCTAGTGCTTCACTTATATCTTTTAGAGCGTGTTGGTGGATTTATTTTATAGAAACCATTGTTCTCTCATGATTCACTTAGATTATTTTGAGAGTCCTACAAAACAGCATGGTAATTTGCGTTAATTATGTTAGGCATTCAAGATTAATAATAAAAAAATTCTTATGTGTGTGTTGAATACTATGAGAAGTTTGAAACTTCATTATTGTTTTGAGATATGGAGATGGTGATATTAGAGTCATGCTAGTTGAGTAGTTGAGAATTTGAGAAATGCTTGTGTTGAAGTTTGTGATTCCCGTAGCATGCACATATGGTGAACCGTTATGTTAAGAACTCAGAGCATGATGTATTTATTGATTGTCGTCCTTATGAGTGGCGGTCGGGGACGAGCGATGGTCTTTTCCTACCAATCTATCCCCCTAGGAGCATGCACGTAGTACTTTGCTTCGATAACTAATAGATTTTTGCAATAAGTATGTGAGTTCTTTATGACTAATGTTGAGTCCATGGATTATACACACTCTCACCCTTCCACCATTGCTAGCCTCTCTAATACCGCACACCTTTCGTCGGTATCATAAACCCACCATATACCTTCCTCAAAACAGCCACCATACCTACCTATCATGGCATTTCCATAGCCATTCCGAGATATATTGGCATGCAACTTTCCACCGTTCCGTTTACTATGACACGCTCCATCATTGTCATATTGCTTTGCATGATCATGTAGTTGACATTTTAGTTGTGGCAAAGCCACCGTTCATAATTATTTCATGTAAGTCACTCATGCATCATTGCTATCCCAGTACACCGTCGGAGGCATTCATATAGAGTCATACTTTGTTCTAGTATCGAGTTGTAATCATTGAGTTGTAAATAAATAGAAGTGTGATGATCATCATTCATAGAGTATTGTCCCAAAAAAAGAGAAAGGCCAAATAAAAAAAGGCCTAAAAAGGAATAAAAGGGGCAATACTACTATCCTTTTTTCCACACTTGTGCTTCAAAGTAGCACCATGATCTTCATGATAGAGAGTCTCTTATGCTATCACTTTCATATACTAGTGGGAATTTTTTATTATAGAACTTGGCTTGTATATTCGAACGACGGGCTTCCTCAAAATGCCCTAGGTCTTCCTGAGCAAGCAAGTTGGATGCACACCCACTTAGTTTCTTTTTGAGCTTTCGTATACTCATAGCTCTAGTGCATCCGTTGCATGGCAATCCCTACTCACTCACATTGATATCTATTTATGGGCATCTCCATAGCCCGTTGATACGCCTAGTTGATGTGAGATTATCTTCTCCCTTTTGTATTCTCAAAAACCACCATTCTATTCCACCTATAGTGCTATGTCCATGGCTCACGCTCATATATTGCGTGAAGATTGAAAAAGTTTGAGAACACCAAAAGTATGAAACAATTGCTTGGCTTGTCATCGGGGTTATGCATGATTTGAATACTTTGTGTGGTGAAGATGGAGCATATCCAGACTATATGATTTTGTAGGGATAACTTTCTTTGGCCATGTTATTTTGAAGAGACATAATTGCTTAGTTAGTATGCTTGAAGTATTATTATTTCTAAGTCAATATTAAACTCTTGTCTTGAATCTTTCGGATCTGAATATTCATACCACAATTAAGAGAATTACATTGAAAATTATGCCAAGTAGCATTCCACATCAAAAATTCTGTTTTTATCATTTACCTACTCGAGGACGAGCATGAATTAAGCTTAGGGATGCTTGATACGTCTCCAATATATCTATAATTTTTTATTGTTCCATGCTATATTATATCCTGTTTTGGACATTATTGGGCTTTATTATACACTTTTATATTATTTTTTGGGACTAACCTATTAACCGGAGTCCCAGCCCAGAATTGTTGCTTTTTGCCTATTTTAGGGTTTCGCAGAAAAAGAATATCAAACGGAGTCCAAACGGAATGAAACCTTCGGGAACGTGATTTTCAGAACGAACATGATCTAGAGGACTTGGACCCTACTTCAAGCAACCAACAAGGAAGGCACGAGGTAGGGGGCGCGCCTACCCCCCAGGCGCGCCCTCCACCCTCGTGGGGCCCACGTTGCTCCACCGACGTACTCCTTCCTCCTATATATACCTACGTACCCCCAAACTACCAGATACGGAGCCAAAACCCTAATTCCACCGCCGTAACTTTTTGTATCCACGAGATCCCATCTTGGGGCCTTTTCTAGAGCTCCGCCGGAGGGGGTATCAATCACGGAGGGATTCTACATCAACACCATAGCCTCTCCGATGAAGTGTGAGTAGTTTACTTCAGACCTACGGGTCCATAATTATTAGCTAGATGGCTTCTTCTCTCTTTTTGGATCTCAATACAAAGTTCTCCCCCTCTCTTGTGGAGATCTATTCGATGTAATCTTCTTTTACGGTGTGTTTGTTGAGACCGATGAATTGTGGGTTTATGATCAAGTTTATGTATGAACAATATTTGAATCTTCTCTGTATTCTTTTATGTATGATTGGTTATCTTTGCAAGTCTCTTCGAATTATCAGTTTGGTTTGGCCTACTAGATTGATCTTTCTTGCAATGGGAGAAGTTCTTAGCTTTGGGTTCAATCTTGCGGTGTCCTTTCCCAGTGACAGTAGGGGCAGCAAGCACTACAAGAAAAAGACACATCCGTGACATTTTGGGCCGAACGAATTTTTTTCCTGTCATACATATGACAATTCTATGATGATAATTGTGACAAAACCCGGTATCATCTAGATGTGCTGGGCTCCTACTTCTATGACAAAAAATCATGACAGAAAATGGGCTTTTCGTCCTGGGCGGGCCGGAGACGCAGCTGCATGACATTCTTTGGGCCGTCCATGACGGAAAAACCGTGGTAGAAGCGAGGGGAGGAAAATTTCGGGGAGTTCCCGGTTACGGTGGGAGGTCGGGGGCCGAGCGATGCGCGTTTCTCTCGTACACGTACGCGCGTGTGTGCGAGGCGTTGGCTCTAACTAAACCCGAGCGATTGATCGATGGCTGTTAACTGAACCCGATCGAGCGATTCCTTCGCTACTACTACTAACTGAAGCCGATCGATGCTGCCTTTGGGATGAACAGTGAGTGTTGCAGGGGGGGTTTGGATGAACAGTGACCGGTGGCGTTGCCTCTGGATGAACAGGACCCCGTGGTGTGGTGGAGGGCTGGATGAACAGTAGACGGTGGAGGGGTGCCTGTGGAGGGGTGGTTGAACAAGACCCCATGGTGTGGAGGGCTGGATGAACAGTAGACGGTGGAGGGGTGCCCGTGGAGGGATGGTTGAATAGTAGCGGGTGGAGTAGCGCGCGGTGGAGGCTGGATGAACAGGAGCCGTGGAGGCTGGAGGAGGTCGACGGTAGCCCGTGGAGGTTGGAGGAGGTCGACGGTGGAGATGAACAGTATCCCGTGGAGTCCCGTTTTGCGGTACGCCACACCCCTCCCGATGAACAGGACCCCTGTTTCGACCATAGCGCTCCAACACAAGTCCGTTTCATTCGTTTTGCGGTACGCCACACCCCTCCCAATCAACAGGACCCCCGTTTTGACCGTAGGAGGTATGTTTGCTCCGTTTTGCGGTACGCCAGACCCCTCCCAATCAACAGGACCCTATTCCGAACATAGGAGGTCCGTTTCCTCTGTTGTGAGATACGCCAGGCCTTGTTTCCATCGCCTGTTCCGTCCAAGCCCTCCCGATGAACACGACCACGCATTCCGTTCCGACCCAGCCGGTTGGCTCCCACGCGTTCCATTGCCTCCCGATGAACATGACGTATTTCGTTGCCTCCCCATGAACACGACGCATTCAGTTGCCTCCCCATGAACACGACGATGACGCTGTTTCTCCGTTCCGACCCAGCCACGTACACGAGCCCTGGCCATACATATGCGCGAGTAGGCGTTCGAGACGCTGCCCGTATGTACACATACGTGGCCGTATTTTCTTTCTTGCACCATGGCCGCTGTACGTATGTGTACATGCTACGTGCGCGCCTCTACTACGACACGTGCGCGCCTCTACTACGACATGTATGCGCCTCTACTACGACACGTGCGCGCCTCTACATCCACCAGTATATATGTACGTACACATTCATGACCAGAATGACAACGCTACATACGCTTCGACCAGGTGGGTCCCGACTGTCAGGCACTTCCTTGCCTGCGAAGATGTAGCTGGTGGGTCCCAGCAGTCAGGGGGTGAATCTTTTTTTTGCCTGGACGCACTTCCTTGCGTGCGAAGATGTAGTTGGTGGGTCCCAGCAGTTAGGGGCAAACATTTTTTTCGTGAAATACGGTGGCCCGTCCGATAGGCCCCCGCTGTCAGGTGGACGAATAATTATTTTGCACGTAATAAGGAGGCACTTCCTTGCTGCGGCCGTGGACCCAGCTGTCAGCCTCTCCACGTACAGTCCACGTCCGATGGAAGCCGTTCCTTGACCACATTTACCACGCCGCGCCGAGAGCACCAGGGCGGTGGACGACGGTGAGGCCTAGGAAGGAGACGACGCGGAGCCGGGGAAGACGCGACAGTGGATGCCCACGCGTAGAGGAGTATGAGGGTTCACTGGTTCGCTGCGGTGTGAGGCTGCCGTCACCGCAGAATAACAGGGGGTGTGGGTGAGTAGAGGGATGGCCTGGCCAGCGGTGGGAGTAGTAGGGGTCGGTGAGGCCTCCGCCGCATCGTAGCCGGCCACGGGAGGCAGGAGCACGAGGCACGACCGGCGCTGGTTTGGGCGGCTGGAGCAGGAAGACCAGAGGTTGAAGAAGCACTACGGCCGTTGGATGGACACGTACGGTCACTAGAGCTAGAATCGTGCATATTGACTAAGTTGACAAAGCCCTCCGTCCCGTCAACTTAGTAGGCCCACAAGTCAGCCTGCCACTATACTGGGTCCTAGCTAACAGGGGGAGTATTCATTTTTTGTGCGTAATAAGGAGGCACTTGCTTGTGTGCGAAGATATAGCTGGTGGATCCGAGCTGTCAGCGGCGGTAACGTTTTTTTCACGGAATACAGGGGCCCTTTTGGTGGGTCCCTGATGTCAGGTGGAGGAATCATTATTTTGCGTGTAATAAGGAGGCATTTCCTTGCGTCCGGCCGTGGACCCAGCTGTCGGCCTCTCCACGTACAGTCCACTTTAGATGCATGTCGGTCGTTGACCACGTTGACCAGGCCGCGCCAAGAGCACCAGGGCGGTGGACGACAGTGAGGCCTAGGAAGGGAACGACACGGAGGCAGGGAAGACTCAGCAGTTGTTTCCCACGCGGAGGGGAGTACGACTGTACGAGGGTTTACTAGTTCGTCTGCCGTCGCCAGAGAATAACAACAGGTGCGGGTGAGTAGAGGGATGGCTAGGCTAGCGATGGGAGTACGGTGGGGCGGTGAGGCCTGCCTGGCAGTAGAGCCGGCCGCGGGGAGGAGGGAGCAGGCAGTCCCGCCGACGCTTGTTTGAGCGGCTAGAGCAGGAAGAGCAGAGATTGAAAAAGCATGACGGCCGTTGGATGGCCATCCAACAGTCACTGCTTGTGCATCAACCTTTTTTTAGGAAAGCCTCAAATTTGTGGAAAACAACATACAACCCATCTGCCATTATTTCTAATAATTTACAGCCCATTTGCTAATTATTAAGGTTTTTTTGGAGCCCATATTCTTTTTGTTAGCATTACAACCCATATTGTGGCCACGGTTAAACAATTATATGAAATTTTGCATATTTCGGTGTGGTCCGAATTGTTTTTAATCCCGAAATTTCGACTCACATTCAAACTTATTTTAAAAATAAATGTATATCAATATAAAATCCAACAAATTCTCCATGCATAAAAATTAATGTAATTTAAAATCTCGAAATGAAAAAGAGATATTTGAAACTAATTGCATGTTTGATGTGTTTTAAAAATATACAACCCATTTCTCATTACTGATAGGCCATTTTCTCGGCCAGCCGAATGAAGCTCTCCTCGTCTTGAAAGATTTGCAGCCCAACAGGCCTGACAAAGCGACTTGGCAAATCACAAAAAAACTGGGCTGTGGCCATGGACCCAGCTGTCAGCCCATTTGTTTTTTTAGTCCATTTGGTGGGCTGGGTGAAACAATGATGTAGCATCTATGCAGCCCGTTTAAATCTCATTTGCATTTTTCTCGAAATCTGCGGACTTGCTGGGCTGGGTGAAAATATCATGTTGGGCTAGACGGACAAATGTTATAAAAACATAAACACATGATTGCACGTCAGTAAAATCTTTGCAAGCTTATGTACACAATCACTAGGAGTTAACTCGCCAAGTTATATATAAACGATTATTATTATTATTTTGTAAGAACTTTCAACTTACAAAATAAAATATCATTTTAATTTGATGAGTTAATAGTACGTGGGGTATTATTATTTTTTAGGCTAGACGTGGGACAGTTGAGTTGGTTCTAGGGGAAAGTACTGGGAGAAAACTCAGTTTACATCGAAAAAGAAAATGGGAGAAAATTCAGAGACCTGCTAGGTCCACCTGAGGAGGGGAATATGTTGGGAGGAAGGAGATTCAAAGCATGGTAGCCGAGTGAACTAGTTTTTTTACGGACATGTGAACTAGTTTACATATATAAGCAAATAGCCACTAAAAAGCAATCAGGTTAATGGGTTCTTAAAAGAAATATTTCGGACAAAATAGATAAATATGACACATAGGCTAATGCATGAAACACTCAGATGATAAATGTGCTTATAAATAGATAAAGTACAACATCTAGACCTTCCTGGCACGCTTGATCATGATGCTGCGGCTGTCCGTGTACTCGTCGGTTACGGGAAGCAGACACACCCTCATGTCCAAGATCTTCCTGTACATGTCGTAGCATGCGTATGCGTCCTTGGCCGCGTAGGTTATGTAGGCTAGATTCAGAGGTACCTCCCACGTGTTCAGGTCGTCTTCTTTCATGTTGGCGTATTAGGGGTCGATGATGGTCTCAGCGAGGTCAACCACGGAGTCCTTGTCCTGCCCGTTGCTGATGATCTTGTATTGCTTCTGTACATCGACAAGCTTGTTGCACCAGATGGCCGAATCGTCGCGTTCTTCCTTCTCTCCACCGTAGTGAAGGTGCAGTCGGCGCTGCCGATGAAACGGGCGAATGCTCCAGAACCTGGTGCAGCCATAGGACTGAGGCGAGGCAGAGCTTCATTGAGTCCGTATCGTTGGTGTACATCACATTCAACTTGGTGCAGCCATAGGAATGAACGGCGAACTCAAAGGGGAACTCCTTGCTGAAGTCCATATCCACCAGGCTCACCCCTCGGATCACCATTGGAGTCTCTTCGAGTGAACGAGTGTGTGGGCGGCGACAGCAGTTCATTTTTTAGCTCTTGGGGAACTGGATTCAATAGTAAGCTGAGTGTGTACAGGCGACAAGAGTTACTACCCCTCCGTCATCTGCTGCACGCCCGACAGAAGATGCACCCTTGGCCACACGTCGGTTCACGAGCGGGTCTATATTGGTACTGTAATAACAGGAGTTAGTGGTCACTTTACTTAAATTTAATTAGCTTTATTAGAAATTTGTACTTAAAACAAGCAATGCATTCGCTCATTCTATTAGTGCCACATGATCAACATGCACAACAATTAGAATTATTATTCTCAGGACGCACATGATCAGCACATTTGTCGCACTTTCACAAAGATAATACTACCAAGTTTGAACTGTTTGTTATGGTTGTTGTCCTCTACATCATCATGCCATGTTTCCCACCTTGCAAGATTCAGAACCAACAAATAAGATCCAAATAATAAGTACAACAAAGATGCCTACACATCTCATTGATTCCCAGCTTGCAAGATTCAGAACCAACAAATAAGATCCAAATAATAAGTACAACAAAGATGCCTACACATCTCATTGATTCCTAGCTTGCAAGATTCAGAACCAACAAATAAGATTCAAATAATAAGTACAACAAAGATGCCTACACATCTCACTGATTCCCAGCTTGCAAGATTCAGAACCAACCCATTAGAGCCTTTTGATAAAGTGAATATCAGGATTAAATCCATCTTGGCTAGCCATGTCATACAATCAAAGAACTTGGCGAATGCTCTTGACCGTTACAACATCTGTAGTTGAGTATTCCTGTTTGCATAGCATGTTTGCACATCACAAACAAGGAGACAGGAGAGCATGATTTCGCTTTAATAGCGGCCTCCTTGAACTCAACCTCCAGCTCTACTTGGATGAGGTCTGCCTAGAGTTCCATGATTCAATTCATGCGCCTTTTTCTGCAGTTCACCTGAAATGAAGCAAATATTGCATCATTCAACTAGCAAGAAGTACTTGCTCTTATGAGCTGGCAGGTTCTTCTTTAGTAGTTGCACTAAAATTGAGGAACATTAAGGTTGGCTGTCCGGCTCATGTAAGGTGCAACTATAATTTTCTTATCCTTTTGTGCAGTTTCATTAAAATAAAGTGCCATTGTGGTGACAGTGATGGCTCCATCTAGCAAAGGCTAATAAAATGTTGCACGAGATTACCAGCATAACTTGATGGAGATTTTGGAAACTCCAATCACCAGTTGTGAAGTTCCACCAAAATTGAGAGATGTTGCCCACGTGACATTTTAGTTGAACTGTACAAGACACTCATTCCAAAAAAAGTGTTTTGTGCAGTTCACCAAAAGGTCACAATAGCAACAAGGTGAAATGGATATCCCTATCTGCACAAAAAGATAGAAAGTAAACAGTTGCTGGTCATTAAGAATATATGAAACATATACAAAATGAAAAGAAGCATCTTAATTATGTTCATGGCAATCACGCAAGGACAGTAGAAATTTTAAAACGTGAGCAATGCTTCATGTTACCAGAAGCATTACGATCAACAATGAGATTCCTCAAATATGGGATTACTTTAATGGTGGCATTGCTTGTTTACCAGACACAGTAAATCAACAGCAGCTAAAGAGTTGGTTTAAGGGCATGGGACCGTGGGGACACCAGGACACTCAACAGCGTAAAGGAGCAACTTACTTATCATACTGGGAAAACAGCAGGAGTGCCATTGTACTATGTGAGGGCAGCAAATCTAATCCTGGAGACCTTGTACTATGTAAGGGTAACAAATCTAATCCTGGAGACCTTTTACTATGTGAGGGCAGCAAATCTAATCCTGGAGACCTTTTACTATGTGAGGGCAGCAAATCTAACCCTGAGACCTTTTACTATGTGAGGGCAGCAAATCTAATCCTGGAGACCTTTTACTATGTGATGGCAGCAAATCTACTCCTGGACATACTCTGTTGACTTGTCCACCAGCCGCCACTTTCTATCCTTTTTTTCAACCAATAATAGATCTGTTCCTTATCCAATTTGTACTGCGTTTTCCCATTATTTCCCTTTTCAACCAAGAGACCAGTTGGGTATCCGGTCTCTACTACTTTCACCATATTATTTCCTCTTTGAATCAAGTCCTAGATTCATGCTACAACTTTCTCCCTTTCTTCATTGTTTGAACAAAGCCCTAGATTTGAATGCATGAAGTAGCTTTACCTCTAATAATACTAAAAATTTAGGTGGCTTTGGAAGAGCTGATGGGAGTAGAAAAAGATGCACATGCAGACACGTGGGGAGCTGGGGTAGTAGAGCAAGGCCACTTTCGAAGAACTTATACCTGAGTGTCACCGGGATGTCGGTGGCGGCAGGTCGGATCTACGGACAATACGACAGGGAGGAAGAAGGGTCGGAGGACCTCCCGAGCCGGCCATGTGTCGGAGAGAACGGCACGGGCAGAGGATCGGGCCCCTCCGGTAGTTGTGGGTTTCCTCCCTCGCAGCGATGACCGCGTGAACAATGCACCTTTTAGTCCTCTACACACACCGGCCGAAGGGATCCGGCCGGATCTGTGACCAGCGGTGAGCAGAGAGAAAATGTCGCTACCGCTATCATGTTTATATCTGGAGAGGATGAGAGAATGAAGAGAGCAACCCTAGTAAAGCAAGCACTCAGGCCCCTGCATCCATATATAGTGGAGTGATTATCTTTTTTTCTCTCCACAACGAGCGTTTCAATTTGTGTACGTGGCATTAAAGAAAAGAAACTCTCTATTTAAGGTGACTACTGTACGACTCCTACTTACTACTAGTAGTACTATGGTATTGTTCACTTGTGCTCCCCGCCCCTCCATTCATTGAACAACCCCACGGGTGAATAAACATACAGTAAGTACTGTATTTATATAGAACGAACAAGCTCGAACTATTTTCGCGTAGTTAAAAGTTGAGGGTGGGGCTTTTCCCAGGCAGTACGCGCGGTAGTTTTCGGGTAGGGCCATATGACTATTTTAATTTTTAAAAAAAACTTCGAGACGACCACATAGCATGGAGCCGACCCCAACGATTTTAAGCTTACAGGCATGGTACACGCTATCCTAGACTACTCTACACATGAAACTGCCACACAAGCGTCCGGCTGCACTTGGCTCTTCGTCTCTTCGGGATGTCAAACAATGGTGGAATACTACTGCACAGGAGGAGTACTATAGTACACTTCTGGCCATCTGACACCGATTGAACTGCTGCATGTCCATCGCGTGCGGGAGGGAGAGCGTGTGGCGAAAGCTTCTGCTAGTCTTGCCAGCCACCATGCTCATGGGCAAGGGAGGGACGCTCCTCCCTCTGCGTGTATGACAGGTGGGCCCTACAGGTGTGTGGCCAACCTATCATACAGCTAAAGGCAGGTGCAGTTAAGTCCGCGAGGGAGAGGATAATCAAACTTCTCGTTGATGTACGAGTTGACGCGACACATCAAAGCACTGCACTCGATATATTTCAATAATTTGCGTGTGTGACTCCCAGATGCAGAGGCTGGGGGTCATGATCCTCCTTTTCGAGAAAAAACAGACGCATGTGTGAGAGGACGAGTGTGTGCGTGCACCTCTTCTCTTCCTGTATAACGTACTACTAAACTCAGAGTACAAGTTTTTGTGGGTGGCAGAATGGTGTGTGCGAGAAGTCCCGAGAGATAGGTTTAATGCATTATTTGCAATGCAATGCATGCATAAAGTACATGCATTGGTCAATTTTCTCTTAATACTTGCATGCAATGATTTGATGCACCTTGGAATCTGAACATGTGTTGGGGAACAACCAAATTAAGCCTTATAAAATGGAAAAACTAAAATTTTGAGATAAGCCCTATAAAACCGGAAAGGAGGGAGTAGAAAAATAAGTACTCCATCCGGGAATAGTGCCGCACTTTGAAACTAGAACCGTCAATAAATTTTGAGCTTGCGTCTCGTCACATTCCAAATTACTCCATGCTATATTGAATTGCAAACCTGTTCACACCGATCACAACCTAAACAGTTTCCCACTAGGAGCGTATTAGTATTCGGTTATAAATACTAGTATGCCAAGATGACTGCACATTCCTCCTCAAACTCCTCATCCACAAAAACAAACAAGTCATTCAGCATCCTTCCCTTGCGTCTGCCATGGCCAGCGTGAGTTCTGGGTCGAGAGATTGCCACCAGGGAGAGGCAAGCATGGAAGCGGAAGCACGAGAGATGTCCCACCTTGCTACGAGAGCAGCCGACATGTCCCGCCACGCGGAAGTAGCAGCACAGAGGTGCCGCCGCGCCGCAGAAGCAGCATGGAGGTCCCACCGCACCGTCGATGCAGCAGACTGGTCTGGCCGCGCCGCGGAAGCAGCAGAGATGTCCCGCCGCGCCACAAATGCAGTAGAGATGTCCCGCCGCGCCGCGGTGGCCTAGGAAAATTTCTCGCGGGCGGGTGACGACTGTTACAGGCGCATGCATGCGATCGTCCATAGCCAGATGGATCAGATCTCCGGCTCGGCGAGGTTGCAGGACGACATGATAGCCTCGTTTCAACAGGCTACTGGCGTCATCCGGCAACTAAGGGAGGGCAATGAGAGGCTCCGGGCCAAGCGCGACCTGCTGAGGGAGAAGATCGTCCGAAGTGTAGACCAGCAGGAGGAGACCAGTGCCTTGTTGAAGAAACTTATGGACGAGAATGACATGCTCCGCAACGAGCGCCAAAGGCTGGTGGAGGAATCCGTGGATGTTCTCAAGCAGCGTCTTGAGGACACGAAAGAGCTCATCGCCGCTCGCCGCGGAGACTAGTTTCCTGGATTCTTTTGATGTAATAATCGGTTTAGGATGTGGATTGTGTCGTCGGTTGTGAAATGTTGGTTTCTAGCACGGATGTTTGGCCTTTGTTGGCCTCTTGGGATGTTGTAATTTCAATATGGTAGCTTTTAGTCCTTCGTGTTAGGCTGGAGTTGTGCTGAACTTCTTGTGAATTGTGGTGGTTTTCAATAATGAAAATCGGAAGGGGCAAGCCCTTCTTTGATAAAAAAAATTAATCGTCCTTATATATTCATCAGTCTTGCTATAAGTCGCAGTAGATGCTATATAGGTCCGTCGGATCTTACATCAAGATCCGTGCTTTCAGATTTTCTTTTTTCTCTCTTAAATCCTAGTCGAGTGAGACATAGCCACGCCATTAAACAGAGGCTCGGGCGCCATTAATGGAGACCTTGGGAGAGAGGTGGACGGCAGATGGAGGTCAAAGGGCTCTCCTCCCGATAAGCACGCGCAGGGATCTGATTGCATGCCTCTCGTACTCAAACAGCTACCCTGCACGGCGCCTCCTAGCTAATAAAAAATGGGGACGCGTGGCGGCACGTAAATGGTACTAGCAAGTAGAACGCCCACGGTTTTAGTAATACTTGTGTTTTCGATTGTAACATGACAGCACTTGTTCCAAAATGACTTTGTTGATTGTTAATGTGTGCGCCTTCGCAAATCGGACTGCAAATTTACCATAGCATGTTGGTGTCATGTCATGGCGCCAAGCCAAGTTTTATTATTTTCATGCGTGTTTTGGATTTACAGAAATTAAAAAACTAAGTTTCTCAATGTTTCCAACCCAGCCACGACGCCCAGAATTTTGAATTTCATTCCCATTTCTTGCATGGAACCTAGAAATTTACCCGAGGACACACATGTGATTTTTCAACCAACTTTGGTGCACTAGAACATGTGCTTGTATTTCAAATTTGAATTATGCACACAAAGGTGACACGTTCCCTCCCAGAACCACGAGCCTTCTTGAGAGAAGCTCCGATTTGCAAGAAGCTTATACCAAAATTTGTTCCTATTCGGCCATTTTTTTACCATGGCATGGTACTACCATGACATGACACCATGCCAAGTTTCATGATTTTAAAACCAACTTTCTCAATGTTCTCGACCGAGCCATGATGCCCAGATGTTTGAATTTTATTCTCATTTTTTGCATGGGACCTACTCCCTCCTTCCATCTATATAGGGCCTAATGTGTTTTTCAAGACAGCCTTTGACTATTGACAAGATTAATATCACATGAGATGTATACTATGAAAATTATATTATTGGAAGCTCCTTTGACATACAAAATTGAAGGTATGTTTTGTGTAAGTTGCATGTCATATATTATTACTCTAACGTTTGGTCAAAGTTAGCCTCGAAAGACACATTAGGACCTATATAGATGGAAGGAGGGAGTAGAAATTCACCCGAGGACACAAATGTGATTTTCCAACCAACTTTGGTGCACAGGAGCATGTGCTTGTAGTTTAAATTTGAATTATGCACATTAAATGACCAAAAACTCAATTAATGTGTAAGTAAGGCCAAACAAAGCCGGAGTAATTCCAAAATTTAACATGGCACTCATGTAGTTCTATGTTGCCTTTGTAAATAAACTCAAGGGGGACAAATTATATCGTTTTGCACTCAAAGGTGGCACGTTCCCTCTCAGAAACACGAGCCTTCTTGAGAGAAGCTTCGGTTTGCAAAAGCTTATACCAAAATCTTTCCTATTCGGCCAATTTTTTACCACAACATGGTAGTACCATGACATGACATCCATGCCAAGTTTCATGATTTTCAGACGTGTTTTGGATTTACAAGAATTTTAAAACCAAGTTTCTCAATGTTCTCGGCCGAGCCACGATGCCCAGATGTTTTAATTTTATTCTCATTTCTTGCATGGGACCTAGAAATTCACCCGAGGACACAAATGTGATTTTTCAACCAACTTTGGTGCACGAGAGCATGTGCTTGTAGTTCAAATTTGACTTATGCACATTAAATGACCAGAAACTCAATTAATGTATAAAAACGACAAACAAACTCGGAATAATTCCAAAATTTAACAGGGCACTAATGTAGTTCTATGTTGCCTTTGTTAAGAAACTCAGGGGGCAGCGTATATCGTTTCACACTCAAAGGTGGCACGTTCCCTCTCAGAACCACGAGCTTCCAAATCGGCCCAATTTTTTACCACAACATGTTAGTGCCATGACATGACACCATGCCAAGTTTCATGATTTCCAGGCGAGTTTTGGATTTACATGAATTTAAAATCAAAGTTTCTCGATGTTCTCGGCCGAGTCATGACGCCTAGATGTTTGAATTTCATTCTCATTTCTTCCATGGGACCTAGAAATTCAACCAAGGACACACATGTGATTTTTCAACCCACTTTGGTGCACCGGAGGATGTGCATGCAATTCATATTTAGATTATGCACATTAAAAGTCCATAAACTCAATTAATGTATAAAAATGCCAAATGAACCCGAAATAATTCCAAAATTTAACAGGGCACTCATCTAGTTCTATGTTGCCTCTGTAAATAAAATCAGGGGGAGGCAGCGTATTGTAAGTGCATCTAGTGCCCCTTAGTGATTTTGGTGTATTGAAGACTTATAGGTTAAGGGACTAATGCATGTGTGAGTGTACACAGGTCTATAAGTCTATGAGGAGTTTGATATTTACAGGAAAAGTCGACCCCTAAAAATGAATATCTTTGACTGAATATTTTGGTATTCTGAAGACTTTGAAAGTGAAGAAATTGGTGTGACCTTGAAGACTTGGTATTCTTTCGAGGAACATGAAGCGAGAAGACTTTTGTTTTCGTAGTTTCATTTTCTCTTTCTTGAGTCATAGGAAACACCGTACTGTTAAAGGGGGTCGAGGAAATACTAAGGAAAAATTTCCATGTGATGCTCAACTCAAAATCCTACACCTACCAATCCCTTCGAGTGAAGCCATTGGAAATCTCATAATGTTCAGTCAATTTCTTCAGTGACAGAGACGAAGTTCTTCTGGTCTCTGAGGAATTTGTCCTGACTGAGGAGTTAGGAATTCGCCAGTGCGGATTGCCTACACAGTGAGGAACATGATAGCCCTGAGGATTTTGCTACTCAAAATTCCGACCGTTGCTGTGCTATGCGCCAGCTGTCCCAAAATATCTATCCACCTAACGGTCATATCATTGAAGGGCATTTATGTCTTATCATGTCGGGTTGTTCCCTAGGCTATAAATATCCGCCCCCCTATAACCACTAGCTGGTTGGCTGCTCCGAGAGAAACTGACACTTGTCATTTGAGAGCAACCCATCCTCTGAGGACTTTGAGCGAAAACCATCAAGTGAGGAAAAACCAAAAACCCAAAACCCAAACACCTACAAACCCCAAGTGATTGAGCATCACTGAAGAGATTGATCCTGAGTGGATCCGACGCTTGTTACCTTTGAAGACTGTGCTTCTTCCAGATGGTTAGGCGTCATGGTCTAGAGCATCCAAGAGGAATTGTGGATCGCCGAGTGACCAAGTTTGTGAAGGTTTGGAAGTCGCCTGAAGACTTACCACGAGTGATTGGACGAGGTGTGTGTGACCTTAGTTCAAGGAGAATACGATGAGGACTGGGTGTCTTGGACTAAGTGTCCTTGACTGGGTGTCCGGGACTGTGTGTCCTCGAGTTTAAATACTCAGTCGCTCCAACCAGACGTACAACTGAGACAGCAGTTGGAACTGGTCTACCAAATCATTGTCTTCACCAAGCTTACTGGTTCTATTTCATCAACTCTTTCATTTCCTCATAACTGTGTTGTGTGTTTGTCCATATCTGTGTTTGAAGACTTTGACTGAAGACTTTCTCAATTTCCTCAGTTTAATTTCTTCAGTCTGTTTGTCTTCATCCTGTGTTATCCTGTGATTACGCTTCCTGTACTCTGTGCCTGTCTTCATTTCATCATGATGACTATGCTTGTATTCTGTTATGTTTACTTTTGAGTACTTATTCCGCTGCTAGTAGTTCTTCGCTAAGGAATTTCCTCACCGGCAAATTCCTCAGTGAAGAATTTCATAAAAATCGCCTATTCACCCCCCTCTAGTCGATATAACGCACTTTCAATTGGTATCAAAGCGAGGTACTCCCTTGTTCTGTGTGATTTTGGTTTAACCACTTGGAGTTTTAGTTATGTCCACCGCAGGTATGATCAAGGTCTCTACTGGGTGTCCTACCTTCGTTGGGACGGACTACCCCTACTGGAAGAATAAGATGCGAATGCATCTTGAAGCAATTGATAACGACCTCTGGTATGTTGTGGAAAATGGTGTTCCCTCAGTCACACCTTCTCTGAATGCTGCCGATGTGAAGCGATTCAAGCAACTCGACTCTCAAGCAAAGAATATCATATGTGGCCATCTGAGCAAAGGACAATATGGCAGAGTGAGTGCTTTGGAAACAGCGAAGCTTATCTGGGACAGGTTGTCCAAAGTGAATGAAGGAGTCTCAACTCAGCGTGACTCTCGAGTTGATGTTCTTGGCAATCTCTTCAACCGCTTCAAAAGACTCGACAATGAAAATGTTCAACAAACCTTCGATCGCCTCACTGACATCTCAAATGAGCTTCAAGCACTTGGTGCCACTGACATCACCGACCATGAGGTGGTGAAGAAATTGCTGAGATCGCTTGATTCCTCATTTTATACTCTGGCATTGATGATACAAGAACGTGCTGATTACAAGTCACTTGATCCCGCTGATATTCTCGAGAGGCTAAATACTCATGAGTTCCAACTTGCTGAAAAGAGAGATCTCTATGGTTCAAGCTATGGCAGAACACGTGCACTGAAGGCCAAGGTAGTATCTGAGTCCGAAGATGAAGACTTTGGTAGCAGCCTTGGTGATCCTGAAGAACTGAGCCATGATCTGGCTCTGCTCGTGAAGAAGTTCCAAAAGTTCTCAAGACGTGGTCGCCTTGGAAGATCCTCAAGGAGCAATGATTCCTCATCCAGTGACTACAAGAAGATGCTCTGTCACAAATGCAAGAAACCTGGACATTTCATTCAAGATTGTCCTGAGTGGGAAAAGGAATCAAAGAAGAAGAAATACAAGGATTACAGTTCTGATGATGCGAAGAAAAAGAAGAAATCCACAAAATCCTGATCATCAAAATCCTCCAAGCCTTCATATCACAAGAAGAGAATCTCCAAGAATGCCATGGCATTCATTGGCAAGGAAATGGACTCTGAGGGTGACTCTGAAGAAAATGAGGAAGAGGAGTCATCTGAGGAGTCTGAATCTGGAGTGGCGAGCCTTGCTCTCGCTACTGCATTCGTCAGCAAGTCTATCTTCAACACTGAAGAAGATGACCTCACTAACAAGGTTGATGAAGGCGATGATGACTACGCTCCCACCTATTGCTTCATGGCAAAGGGTGCCAAGGTACTCAAATATACCTCCTCTGAATCAAGTGAGAATGAATCTGATGAAAACCTTAAACCCAGCTATTCTAAACTTGCTAAGATTGCTATAAAATAACAAAGGGCTTTCGAAAAGGTTCAAAACATGCTAAATAAAAGTGATGATATGTTGGGTGAAGAAATGGATCGCACTGAAACTTTGACTGAAAATCTTCAGAGACTTCAGTCCAAGATTGACAAACTTCAAAGTCATCATAACACTCTCTTATCGGATCATGAGAAGCTTTCTTATGAATTTCTTCAAAGAAAGCAAGACCTTGAGAAGCTAAGAGTGATTTATGAAGATCTTCAGAAGGAGCGCGATTCATTACTTGCTCAACAAATCAGCGCTTCTCAGGAAGAATTTGTTCCACCATGCTTGAAGTGCATTGAACGTGAATTTGCTAATTCTTCACCTGAATGTTCAAATGCTGCTAATGTTTCAAATTCTTCTCATGCCTCTGCTATCACTAATTCCTCATCTGAGGACATTGCTAGTATCACTGATGATGCAGGGCTAAAGGAATTGTACATGACAGGCATGTACAAAAGCCTCAAAGGGCATCAGGCTCTTTGTGATGTGCTTAAAAAGCAGATCCTCAACAGGAACCCTAGGAAAGAGGGTATCGCCTTTGAGAGGAAACTCAATGCTGATGGTACATATTGGAAGCCTGAGCAGTACCCCAAAACTACATGGGTTGCTGCAAAGGGACCTCCAGTTGATCCATCTAACTTATCTAGATTTGCATGTGAATCTCCTCATTCTGATGATGAGCCAATTGACTCCAACTATAAACTGTTCAAAAATCAGAATGGTGAAGTATTTGCTAGATATGTTGGCACTAACTGCAGGAACGGCTCCCCTATGAAGAAAATCTGGGTTCCCAAAAGATGCCTTGAAAATCTTCAGGTGAATGTCATCATGACGCCTCCTGTGAAGAATAGGAACCCCAGATCAAATTCTCCATATGGACCAAATTCTTCATATGGATTCAAGTCCTCATACGGACCAAATTCCTCATATGGATCAAAGTCCTCATATGAACATTATCGTGCTAACCTGTCTATTTCGTAGGGAAGATCTAAGGATTATGGATATGTGCATTATTCTTCAAATCATTATGTCCATAATTCCTCCAAGAATTTCTCTGCATACTCTTATGCTCACTCTAACCCCTCTTATGTGAAACGAAATGGACTGGCTTCTATGCCATCCTTCTCGTATGGAGCTCGCAGAATGATGAACTCTTTGCCACCCCTTCAGATGTGGGTGGTGAAGAAAAAGAAATAATCTCTTCTGTAGGGTCAGGTCTCCAGACGTACGTAATCGTCTGAAGAATTTGCTGGAGACCCGAGTATACCTGATAGGACGCAGGCTAATCATGAAGAAATGAACTTTCATTTCTCATGTCCTCATATTGCTTTATCAGTTCTTTTACTTGATGAAATTGATCTGATGAATTGATGTCATATTCTTCACTGATGAAGTATATGAGTTTGTAAGCTGCACTAATTCATCTGCAGGATGATCAACCCAAAGCCACTGAGTGGGTCCTCGATAGTGGATGTACAAACCACATGACTGGTGACAAGAATCTATTGATGGATGCTCCATTATCTCCGTCGCATCTGAAGCATATCATCTTTGCTGACAAAGGCAAAAGTCAGGTATTGGGTCTAGGTAAGGTTGCGATTACAAAGGATCGACACATGGACAAAGTCATGCTTGTTGAGTCCTTAGGATACAACCTTATGTCTGTCTCAATGCTTTGTGATCTTGATATGGTTGTTGTCTTTGGCAAGTACCGTTGTGTTGTGGTCATGGAAGCTGACAATTCCAAAGTCTTCGAAGGCTTTAGGAGAGGAGACCTTTATATTGTTGATTTCTCTACAGGACCACAACTAGCTGTGTGCTTACTTGCAAAAGCTTCAGAAGGCTGGCTCTAGCATCGACGACTTGGTCATGCAGACATGAGGAATTTGCACACGCTTGCGAAGAAGAAGCATTTCATTGGCATCGAGAATGTCAAATTCCTCAAGGATCACCTATGCGGAGCCTGTGAAGCTGGGAAGATGACCAAGGCCAAGCATCCAGCGAAGACTATCATGACCACCACTCGCCCATTTGAATTGCTTCACATGGATCTCTTTGGTCCTAATCATTATTCTGCTATCTCAAATGAAGCATCTCAATATGGCTTTGTTATTGTTGATGATTATTCTTGTTACACATGGGTACACCTTGTTACTTACAAACATGAAGTGCAGGAAGTCTTCAAACGATTTTCCTCGAGGGCTTCAACCAACTTTGGTGTGAAGATCAAGCACATCAGAAGTGACAATGGCACTGAGTTCAAGAATTTTGGTCTCGATGACTATCTTGATGAACTTGGTATCACTCATGAGTTATCTGCTCCTTACACTCCTCAGCAGAACGGTGTCGTGGAGCGCAAGAACAGGACTCTTGCTGAGATGGCTTGCACTATGCTTGATGAATACAAAACGCCTCGTCATTTCTGGACCGAGGCAATTGATACCGCGTGCCACATCATCAACAGAGTATATCTTCACAAATTCTTCAAAAAGACTGCCTATGAACTCCTCACTGATAAAAAACCCAATGTAAGTTATTTCAAAGTCTTCGGTGCTAAATGTTGGATTAGAGATCCTCATCACAACTCAAAATTTGCACCGAAAGCACATGAAGCTTTTATGCTTGGTTACGGAAAGGACTCACACACCTACAGAGTCTTCAACAACGTTTGAGGGAGTCCTGGATTAGGGGGTGTCCGGATGGCCGGACTATACCTTCAGTTGGACTCCTGGACTATGAAGATATGAGATTGAAGACTTCGTCCCATGTCCGAAAGGGACTTTCCTTGGCGTGGAAGGCAAGCTTGGCGATACGGATAAGCAGATCTCCTACCATTGTAACCGACTTTGTGTAACCCTAACCCTCTCAGGTGTCTATATAAACTGGAGGGTTTTAGTCGGTAGGACAAGATACCGAACAACAATCATACCATAGGCTAGCTTCTAGGGTTTAGCCTCTCCGATCTCGTGGTAGATCTACTCTTGTACTACCATATCATAAATATTAATCAAGAAGGACGTAGGGTTTTACCTCCATCGAGAGGGCCCGAACATGTGTAAAACTTCGTGTCCCTTGCCTCCTGTTACCATCCGGCCTAGACGCACAGTTCGGGACCCCCTACCCGAGATCCGCCGGTTTTAACAATGACATTGGTGCTTTCATTGAGAGTTCCTTTGTGTCATCACCGTCATGCTCGATGGCTCCAACGATCATCAATAGCGATGCAGTCCAGGGTGAGACCTTCCTACCCAGACAGATCTTCGCCTTCGGCGGCTTTGCATTGCGGGCCAATTCACTTGGCCATCTAGAGCAGATCGAAAGCTATGCCCCTGGCTGTCAGGTCAGATTTGGAAGCTTAAACTACACGGCTGACATCCGCGGGGACTCGATCTTCGATGGATTCGAGCCACTGCCGAGCGCGCCGCACTGTTACGATGAGCATGATCTAGCTCTGCCGCCTAATAGTGCCCTGAAGGCCGCACCCGCATCGGCTTCGACCCTTAATTCAGAGACAACTACGCCGATCGAGGATGGGTGGTTGGACGCTGCCTCGGGGCCTGCGATCCTAACGGTGATCGAGCCGAACACCAGCCCTGCACTCTGCGAGACTTATCATTCAAAGGAGCCGGACTCCTCTCCGGACTCCGAACCATTCGTGCCTCTGCCGATCGAATCCGATTGGGCGCCGATCATGGAGTTTACTGCCGCGGACATCTTTCAGCACTCGCCCTTTGGCGATATTATAAAATCACTAAAGTCTCTCTCTTTATCAAGAGAGCCCTGGCCGGACTACGGTCAGCGAGATTGGGATACGGACGATGAAGAAATTCAAAGCCCACCCACCACCCACTTTGTAGACACTGTCGACGATTTAACCGACATGCTCGACTTCGACTCCGAAGACATCGATGGTATGGACGCCGATGAAGGAGACGATGACAAACCAGCGCCTATTGGGCCCTGGAGCGCCACCTCGTCATATGACGTATACATGGTGGACGCACCAAAAGATGACGACGAGGAGCGGAAGGATGCACCAAAGGCTTGTTCCCTCGAAAAGCAGTCAAAGCGGCGACACAAGCGCTGCCCCAAATCCTGCCTCGACAGAAATAGTGATCACACAGACCCAGCGCTGGAGCAGGGTGAACCGCTGCCGGACAACGACAATCCAGATAATCAAACTGAACAAACAAATCCTATCAAGGATAATGGTCCGGACGACATAATGCCGGACAGACACCCGAAGCAGCAGACTGCCCGTAAAAGGCTTGTTGCCACCACGAGGAGTCTGAAAAAGCAGAAGCAAAGGCTCAAGGCTGCGCAAGACACACTCCACATCAGATGGAGTAAAATACTCAACACAACAGCGATGTACGGCGACAATCGCCCCTCCAAGAGCTACCCAAAGCGGAAGCTGCTACCTGAATTCAATGAGGAGGCCTCAGACCCGCCACAACCAAATATCAAAGCAGCCACCTAGTCAGATAGACGACCCCTCTACCAACACAGAGTGGCATGCAACGCCGCTCACAATACAATACGCGACCCATGCGAGGGCTCGCACCCAAAGGACGTCGCAACAAGATCCATCTACAGACCATGCAAGCGCGCCCCAGCATACAATGCAACACAACAAACATCCGAACAACGCAGTACACCCAGCTATAGGGGTGCCGCACACCCCCTATGTTTCACCGATGAGGTGCTGGACCATGAATTTCCAGAGGGATTCAAGTCCGTAAACATAGAGGCATACGACGGAACAACAGACCCTGGGGTCTGGATTGAGGACTACATCCTTCACATCCATATGGCTCGAGGAGATGATCTCCACGCCATCAAGTACTTACCCCTCAAGCTCAAAGGGCCAGCTCATCACTGGCTCAAAGGCCTCCCCGAAAGCTCCATTGGAAGTTGGGAAGAGCTCGAAGACGCCTTTCGGGCAAATTTTCAAGGGACTTATGTCCGACCTCCGGATGTGGACGATTTGAGTCATATAACTCAACAGTCCGGAGAGTCAGCCCAAAAGCTTTGGAACAAGTTTCTTACTAAAAAGAACCAGATTGTCGACTGTCCGGACGCTGAAGCCTTGGAAGCTTTCAAGCATAGCGTCCGTGATGAATGGCTCGCCAGACACCTCGGCCAAAATAAGCCGAGAACGATGGCCGCATTAACAAACCTCATGACCCGCTTTTGCGCGGGTGAGGACAACTGGCTAGCCAGATGCAGCACCAGCGACCCCAGTACATCTGAAGTTAGAGATCGAAACGGGAAATCACGGCACAACAACAATAACAAACGCCGGAATAAAGAAGACAGCACGAAGGGCGCGGCAGTAAATGCCGGATTCAAAAGCACTCGGCCAGGTCAAAAGCCGCCCCCTAAAGGAACCAGGGATGAACTGTCCAGCCTCAACAAAATTCTGGACCAAGTATGTCAGATCCATAGTACCCCTGGTAAACCTGCTAATCATACCCCCAGAGAATGCTGGGTCTTCAAGCAGTCCGGCAAGCTCAACGCCTGTAACACCCCGGATGTAACTTTCCCAATTTGTACTCCAACTCTTGCCGTTTCCGGCGTTAAGTTATTTTATTTTCTCGGGTTCGGGTCTTTGTCTCTGTGTGTTGTTATCATTGTCATGCATCTCATATCATGTCATCATGTGCATTGCATTTGCATACGTGTTTGTCTCATGCATTCGAGCATTTTCCCCGTTGTCCGTTTTGCATTCCGGTGCTTCGTTATCCTCCGGTGGTCATTTCTAGTTTTCTTTCGTGTGTGGGGATTAAACATTTCCGGATTGGACGGAGACTTTCCAAGCAGCCTTGGTTTTCTACCGGTAGACTGCCTATCAAGTTTCGTATCATTTGGACTTCGTTCGATACTCCAACGGTTAACCGAGGGACCGAAAAGGCCTCGTGTGTGTTGCAGCCCAACACCCCTCCATTTTGTCCCAAAACCCACCTAAATCTGCTCCATCATCTAGAGCGTTCGATCACGATCGCGTGGCCGAAAACCGCACCTTATTTGGACTCTCCTAGCTCCCTCTACCTCTATTTAAAGACCCCCACTCGAAATCACGGACGAAACCCTAAAAAAATCCGTCTCCGCCGCCGCCGGACGTGTCCGGACGGAGCCGGACAACGTCCGACCCAGTCAGCCGCCGCCATGTGTCCCCCCGTGGGGACCTCTTGGCTGCCGGCCCGCCCAGGCCCGAGGCGGGCCCTCTCCCGCGCCGAACCGGGCC
>NC_041386.1:73173794-73193497 GCF_002162155.2 Triticum dicoccoides | reverse complement strand
GGGCCGCCTCGCCCGCGCCCGCCGCCGCCTTCTTCCCCGCGCCCGGCCGCCGCTTCGTCGCCCTCCACCGCGCCGCCGCCCGCGTCGACTGGACCGCGCCGCCGCCTCCGCTGCTCCGCCTCGACGCCGCCGCTCCGCCGCCACATCGACCCGGCCGCCCCTCGCCTCGGCCTCGCCTCCCCTCCAGCGACCCCGCCGCCCTCCGCCGTCCTCCTCGTCGTCGGAGCGAGCCGTCTCGCCGGAGTCCTCCTTCCTTGCCGGCCGGATCTGGGGAGGTTGGACCCGATCCACCGGTCCCCGATCCAAACGCCCGCGCCGTTCCCCGGATCTCCTCGTCCCGGGTCCTCCTCGTCCCATTTCCCTCGAGGTCTATTTTTTCTACTAAGTCCTAAAAATCCCAGATCCATGTGCTCATGTTCATGGCCTCGTAACTTTGCATCCGTAGCTCCGATTCATGCATATAGCATATCAAAATGTTCGTCTCAGAGAGTACAGAATTTCATTGCATTGCATGATTTTCATTTGTGTTCATCTTGATGCCCGAAATGCTGTTAGAAGGAGGCTACTTGAGATAATTGTCAGATCTGCTGCTCCATTTAGGTTTTTGTCATTTTTGCCATGATAAATGTGTGCATGATATGCCCTGATGCTCTACATATGTTTTTAAGGGTTTTGTCATCTTTCCAGAGGTGCAACCCATGTATTTTTGTGATGTGTGTGGTGACTAGCACAAGCTTGCAAAGTGGTGCACTTGTTAATTCTGTTTTCAGGGACTTAGCATTTCCACTAAGTCCTTGAGCTGTTTATCTCATGATGCCATATGTTTATGTTGTTTTCGAGTGATCCGTGCCTCTTTTGAGGATGATCAGTAAGGATGTTTTGTTAATATTGTAGTGCTCTATCCATCCATGTCTTTGTTTGTAATTATGGAGCACCCTAGCTTGAGTCAATCGAGCTCTACTTTTGCTACTTTGTGAATCTGGGCAGATTGTCAACTTGTTTGCAATTTTGCCGATGATGTTGTAGTTGATCCGTGCATGCTATGTTATTGTTCTTGCCATGTCTAGCTTGCATGTTGTGTGTTCTTGATAGAAATATGCTTAGTTGGTCATGACTTGCTCCGTAGTGAGTGCATCAAGCTCGTAAACATGCCTACTTGAGTTATGTTTTAGCATGTTCCAGTTTTCACTAAGTCTGAAAACTGATTATGTTTTTGCTATGTTCACATGCTTGCAATTGTATTTTCTGATCCATTTTGGCTCAAGGTCACTAAGGGACTTTTGTTAAGCTCTTTGAGTAGCTCCATGCCATGCTTTACTTTGCCATGTTCAGGTCCTGTAGCATGTGGTTTTGTTGCTCCGAAGAGTGCTACCTGATCTGAAATTCCAGACAAGTGTTGATTTCACTAAGTCTGAGATCTATGTCATATGCATTTTTGCCATGCTTGTTTGAACCTGTTAATGGATGAATTGGCCGTAGCTCAGTGCTAGACTTTTGTTAAGCATCTTGAATGCATCCCTGCCATGTATTTTTCTGTCTTGTTTGGGTGCTGTAGCTTGTTCATTTCATTGCATTTAGATGGCTACTTGCTGTAAATCGCACACTGGTGCCATATTTGAATCGCTTGCTATTTCCAAACCGTAGCTTCGATTCCGATGTTCTTTATACCGTTCTTAAGAGATTTCATCTCAGCTTTCTAGTGGAACACTTGGATTTCCAAGTTGAGGTCAGGTTCATGCATCCCTTGTCAAATCTTGCATATGCATCCCGCATCGCATCCCGCATAGCATACCATCATTGCATCATATTGTTTGATCCTTGCATGTGGTTGATTGTGTCATTGTTGCTTGTTTGCCTTGTTTGGGTAGAGCTGGGAGACGAGTTCTCTAACGAGGAGCCCGTTGAGTTTGCTTTCGAGGATCCAGTCAACTCTGACAACTGTGCAGGCAAGATGATCATACCCTCGAAATCACTACTATCTTTGCTATGCTAGATTGCTCGCTCTTTTGCTATGCCAATGCTACGATGCCTACCATTTGCTTTCAAGCCTCCCAAATTGCCATGTCAAACCTCTAACCCACCATGTCCTAGCAAACCGTTGATTGGCTATGTTATCGCTTTGCTCAGCCCCTCTTATAGCGTTGCTAGTTGCAGGTGAAGATCGAAGGCCATTCCTTGTTGGAACATTTATTTAGTTGTTGGGATATCATTATATTGCTATGTTATCTTAATGCATCTATATACTTGGTAAAGGGTGGAAGGCTCGGCCTCTCGCCTAGTGTTTTGTTCCACTCTTGCCGCCCTAGTTTCCGTCATATCGGTGTTATGTTCCCGGATTTTGCGTTCCTTACGCGGTTGGGTTATAATGGGAACCCCTTGATTGTTCGCCTTGATTAAAGCTTTTCCAGCAATGCCCAACCTTGGTTTTACCATTTGCCACCTAGCCTTTTCTTTCCTTTGGGTTCTGCAGACTCAAGGGTCATCATTATTTTAACACCCCGGGCCAGTGCTCCTCTGAGTTTTGGTCCACCTGTCAGCTGCCGGTGGCCACCAGGGGCAACTCTGGGCTGGCCTACCCGTACCTAAGACAATCTGAGTGTGCCCTGAGAAAGAGATATGTGCAGCTCCTATCGGGATTTGTCGGCACATTCGGGCGGTGTTGCTGGTCTTGTTTTAACCTGTCGAAGTGTCTTGAATAACTGAGATACCGAGTCTGATCGGAACATCTTGGGAGGAGGTCTATTCCTTCGTTGACCGTGAGAGCTTGTCATGGGCTAAGTTGGGACTCCCCTGCAGGGATTTGAACTTTCGAAAGCCGTGCCCACGGTTATGGGCAGATGGGAATTTGTTAATGTCTGGTTGTAGATAACTTGAACCTTAATTTAATTAAAATGAATCAACTGAGTGTGTTACCAAGATGGCCTCTTCTCGGCGGAGTCCGGGAATTGGACACGGTGTTGGAGTAATGTTTGCGCAGGTTGCTCTCTAGTTTCTCGCTCGTGCTTTGCCTCCTCTTCTCGCTCTCTTTTGCGAATAAGTTAGTCACCATATTTGCTAGTCGCTTGCTAGTAGCTTGTTGATTCCCTGTGGCTCACAGATTACTATTACACCAGATGCAGGGCCCGATGATTCCGCTCCAGGAGACGCGTTTGAGCTCAAGTGGGAGTTTGATGAAGACTCTCAACGTTACTATGTTTCCTTTCCTGATGATCAGTAGTGGTGCCCAGTTGGGGGTGATCGGGACCGTGTCGCTTGTTGGGTTATCTTTTATTTTGGCGCTGTAGTCGGGCCATGAGTGTTTGGATGATGTAATGTTATTTATGTACTTGATTGACGTGGCGAGTGTAAGCCAACTATGTTATCTCCCATTTATTATTCATATTACATGGGATGTTGTGAAGATTGCCTAACTTGCGACATATGCCTTCAATGCGATTATGTCTCTAAGTCGTGCCTCGACACGTGGGAGCTATAGTCGCATCGAGGGTGTTACAAGTTGGTAATCAGAGCCTTCCCCGACCTTAGGAGCCCCATTGCTTGATCGTTATTAGCGGCCGAGTTGTGTCTAGAAAAATGTTTTGAGTCATTAAGAATTACATATCGGAGAGTTTAGGAATTCTTTTTACTTCCCAGTCTCCCCATCGCTCTGGTAAGGCATCCTGACGTAGAGTTTTGACTCTTCACTTCTCAAATTTCACTAAAAAAAATTAGGATCACGCGGGTATCTTGGAATCGTTCCGATGGTTTTATGATGAGAACATTGTCTTGGTGCCTCCTGTCAGGGGTTTTGTGGAAGTGTCCCGGGGAGTTGAGCTCTGAGGTGTTGTCGTCATAATTTTATTGTTGCAATTCTGGAATACCTGAGTTTAGTACGCCGACATCAAAAATCTCTTTTATGCAGTTCGTTGGTGAGATAACCTCGACGCCACCCAGTACTGGGGCGGGAGTTCAGGAGTATCGCCATAACTTGTATAACGGATGCTTTTCGAAGGTTGAGGTAGATGGTTTCCGAAGGTTTCTTGGTTATGTGTTGAAGGATGGATACAGCTGGATGTAGGATTTGCTAGAATTGGGTGAGATATTATGCTTCCCCTGTATCCCCAACACCTGATTGGATAACCGGAAAGGTTCGGGAGTTTCATAGGTGGGAATTCTTGTAGCTCTAGTTCTTCCACGGATATTTGGTTTGAGATTGGGATTTCTTACCGATTATTCGTTCTTGGTCCGTACCTTGATGATTTATTTCTCTACCTTAATTCTACGTGGCTTCTCAATTTATGGATATGTGACCATTTCAAGAGGAATGCATTCGTTCATTTTGTTCGGATGTGAAGACTATATGTTGCAATTTTCATTCTGTTCGATTCAGCTTCAATATTTGTCTATCAATGTGCTCATGGTGGTCAACCTCTTCAGGATGGCTCCTCCAACGCACACGACTCCGAATCCTAATCCGCCACCACCTCCCCCTCCTCCGGAGGCATGGCAAGCTATGTTGGCCGCAACCAATGCAAACACACAGTTGATCATGCAAATTCTTCAAGAGCGCAATCAAGGCAACCAAGGGAATCAAGGCAACAATCAAAATCACTTTTCTACACTCAACCAGTTCCGTGCTAACGGGCCAAAGACTTTCAGCAATTGTGTTGAGGCAACCGATGCTGACGATTGACTAGTGGATCTGTGCAAGCATTTCGAGTGCAGTAACGTCAGGCCTGAGGACTTTGTCAAGTTCGCTTCCTTCCAACTCAAAGATCAAGCTGCAGAATGGTTCCATCAATACAAGGATTCCAGAGGTGGACGTGCTATCACTTGGGATGAATTCCGTCGAGATTTCCGAGCTCATCATATTCCCCAGAGCATGGTTGAAAGCAAGTGTGAGGAATTCCGCAACCTGAAGCAAGGCTCTTTATCTGTCTATGACTACAACAAGTTGTTCCAGAAGCTCGCCCGCTTTGCCAAGCAGGACGTACCTGATGAGAAGAGCATGATATACCAGTTCAGGGGTGGTCTCAGAGAAGAAATCCAGCTAGCTCTTGTTCTCTTTGAGCCCTTGAGTACGATGAGTTCTACAACATGGCACTAAAGCAAGAGGCTGCTCAGTTGAGGTGTGATGCTTCCAAGAAGCGAGTCAGAGATGTTACTCCTTCTTCCTCTACTCAAGTGGCCAAGCAGCAGAAGTATTGGCTTCCTCCTCCTCCGTTCTGTCAGCCGTATCAGCAGAAGAGCAAAGGTGGCAGTGGTTCTTCCCACCCACCCAACCCTGGCTTTCAGAACAAGACTTCATCTCAAGCTCCAAGATCGAGTGCTCCGTACCACCGCCCGCTTTCAGAGGTTACGTGCAACAAGTGCCAACAGAAGGATCACTATGCCAACAAGTGTTTCAACCAGAGGCGTCTTCCTCCTCCTCCTCCTGTGAGATCGGCAAGTACAGTTGTGGTCAAGCATAACCCCAAGCATGCAAGGTCAACTTGATGAATGCAGCTCAGGCAGAGGACTCGTCAGATGTGATCATGGGTAACCTTCCAGTTAACGATATTCCTGCAAAAGTTCTTTTTGACACAGGTGCATCGCATTGTTTCATCTCGAGACCGTTTTCATCTAGGCATGGTTTGGCTTTGCAAATTTTGCCTAGTCCATTAGCAGTTGTATCTCCCGGTAGGCGCATGCATGCTAACTCCATTGCTCCGGATATTACTATCACCTTGGGTGACTACAAGTTTCTGGCTTCTCCTACGGTTCTGGGTAACTCGGATATTGATCATATTCTTAGAATGGATTGGCTTTCTAAGCACAAGGCTCAGCTTGATTGTGCAGCCAGGCAGATTCAATTGACTCATTCGTCTGAGGATGTAATCGTCTTTGCCGCTCGTGATGATACCATCCGTCTGTTTTCTCTCAATGAGAAGGGTGAACTGGATGCTATCTCGTAGATTCCAGTTGTTTGCGAATATCAAGATGTCTTTCCAGAAGAGCTTCCAGGAATGCCTCCGCACCGGCCAGTTGAATTCGTTATTGATCTTGAGCCTGGCACTGAACCTGTGTGCAAGCATCCTTACAAGCTCGGTCCAGAAGAGTTGAAGGAGCTAAAGAAGCAACTCGATATTCAAGAAAAAATGGGTCTCATCCGGCCTAGTTCTTCTCCATGGGGTTGTGGTGTTCTTTTTGTGAAGAAGAAGGATGGAACGGACCGACTTTGTGTTGATTATCGTCCAGTGAACAAGAAGACCATCAAGAACAAATACCCACTTCCCAACATCAATGAGCTGTTCGAACAACTCAAAGGCGCCCAAGTATTCTCCAAGCTTGATCTCCGTATGGGTTATCATCAGATTCGTATCCGTGAGCAAGATATTCCCAAGACGGCTTTCAGAACAAGCTTTGGTTCATATGAATACACTGTCATGTCTTTTAGTCTCGTCAACGCTCCTCCGACGTTCTCTCGCATGATGAACTTCATCTTCAACGCCTACACCAATGACTTCGTTTTGGTCTATCTCGACGACATTCTGGTTTTCTCGAAGAACAAGGAAGATCATGCCAAGCACTTGTGTTTGGTACTCGATAAGCTCAGGGAACATCAGTTCTACGCCAAGTTCTCCAAGTGTGAATTTTGGCTCGATGAGGTTCTTTATCTTGGTCATATCATCTCTGCCAAGGGCATTGCCGTGAATCCTGAGAAGGTGTCCGCAATCGTGAATTGGGAACCTCCTCAGAACGTGAAGCAACTCCGTAGCTTCCTCAGTCTCGCGAGCTATTGCCGAAGATTCGTTGAAAACTTTTCTAAGATCGCGAAGCCTCTGTCTAATCTTTTCCAGAAGCACGTCAAGTACGTTTGGTCTCCGGAGTGTGACATTGCTTTCAACACTTTGAAAGAGAAATTGATCATTGCTCCAGTTCTAACTCTGCCCGATGAATCCAAGCCGTACGAGGTCTTTTGTGATGCCTCTCTCCAAGGTCTTGGCGCAGTATTGATGCAAGAGAAGAAAGTTGTTGCTTATACCTCTCGCCAGTTGAAGCCTAATGAGAAGAACTACCCCACTCATGATCTCGAGTTGGCGGCAGTTGTGCATGCTCTTTTGACTTGGAGACATCTCTTATTGAGAAGAAAAGTGGACATTTTCACTAATCACAAGAGTCTCAAGTACATCTTCACTCAGCCTAATCTCAACCTCAGGCAAACTCGATGGGTCGAAATGATTCAAGAGTATAAGACGAGTATCGAGTATACTCCAGGCAAGGCCAATGTGATTGCTGACGCATTGAGCAGGAAAGCTTATTGCAACAGTCTGATTCTCAAGCCTTATCAACCCGAGCTTTGTGAAGCTTTCCGCAAACTTAATCTGCAAGTTGTTCCGCAAGGTTTCCTCGCCAACCTTCAAGTCTCTCCTACCTTGGAAGACCAGATTCGCCAAGCCCAGCTTCTTGATGCTATGGTGAAAAAGGTGAAGATTGGGATTGCCAAGAGTCAACCCAAGTACAAGTGCTACTGCCTTGATGACAAGGATACTCTATTCTTCGAGGATCGTATTGTTGTACCCAAAGGTGACCTCCATAAAGTGATCATGAACCAGGCTCACAATTCTCTCCTCTCCATCCACCCTGGGAGCACGAAGATGTATCAGGACCTCAAGCAAGCTTATTGGTGGACTCGAATGAAGCGCGAGATTGCTCAGTTCGTGAATGAATGTGATGTCTGCAGAAGAGTGAAGGCAGAACACCAAAGGCCAGCAGGTCTCCTCCAACCTCTTGCCATTCCAGAATGGAAGTTTGACCACATTGAAATGGACTTCGTGACTGGGTTTCCAAAGTCCAAGCGTGGCAATGATGCTATATTTGTTGTCATCGACAAACTCACCAAAGTGGCTCATTTTTTGCCTATCAAAGAGTCGATCACTGCAGCTCAATTGGCGGAACTCTATACCTCTCGTATTGTCTCTCTTCAGACCGTGGCAGCATTTTTACCTCCAAGTTTTGGGATTCTTTTCAGAAGGCCATGGGCACCAACATCCGCTTCAGCACAGCTTTCCATCCTCAAACTAGCGGTCAAGTCGAGCGTGTCAACCAGATTCTTGAAGATATGCTCAGGGCTTGTGTGATCTCCTTCGGCATGAAGTGGGAGGATTGTCTTCCTTATGCTGAATTCTCCTACAACAACAGTTTTCAAGCAAGTTCGGGCAAGGCCCCATTTGAAATTCTGTATGGCAGGAAGTGCCGTACCCCTCTCAACTGGTCTGAAACTGGTGAACGTCAGATTTTGGGTAATGACTTAATCACAGAGGCAGAGGAAATGTGCAAAGTCATTTGTGATAACCTCAAAGCAGCCCAATCCCGCCAGAAGAGCTACTATGATAGTAGGCACCGTGATTTGGCTTTCGAGATCGGAGATCATGTTTACCTTCACGTCTCTCCTATGAAAGGTACTCGTCGCTTCGGTATCAAAGGGAAGCTTGCCCCTAGATACGTGGGACCTTTCAAGATTGTCAGCAAGAGAGGCGACCTCGCCTATCAACTCGAGCTTCCTTCAAACTTTGCAAATGTTCACGACATGTTCCATGTCTCTCAGCTTCGAAAGTGCTTCAAGGCTCCTGACCGCACCGTCAACTTCGAGGACATTGAGCTCCAAAAATATCTCTCTTATCGTGAGCACCCAGTTGCTATTCTTGAAGAGACTGAACGCAAGACTCGCAACAAGTCAATCAAATTTCTCAAAGTCAAGTGGTCACACCATTCCGACCGTGAAGCTACTTGGGAATGCGAGGATCACCTCCGTTCTGAGTACCCGGCGTTCTTTCAGTCCTAGATCTCGGGATGAGATCCTGTCGTAGTGGTGGAGTGTTGTAACACCCCGGATGTAAGTTTCCCAATTTGTACTCCAACTCTTGCCGTTTCTGGCGTTAAGTTATTTTATTTTCTCGGGTTTGGGTCTTTGTCTCCATGTGTTGTTATCATTGTCATGCATCTCGTATCATGTCATCATGTGCATTGCATTTGCATACGTGTTCGTCTCATGCATTCGAGCATTTTCCCCATTGTCCGTTTTGCATTCCGGGGCTTCGTTCTCCTTTGGTGGTCATTTCTAGTTTGTTTTGTGTGTGGGGATTAAACATTTCTGGATTGGACCGAGACTTGCCAAGTGTAGGATCGAAAGTATGTCTAGAGGGGGGGGTGATTAGACTACTTGACCAAATAAAAACTTAACCTTTTCCCAATTTTAGTTCTTGGCAGATTTTAGCTATTTTGGGACAAGTCAAGCAATCATCACACAATTCAAGCAAGCATGCAAAGAGTATATTGGCAGCGGAAAGTAAAGCATGCAACTTGCAAGAATGTAAAGGGAAGGGTTTGGAGAATTCAAACGCTATTGGAGACACGGATGTTTTTCCCATGGTTCGGATAGGTGGTGCTATCCTACATCCACGTTGATGGAGACTTCAATCCACGAAGGGTAACGGTTGCGCGAGTCCACACAGGGCTCCACCCAAGGGTAACGGTTGCGCGAGTCCACACAGGGCTCCACCCACGAAGGGTCCACGAAGAAGCAACCACCCACAAAGGGTCCACGAAGAAGCAACCTTGTCTATCCCACCATGGCCATCGCCCACACAGGACTTGCCTCACTAGTGGTAGATCTTCACGAAGTAGGCGATCTCCTTGCCCTTACAAACTCCTTGGTTCAACTCCACAATCTTGTCAGAGGCTCCCAAGTGACACCTAGCCAATCTAGGAGACACCACTCTCCAAGAAGTAACAAATGGTGTGTAGGTAATGAACTCCTTGCTCTTGTGCTTCAAATGATAGTCTCCCCAACACTCAACTCTCTCTCATAGGATTTGGATTTGGTGGAAAGAAGGTTTGAGTGGAAAGCAACTTGGGAAGGCTAGAGATCAAGATTCATATGGTAGGAATGGAATATCTTGGTCTCAACACATGAGTAGGTGGTTCTCTCTCAGAACATATGAGTTGGAATGGTGTGTGTGTTCTGATGGCTCTCTCCTTGAATGAGGAGGAGGTGGAGGGGTATATATATAGCCTCCACACAAAATCCAACCGTTACACAGTTTTCCAATCTCGGTGGGACCGAATCAATAAACTCGGTCGGACCGAAAATGTAAACCTAGTGACCGTTAGTGATTTTCGGTGGGACTGACATGCAACTCGGTAGGACCAATATGGTTAGGGTTTGGGCATAACGTAATCTCGGTGAGACCGATTACACAAACTCGGTGAGACCGAATTTGGTAATTAGCTAACCAGAGAGTTGGTCAGGACAACTCGGTGGGACCGATTTGCTCTTTCGGTGGGATCGAGTGGAACTCGGTGAGACCAAAAAGTTACAAAGGGGAAACACTGAGTTTACATTGCAATCTCGGTGGGACCGATTCGCTCTTTTGGTGAGACCGAAAAGTTACGAAAGGGAAATAGAGAGTTTGCAACCCCATCTCGGTGAGACCGAGATCCCTATCGGTAGGACCGAATTGCTAGGGTTTGGCAGTGGCTTATGACAAATGAAACTCGGTGGCGCCGGATAGGAAGAATCGGTAGGACTGAGTTTGGCTTAGGGTTTAGGTCATATGTGGATATGGGAAAGTAGTTGAGGGTTTTGGAGCATATCACTAAGCACATGAAGCAAGAGGCTCATTAAGCAACACCTCATCCCTCCTTAATAGTATTGGCTTTTCCTAAAGACTCAATGTGATCTTGGATCACTAAAATATAAAATGAAGAGTCTTGAGCTTTTGAGCTTGAGCCAATCCTTTTTCCTTAGCATTTTGAGGGTTCCACTTTCACATCCATGCCATGCCAATCATTGAGCTTTCCTAAAATAATCATCTTGAAATAGCATTAGCTCAATGAGCTATATGTTGTTATGAATTACCAAAACCACCTAGGGATAGTTGCACTTTCAATCTCCCCCTTTTTGGTAATTGATGACAACATATAGATCAAAGCTTCGACAAATGATAATAAGCATGAAATATATCGTCGCTTTGAGAAGTATGTGATAAGTAAGAGCTCCCCCTAAATTTGTGCATATTTAAAAATTTGCTTTGGACTGCAAATGCACAAGGAGTTAGAGTCATGGGTTACTCTTCCATGTCACATACATCTTGGTGGAGCGCTTAAAATGATAAGAATGAAATACATGCACTCATCACCAAGAATAATGAATGATCACATAAGATAGATAGGATAATAGCATAGCAAACATTAAGTGTAGCTTATGATCAAACACATGATCATCAATGTCTCACAAGCATAGTATCTCAAGCACTCAAAAGCAAACAAGTTTGAAAAACCACCAAATAAAGCAAGAGAGAAAAGCAACTCTCTCTCTCTCGAAGCCTATGATCTATACATCTTCTCCCCCTTTGGCAACAAGTTACCAAAAAGTTCCTAGAAAATGTATAGCACTAGATTGACGCTCAGGCTTGATCTTTAGGTGGTGGTGGAGTCCGGGTCACTCCAAGGACGAAGGCTTCGGTAGATGCTGAAGTAGACGCTGGGGTTGGAGTTGAAGTAGATGCTGGAGCTGGTGGAACTGAGGCTGTGGCTGGTGCTGAGGTGGTGGCTCTTGTGTCAGCAACTGGCACGGCAGACGACCTCGGACCTCTTGGCACTCTGGCAAAGGCATGAGTAGTAGTCCCGCCTCTCCTCTCCTGCATGTCCTCTTGGAGCTGCTCCACTGCAGACTGAACTTCCGTTACTTTGACATCCAAGTCATAGAACTTCTGTTCCATGATTCTCTCTAGGCTCTGCTGATTTTTAGTGAGGGTGGCCAGACTTTGCTCAATCCTCAGCGTGGATGCAATCAAGTAACCAAGCTGCTCTTGTTTAGTCTTCAAGAAATACTCAGATGCCTCCTCTTGAGTTGGCATCTTGGCAGCTTTCTCCTTCCTCGCCTTCTCCTTCTTTGCGTAAGCTTGTGCAGACGATGGCTCGTTCTCAGTCATCACAACTTCATTGTTCTCAAAATCTGGACGGATGGGCAAATGTTCCTTGTCCAATAAATATATGCCCGTGCCCATCTTGGAGTTGATGAGCTCCTGAATCTGAGGGGCATATCTGCAGCTCCTCTTCTGGTCTGCTGCAGTCCTCTTGATTGTTTCCACTATGAGGCTCATCACCTTGAACTTCTGAGGCACATCAAACACATGTAGCAAGTTGATAGCATGGCCTCTGATCATCTTGTGATCTCCAGACTTGGGCAGTAAGGTTTTCCTTAGTATCCAATTGATCGTCGGGAGCCCTGACAAAAGGTAATGTACTGAGCCAAACTTGAAGGTATCAAGTGCTTCATTTGGGATCTCCTTGTACATATTTGACATTGAGTTGTGGTCCATCTTCTTCTTGGCATAGATGTCCATGTCATCATCATGCTCCTCTGGGGCATTAATCAATGTTGCCCATTCCTCAACAGTGGATTGGTACCTCGTACCCTCAGACATCCATGTGATCCTTCCATCTGGATAAAAGTGAGCTGTGGAGTAGAACTGCATGATGAGTTCCTCGTTCCACTTTGTGAGCTTCTGCCCAACAAAGTCAGCTACTCCACAAGCTATGAAGCTGTCTTGCACTCCAGGATAGTGCTCCTCATTGTCCTTGATGTATGTCCAATCAACCCATCGCATATCACAGACAATGGGCTTCTTATCTAGCAGCATTGTCTCATAAAAATCCTGCTGCTCCTTGGTGTGAAACCTGTAGTCCACGGCAGTCCTTCTCCTTGAAGCATATGGGTATGCTTCTCTCCACTTCCTCAGCCCTGAATCTCTCCTGAGCTTCATGTCCTCAGCCACAGGATGAGCATCGTTGTGGTCTGGGATCTTGGGCTTGAGCTTTCTCAGGACATTCTCTTCCTCTTCTTCAGCAACAGTCTCAGGCACTGGGGCCTTGTTCTTCTCAGCTGTTGGGATGCTTCTTGTGTTCCTCTTTGGCTTTGGCTTTGGAGTTGGCTTGCTTGGAAGCAGCTCCCCCTGATTTTATGGCATCTCCCATTAGCTTGAGTGCCTTGGGTGCTGGTGCAGCTACTTCTTCTTCTTCCTCCTCTTCCATGATGGAAGCTTTGCCAAGCACTCTAGCCACAGTCTTCTTCACCCTTTCCTTTCTTTTCTTGCTCTCAGCTGCAACTGGCTCTATGGGCTTCTCAGTTGACATTCTGGCCTTTGACATTGGTTGCCTGCCTGCTGGCCTTTTGATTTTCAGGCCTGGCTTAGTGCCTTGAGCTGGCTCAACTCTCTTGGAAGTGGCCTCTTCCTCTGCCACATAGTCTTCATCTTCGGAATTTGAAGTCCTCTTCTTCCTCTGTCTCGTGGCAGCCTTTGGCAAGTTGCTAGGGGTGCTCCTGCTGCCCTCATCTGAAGAACTTGAGGGACTAGTGCCCTCACTCGTCACCACTTGCTGTTCTGACACATTCTGGCTATCACTTTGGTCTGACATGCTGCAAGCTCTGACTGCTGACCCTGTGAACAGATTATAGATGAGGTAGAAAGGATGAGCATCACAAAATGCAGAGATTTTTGCAAAAAGAGTGATCCAAAAACTTAGTTTTAGTTTCCCACTGAAATCATCTCGGATCTACCGATTTTCAAACTTGGTGATACCGAAGCAGTTTTGGAACCTAAACTAGTGAACTCGGTTGGACCGAGTCACAGTTCGGTGGCACCGAGACTGCTAGGGTTTCACAGAGTTCCAAAATCGGTCACACCGATAAGTAATTCTCGGTCAGACCGAGTCTCACTTGTGCAATGGCATAAGCCAAATCGGTGGGACCGAGTTTTTCAACTCGGTGGGTCCGAGATGGTTTCGGCGGAAACCTAAACCTAGAATTTTCGAATCAAACCTAATCTATGAGCGTTTTGATTGGATAGGAGTGTTTCAATCATGGCAAGAATCATTAAGAACACAATGTGCTAGGAATCAGATTGGAGAATAGCACAAAGATCAAGTCCATACCCTAGTTCGGCGGGGACTTGCTACGGCGGCAACAGCGGGGCAGAATTCCCGTTGACGGCGACGGAGACCAGCTACTGGAGGCGGCTGGCAGCGAGAAGACGATCCGGAGACCACGTTGGCAGAGCAGGCTATCGCGCGGGCGAAGGGGTTCGGAGAAATTTCCAAAATTTTGCCCGTGACTATATAGCCCGACCCTGTCGGTGTGACCGAGTGGAACAACTCGGTGGCACCGAGATTCATAACTGCGTGCAGTTACTGAAACTCGGTGTGACCGAAATGTTCAAATCGGTTGCACCGAGATCGAAAACCTAGATCAACTTAATGATCTCGGTAGGACCGAAAGTGGAGTATCGGTCAGACCGAGAATCATAAAGAGGTTTTGGAAGTTTAAGTCTATGACGAATCGGGGACTCCGAGTGCTCCTCACACAGAGTGGTTCGAATCTGACTTGATCAATTTTTGTGATGCAGCATGAATAGAGTTTGAGACGAGAAAAGCATATATAGCTAGAGGAGGTTCTTAGGCATTCTTGTCCATCCACTTGGCAAAAGAAGATAAAACCAAACAATCAAAACAACAAGTGGATGTCCTCGAATGAGTAAAATATGCAACCAGCATGCTCACACAATAAGATGGCAAATGAAATATGTGACAAGGCATGCACAACCAATTCTAGCATCTATCAAGCAATTTGCGATGACTAGGTCATCTATATATGAGTATATTGACTTAGGAGTCAAGTGAGAACACTTGATCATAGGTCATACTCATCGTTTAAGCTCAAGTGGGGTTACCACTTTTACATAAAGCATTGTTGTGTTCACATCTTTAGAGTTGCTTTAGCTCAAGTCTTAGAGTAAAGCTCCCCCTAGATGTGATATCCCCCCTAAGAGGGATGAACTAACCTTGGGTTTTGTCGATGATGACTTCATGTAGATATTGAAGATGTGGATGCTCAATGTTGATGTAGATCTCTTGGAGCTATCCATTTGAGTGAATTGCACTTTCAATGCCTACATGGGTTAGTCCCACAAGGAACAAACAAGGATATCCATAGACATAGAGTGATGCACACAAAAGATGATGTCCATGAAAACTTTTAGGTTACCTTGTCCCTTGTCTTACCAACAAGAGGGTTTGTGACTCCTTGAACTAGTGCAAGATGTGGAAGTTGATTGCACTTGTTCTTGCCAAAATGATAAGAGTGAAGTATGTTGGCGGAGTCACCCTCAAGAACTCTCTAGTTCTTCTTCTTTTGGATCCACATCATCTTGATGGGAATCCTTGGAGTTGTAGTCGTACTTGATGAAGTGGAACTTGAAGTAGTCTTGGGAATCCACTTGACTAAGGTCTTAGGAGCTTCTTCAAATGCATCAATTTCCTCTTGAAGCTTGTCCTTGCCTTTTTGCTCGTAGTCTTGTGGTGGAAGATCATCTTGAGCTTGTGTCCCCTTGAAAGAAGCATGTTGAGGGACAAACTTTGTCTTGGGGTATTGATCTTCTTCCCACTCAACTCCATTGGCATTGAACTTTCGTTCAAAACCAACACCTTGATTCTTCTGGTGCATTCCTTGCTTGCGCACAATTTCCTCGAATTGCTTACTCCCGGCAAGGCTTTTGTACACTCCTTTCTCTATAATTCCCTTCAATAAGCTATTTTCTTGATCAAGTGTAACTTGGCTATGAGAATCATTAGTGGAATCAAGAGAACTGCTAGAAGCAACAATATTGGATTTAGCATGATCATTGTTACTACTAGAGGAAGAATCTTTCTTGTTACTAGACTTGACTTGATGCATGTAAGTAGATAAGAGTAAACGCTTGGCAATGTAAGAAGAACTTTTCTTGCGGAGATCATCATTGATTCCCTTTAAGAACTCATGCTCTTGCTCAAGATTGAGCTTTTCAAAGCGTAATTTCTCATGAGCTCTTAAAAGTTCTCGATGATCTTCAAAGATAGTGTCATGAGCTAACTTAAGAGTTTTTAGTTCTTTAGTTAGAGCCTCAATCTTCTCCTTATCATTGTCATTCGTTTTATCTTGATTAGCATGATTAATTGGTCTTTCATCATAGTATTCATCACTAGAGTTGTCAACAAGCAAATCATCACCTAACAAGTCATCTTCATCACTATTGAAATCAACATACTCGGGGTGTGTTACCTTAGGATCTTTGGCCATGAAGCATCTTCCAATTCCTTCATTTGGTGAGTCAAATATGTCGTAGGAGTTGGTTGACAGAAGTGCTAGACCGGCAACACCTTCATCTTGAGTATCTTCGGAGTCGGAGTGATAACTTCTCTCGGAGTGGCTGTCGGAGCCGGATACCCATTCACCAACATGAGCTTGATGTCTTCTTCTTGTGTAGCTCCTTGATGATTTTTCCTTCCTTTTCGAATCCTTGCTTCTCCGTGAGTATTTTCGTTCATAACGATCATCTCTACTCCTTCTCTCTCTTGGTGGTGATTCTTTGCTTCTTCTTCTTGGAGAATCTTCTCTTCTCTTGTAGGGAGCCATACACTCATTGGAATAGTGTCCGGGTCTTCCACAATTGTAGCAGTTTCGCTCTCGACTAGAAGATCTTTTGTCATTGTAGGACCTTGACTTGAAGCTTCTATCTTTGCTTCTACTCTTGTAGAACTTGTTGAAGTTCTTCACCATTAAGCTCAATTCTTCATTGAAGTCTTGTTTCTCACTTGATGATGTAGGGGCTTCACATGAGGCTTTATAGGCACCACTTGATTTGTTGTGAAGTTCCTCTTTATCCTTAAGTGACATCTCATGAGCAACAATTCTTCCAATCACCTCCGTTGGCTTGAGATCTTTGTAATTTGGCATCATTTGGATCAATGTGCACATGGTATCATATTTTCCATCCAAGGCTCTTAGAATCTTCTTGAAGATGAATCTATCGGTCATCTCTTCACTTCCTAAGCCGGCAATGTCATTTGTGATGAGAGCAAGCCTAGAGTACATTTCAGCGACACCTTCACCATCCTTTATCTTGAACTTGTCAAGTTGGATTTGAAGCACATCCAACTTGGATTCCTTGACGGAGTCGGTACCTTTGTGCATATCAATCAAAGTGTCCCAAATTTCCTTTGCATTCTCAAGACGGCTGATTTTGTTGAATTCTTCGGGGCACAGTCTGTTGAAGAGAATATCACAAGCTTGAGCATTGTATTGCAACATCTTCAACTCATCCGCGGTAGCTTCACGGTTTGGTTCTCTCCCATCAAAGAAGTCACCTTGCAAACCAACACACACAATAGCCCAAACGGCGGGGTTATGTCCAAGAATATGCCTTTTCATTTTATGCTTCCAACTAGCAAAATTAGTACCATTAAAGTAAGGACCTCTACGGTGATAATTTCCCTCGCTAGACGCCATACTCTCCTAGGTTGTGAAACCAAGGCCATGACCACCAAAAGCTATGGAGATCAAGCAAATGGAGACCAAAGCTCTGATACCACTTGTAGGATCGAAAGTATGTCTAGAGGGGGGGTGATTAGACTACTTGACCAAATAAAAACTTAACCTTTTCCCAATTTTAGTTCTTGGCAGATTTTAGCTATTTTGGGACAAGTCAAGCAATCATCACACAATTCAAGCAAGCATGCAAAGAGTATATTGGCAGCGGAAAGTAAAGCATGCAACTTGCAAGAATGTAAAGGGAAGGGTTTGGAGAATTCAAACGCTATTGGAGACACGGATGTTTTTCCCGTGGTTCGGATAGGTGGTGCTATCCTACATCTACGTCGATGGAGACTTCAACCCACGAAGGGTAACGGTTGCGCGAGTCCACACAGGGCTCCACCCAAGGGTAACGGTTGCGCGAGTCCACACAGGGCTCCACCCACGAAGGGTCCACGAAGAAGCAACCACCCACAAAGGGTCCACGAAGAAGCAACCTTGTCTATCCCACCATGGCCATCACCCACACAGGACTTGCCTCACTAGCGGTAGATCTTCACGAAGTAGGCGATCTCCTTGCCCTTACAAACTCCTTGGTTCAACTCCACAATCTTGTCGGAGGCTCCCAAGTGACACCTAGCCAATCTAGGAGACACCACTCTCCAAAAAGTAACAAATGGTGTGTAGGTAATGAACTCCTTGCTCTTGTGCTTCAAATGATAGTCTCCCCAATACTCAACTCTCTCTCATAGGATTTGGATTTGGTGGAAAGAAGGTTTGAGTGGAAAGCAACTTGGGAAGGCTAGAGATCAAGATTCATATGGTAGGAATGGAATATCTTGGTCTCAACACATGAGTAGGTGGTTCTCTCTCAGAACATATGAGTTGGAATGGTGTGTGTGTTCTGATGGCTCTCTCCTCGAATGAGGAGGAGGTGGAGGGGTATATATATAGCCTCCACACAAAATCCAACCGTTACACAGTTTTCCAATCTCGGTGGGACCGAATCAATAAACTCGGTCGGACCGAAAATGTAAACCTAGTGACCGTTAGTGATTTTCGGTGGGACTGACATGCAACTCGGTAGGACCAATATGGTTAGGGTTTGGGCATAACGTAATCTCGGTGAGACCGATTACACAAACTCGGTGAGACCGAATTTGGTAATTAGCTAACCAGAGAGTTGGTCAGGACAACTCGGTGGGACCGATTTGCTCTTTCGGTGGGATCGAGTGGAACTCGGTGAGACCGAAAAGTTACAAAGGGGAAACACTGAGTTTACATTGCAATCTCGGTGGGACCGATTCGCTCTTTTGGTGAGACCGAAAAGTTACGAAAGGGAAATAGAGAGTTTGCAACCCCATCTCGGTGAGACCGAGATCCCTATCGGTAGGACCGAATTGCTAGGGTTTGGCAGTGGCTTATGACAAATGAAACTCGGTGGTGCCGGATAGGAAGAATCGGTAGGACTGAGTTTGGCTTAGGGTTTAGGTCATATGTGGATATGGGAAAGTAGTTGAGGGTTTTGGAGCATATCACTAAGCACATGAAGCAAGAGGCTCATTAAGCAACACCTCATCCCTCCTTAATAGTATTGGCTTTTCCTAAAGACTCAATGTGATCTTGGATCACTAAAATATAAAATGAAGAGTCTTGAGCTTTTGAGCTTGAGCCAATCCTTTTTCCTTAGCATTTTGAGGGTTCCACTTTCACATCCATGCCATGCCAATCATTGAGCTTTCCTGAAATAATCATCTTGAAATAGCATTAGCTCAATGAGCTATATGTTGTTATGAATTACCAAAACCACCTAGGGATATTTGCACTTTCACCAAGCGGCCTTGGTTTTCTACCGGTAGACCGCCTGTCAAGTTTCGTATCATTTGGACTTCGTTTGATACTCCAACGGTTAACCGAGGGACCGAAAAGGCCTCGTGTGTGTTGCAGCCCAACACCCCTCCATTTTGGCCCAAAACACACCTAAACCTGCTCCATCATCTAGAGCGTTCGATCACGATCGCGTGGCCGAAAACCGCACCTCATTTGGACTCTCCTAGCTCCCTCTACCTCTATTTAAAGACCCCCACTCAAAATGACGGACGAAACCCTAAAAAATCCGTCTCCGCCGCCGCCGGACGTGTCCGGATGGAGCCGGACAATGTCCGACCCAGTCAGCCGCCGCCACGTGTCCCCCCGCGGGGACCTCTTCGCCGCCGGCCCGCCCAGGTCTGAGGCGGGCCCTCTTCCGCGCCGAACCGGGCCGCCTCGCCCGCGCCCGCCACCGCCTTCTTCCCCGCACCCGGCTGCCGCTTCGTCGCCCTCCGCCGCGCCGCCG
>NC_041386.1:73158439-73173574 GCF_002162155.2 Triticum dicoccoides | reverse complement strand
CGCTACCGCCTCCGCTGCCCCGCCTCGACGCCGCCGCTCCGCCACCACATCGACCCGGCCGCCCCTCGCCTCCCCTCCGGCGACCCCGCCGCCCTCCGCCGTCCTCCTCGTCGCCGGAGCGAGCCGCCTCGCCGGAGTCCTCCTCCCTTGCCGGCCGGATCTGGGGAGGTTGGACCCGATCCACCAGTCCCCGATTCAAACGCCCGCGCCGTTCCCCGGATCTCCTCGTCCCGGGTCCTCCTCGTCCCGTTTCCCGCGAGGTCTAATTTTTCTACTAAAATAAGTCCTAAAAATCGCAGATCCATGTGCTCATGTTCATGGCCTCGTAACTTTACATCCGTAGCTCCGATTCATGCATATAGCATATCAAAATGTTCATCTCAGAGAGTACAACATTTCATTCCATTGCATCATTTTCATTTGAGTTCAACTTGATGCCCGAAATGCTGTTAGAAGGAGGCTACTTGAGATAATTATCAGATCTGCTTCTCCATTTAGGTTTTTTTGTCATTTTTGCCATGATTAATGTGTGCATGATATGCCCTGATGCTCTACATATGTTTTGTTAAGGATTTTGTCATCTTTCCAGAGGTGCAACCCATGTATTTTTGTGATGTGTGTGGTGACGAGCACAAGCTTGCAAAGTGGTGCACTTGTTAATTCTGTTTTCAGGGACTTAGCATTTCCACTAAGTCCTTGAGCTATTTATCTCATGATGCCATATGTTCATGTTGTTTCCGAGTGATCCGTGCCTCTTTTGAGGATGATCAGTAAGGATGTTTTGTTAATATTGTAGTGCTCTATTCATCCATGTCTTTGTTTGCAATTATGGAGAACCCTAGCTTGAGTCAATCAAGCTCTACTTTTGCTACTTTGTGAATCTGGGCAGATTGTCAACTTGTTTGCAATTTTGCCGATGATGTTGTAGTTGATCCATGCATGCTATGTTATTGTTCTTGCCATGTATAGCTTGCATTTTGTGTGTTCTTGATAGACGTATGCTTAGTTGGTCATGACTTGCTCCGTAGTGAGTGCATCGAGCTCGTAAACATGCCTACTTGAGTTATGTTTCAGCATGTTCCAGTTTTCACTAAGTCTGAAAACTGATTATGTTTTTGCTATGTTCACATGCTTGCAATTGTATTTTCTGATCCCTTTTGACTCAAGGTCACTAAGGGATTTTTGTTAAGCTCTTTGAGTAGCTCTATGCCATGCTTTAATTTGCCATGTTCAGGTCCTGTAGCATGTGGTTTTGTTGCTCCGAAGAGTGCTACCTGATGTGAAATTCCAGACAAGTGTTAATTTTACTAAGTCTGAGATCTGTTTGTCATATGCATTTTTGCCATGCTTGTTTGAACCTGTTAATGGAAGAATTGGCTGTAGCTCAGTGCTAGACTTTTGTTAAGCATCTTGAATGCATCCCTGCCATGTATTTTGTTGTCATGTTTGGGTGTTGTAGCTTGTTCATTTCGTTGCATTTAGATGGCTACTTGCTGTAAATCGCAGACCGGTGCCATATTTGAATCGCTTGCTATTTCCAAACCGTAGCTCCGATTCCGACGTTCTTTATATCATTTTCAAGCGATTTCATCTCATCTTTCCAGTGGCACACTTGGATTTCCATGTTGAGGCCAGTTTCATGCACCCCTTGTCAAATCTTGCATATGCACCCCGCATCGCATCCTGCATAGCATACCATCATTGCATCATATTGTTTGGTCCTTGCACGTGGTTGATTGTGTCCTTGTTGCTTGTTTGTCTTGTTTGGGTAGAGCTGGGAGACGAGTTAGCTAATGACGAGCCCGTTGAGTTTGCTTTCGAGGATCCAGTCAACTCTGACAACTTTGCAGGCAAGATGATCATACCCTCGAAATGACTACTATCTTTGCTTTGCTAGATGCTCGCTCTTTTGCTATGCCTATGCTACAATACCTACCACTTGCTTATCATGCCTCCCAAATTGCCATGTCAAACCTCTAACCCACCATGTCCTAGCAAACCGTTGGTTGGCTATGTTACCGCTTTGCTCAGCCCCTCTTATAGCGTTGCTAGTTGCAGGTGAAGATTGGAGACCGTTCCTTGTTGGAACATTATTTTACTTCTTGGGATATCATTATATTGCCATGTTATCTTAATGCATATATATACTTGGTAAAGGGTGGAAGGTTAGGCCTCTCGCCAAGTGTTTTGTTCCACTCTTGTCGCCCTAGTTTCCGTCATATCGATGTTATGTTCCCGGATTTTGTGTTGCTTACGCGGTTGGGTTATAATGGGAACCCCTTGATAGTTCGCCTTGATTAAAGCTTCTCCAGCAATGCCCAACCTTGGTTTTACCATTTGCCACCTAGCCTCTTTTTCCCTTGGGGTTCCGGAGCCCGAGGGTCATCTTATTTAAACCCCCCCGGGCCAGTGCCCCTCTGAGTGTTGGTCCACCTGTCAGCTGCCGGTGGCCACCAGGGGCAACTCTAGGCTGGACTACCCGTACCTAAGACAATCTGAGTGTGCCCTGAGAAAGAGATATGTGCAGCTCCTATCGGGATTTGTCGGCACATTCGGGCGGTGTTGCTGGTCTTGTTTTAACCTGTCGAAGTGTCTTGAATAACCGAGATACCGAGTCTGATCGGAACGTCTTGGGAGGAGGTCTATTCCTTCGTTGACTGTGAGAGCTTGTCATGGGCTAAGTTGGGACTCCCCTGCAGGGATTTGAACTTTCAAAAGTCGTGCTCGCGGTTATGGGCAGATGGGAATTTGTTAATGTCCGGTTGTAGATAACTTGAACCTTAATTTAATTAAAATGAATCAACTGAGTGTGTTACCGTGATGGCCTCTTCTCGGCGGAGTCCGGGAAGTGGACACGGTGTTGGAGTAATGTTTGCGCAGGTTGCTCTCTAGTTTCTCGCTCGTGCTTTGCCTCCTCTTCTTGCTCTCTTTTGCGAATAAGTTAGCCACCATATTTGCTAGTCGCTTGCTGTAGCTCCACATATATATTTTACCTTGCCTTACCTATAAGCTTAAATAGTCTTGATCGCGAGGGTGCGAGATTGCTGAGTCCCTGTGGCTCACAGATTACTATTACACCAGATGCATGGCCCGATGATTCCGCTCCAGGAGACGCGTTTGAGCTCAAGTGGGAGTTCGACGAATAATCTCAACGTTACTATGTTTTCTTTCCTGATGATCAGTAGTGGTGCCCAGTTGGGGGTGATCGGGACCGTGTCGCTTGTTGGGTTATCTTTTATTTTGGCGCCGTAGTCGGGCCATGAGTGTTTGGATGATGTAATGTTATTTATGTACTTGATTGACGTGGCGAGTGTAAGCCAACTATGTTATCTCCCCTTTATTATTCATATTACATGGGATGTTGTGAAGATTGCCTAACTTGCGACATATGCCTTCAATGCAATTATGTCTCTAAGTCGTGCCTCGACACGTGGGAGCTATAGTCGCATCGAGGGTGTTACAACGCCGTACACAAGGGGGAGGATACACCAAGTGAAGACGAGGACGAGCCCCCCAAGCAAGACATGGGGGAACAAAAGAAATTTCCACCAGAAGTCAAAACAGTAAACGTGTTACACGTGATCAAGGACAACGCGACACTCCCAGGAAAATATACCCAAGTGCCTGTCACCGTGAAGTCCTGCCACTGGTCGTCTCAACCGATCACTTTCGACCATCGTGATTACTCAGCAAGTATCCGACACGCAGGATGGGCTGCCCTGGTATTAGACCCAGTAATTGGTGGATATCACTTCACAAGAGTCTTGATGGACGGCAGCAGTAGCCTAAACCTAATATATCAGGATACAATCCGCGGGATGGGGTTAGACCCAACACAAATTTGCCATAGCAATACTACCTTTAAAGGAGTAACGCCAGGCCCAGGGGCTCGTTGTACGGGCTCCCTCCTACTACAAGTTATATTCGGCTCCCCCGATAACTTCCGTCGCGGGCATCTAACTTTCCACATCGCTCCGTTTCAAAGTGGCTATCAAGCACTGCTCGGACGAGAAGCTTTCGCTCGCTTTAATGCAATACCACACTACACCTCCCTCACACTCAAGATGCCCGGTCCACGTGGCATCATTTCAATGCACGGAAATATCAAGCGATCTCTGCACGCCGAAGAGAGTGAGGCTGCCTTGGCAGCCGCACACTAAAGGCGCCCGGACCAGCGAAAGCATCCAATAGGTCGTTAAGACCTCAGGCATAACTAATCGAGTCCGGCGCCGCTACTTATACCGAATAAATAGTCACACCCCTATTTGTCAATACAAGGGGCTCAACGCGCGCAGACAAGTGGCAATTTCTTCTCATCTCGAATTATACATGGTTTCTTTAAAAAACTATCTTTTTGCATGACAACTTTTTCACCTAAACTCCTCTCTTTTACAGACGATCATCGTGCTACACCCGTCCAGGATACGGCACAATGGAGACACATGCGCAGACGTGCAGCAGGGACCCGCTCCAAGGATTCTTTTTAGATTAAGACCCTGCGTAAACCTTTTTTACTGTCTCTTGTTGATACATATCCACCGTTGAGAAGGATGCTGACGTCTTGGCATGTGGCCATGCCAGAACAATGCACGTACCTGGACACAAGGGGCTTCTTACAAAGGCCATTATTTGGGCCCGGTTTATACCACAAAGACCGAATACCTTAGGGAGTGTTCGGCGTCGCGAGTTTGGCCCTATATGCATCAGCTCCGAATCATTGTCTTTGGTTAAATGTTGGGTGTGCCCAGCTCCTGTGTTTTGGTGCCTTACGTTCCGCTTTACCGGCTAAGGTAGCACCAGGAGAACTACTGTGATTGTGCCCTGGTTCATCCGGACGAGCACCTCAGTAGAGAAAGCCAAAAACTGACTGTCATGATATAGCGTGAGACTGGTCAACCACTCGATGACCTATTGGAGTGTTAGAATTCCTCCGCCTTAACGAAGGGCCGTTTTCCGGCCAGGCATGTACGCACCCCGGGATCGGGAGAGTGCGGAGCCACCAGGGGCTATCTATTAGCCCCACTGTCAAACTCCTATGGCTAAGTGAAAGTGTTAAAGCATTATAGTCCGGTTGCCTCGCTCGCTCCGCTATCACCTCCTTAATAGGACCAAGACGTTGGGTTAAGTGTGAACGCGTGTTTTTGCGAGCACCTCCGCATTATATGCGTGGGGGTTGAAGCCAACGACTGCAATCTTTCAGGTTATACACATGTATACATAAACGGCCGCCCAGGAGGCATCATATTACTTTCAGGCAAAAGTATAAAAATAGCCTTATAAAAATTTATAAAAGAATTTCTCTTACAATGAGATTACATATCACTCAAACATAATATTTTTTGAGCACTGGGTCTCTATCAAACGAGCACCCTCAAGAACTTCTTCAAAGTAGTGCTCAGCAGCCCTTCGACCTATGGCCGAATCCCGCACTGCAACAGTGGTAGCATCCATCTCCGCCCAATATGCTTTAACACGGGCAAAGGCCATCCGTGCGCCCTCTATGCACGCCGACCTCTTCATCGCATTAATGCGCGACACCACGTCAAGGAACTGCTGCACCAAGCTAAAATAGCTATTCAGTTTTGACCTTTCCGGCCATAGCTGATCCACAACAAACCTCATGGAGAGTCCGGACAACCTATTTAGTTCGGCCCATTCGGCTAATTGGTCAGTCAATGAAAGCGGACGCTCGGGAGAATGGAATTGTCTCCAAAACAGCCGATCTACTTCATGGTCCGTCTGACCCTGGAAGTACTTGGCCGCATCGGCAGCGCTCGCCGCCAAATCCATATACACATCCTCCGAACTCCACAGCCGATCCAGAGGGGCATACCGTGGATCTCCGAACTTCCTCTGCAACATAAAGGATTTCCCAGCTACAATATCCCCGGCTTCCCGCAGCTCCTTCTTCGCCCTCATAGAAGAGCGGAGGTCTTTTCTCGTCGCATCAGCCTTCTCATGGTCCGATGCCTTCGCTTGGTTTTCCTTTTCAAGAACCCGGCAATGGTCAGCGGCGGCTTTTAATTCTATGGCCATCTTGGCCATCTTGTCTCGGCTCTCGCCATGCGCGGCCTTCTCGGCTTGCAACTCTTCGGCCGCCTTCAAAGCAGCCGCATTACCCAACCTCACTTGTCCCTTGGCTCGGGCAAGTTCTGCCCGCAAGGCTTCAACAGTGGCAGCCCCATCTGCAGTCACAACATATTAAAGATACTGGCATCATGCTGCTCTTCCTATGTGGCGTTTACCAGATAATGACACTTACCCTGTGCCTCGTCAAGCCTTTTGTTAACAAGCTCGATGTCGGCGTCCGCCGCATCCAACTGTCATTCTAAATGGGCAAACTCACTAGTCCGGCTAGCCACCAGAGCTTCCATCACCTGCACATAGAGGCAGTATGGTTATTACCTGGGAATATGATCCTCTGTTCGTCGTCGTTTCCGATGACAACCAGAGTCTCAAGGGCTACTATCTACACAGGGCACACCTAGCATGTGCAGGACTATCATACATTCTTTTATGTACATCAAAGCCTGTCAGTAGACTCATAAAAGCTTCATGCAATCCACTTTCGGCGGACGAGATTCTCTCCATCACCGTATTCATCAGCACACGGTGTTCGTATGAGATGGCCGCTTGCCCCACTAGCTCCCTCAGAACATCCGATCGCACACTAGACGGTGCTGGACACTTTTGTCTGCTCTCTTCGAGAGCCAGACACTGGGAGCTTCGGGGGTCAATGGGATTAACTTCTGGCCTCACCGGACTCGGAGAGGCCCTCCGCGACGACACTTCAGGGTCGCCCGCTTCCGGAGCGGAGGAGTCTGGAGGAGGCGTTTCGCTCTCCATCATCTCCGGAAGAAGATCCCCCGAAGATGAGCTCATTTGAGAGGGGCTAAGGCCCGAACTGCAAAGATATATGCGGTGGTTATTTTCTCAGAAGAAAAGGATGGCATATCTGTTCTATGAAAGTATTTCGGGTCACTTACGACTCGCGGGAGAATTGATCCCCCCGCGGACTTTGTGCAGCGACAGCGTCCCCCAAGGTAGGACCCTCTATGGGAGACTTCTTCTCCCGTTTGGAAGCTTCGGCTTCCGAATCCCCGGGCGTAGTCCTTTTCCTCTTCTGGTCATCTTCCTTCATGGAGACGCTCGCTCCCTCGGTTAGAATGGGCAGCGTTGGGGGCCCGCGTCCGCCCGTATTATCCTCCACAGTATCTTCCTTCAAGGGCTCCGTGCAAGGTGCGCTCTGGAGCATCTTTTCCAATACCGGATTTTCCAAACCCTCAGGGAGCGGGGCCGAACACCGAATCAACTTCGCCTTTGTTAGCCAGTCCTGGTCAAAAAGCGAACTCTCAGAAATAACTTCATAACATAGGAGAGATAGTATGTTCGGCCGGAAGATGCCTTACCTGTTCGGCGGCGCGGTTACTACTCAGGCCCACGTCCTCGGTGATTTCCGGACACTCCACCTGAGGTCCGAAGAATGACTTGTACATCTCCTCATGCGTCAGGCCGAGAAAATTTTGAATGACACGCGGTCCCTCGGGATTGAACTCCCACAGGCGAAGAGGCCGGTGTTTGCAAGGCTAGACTTGATGAACCAGCATAACTTGTATTATCGCAACCAAACTGAAATCTCCATTGAAGAGATCTCGAATGCGGCTTTGCAGTATAGGCACGTCCTTGGCTGGACCCCATCTCAAACCTCTACTGATCCATGACATCAGTTGTGGTGGAGGGCCCGAGCGGAAAACAGGGGCGGCCGCCCACTTGGCACTTCTAGGAGCCGTGATGTAGAACCACTCCTGTTGCCACGATTCAGACACCTATGGGATGGAACCTTTGGGCAATGGAGCTCCCGTCATCTTGCGTATTGAGGCACCTCCACACGCTGCATGTTGCCCCTCGATCATCTTCGGCTTTACTTCAAAGGTCTTGAGCCATAGGCCAAAGTGAGGGGTAACCCGGAGGAAGGCCTCGCACACGACAATAAATGTCGTGATATGAAGAAAGGAGTCTGGAGCTAGATCATGGAAGTCTAGCCCATAATAAAACATCAAACCCCTGACAAAAGGATCCAGAGCAAGGCCTAGACCTCGGAGGAACTGGGAAACGAACATGACGTTTTCGTTGGGTTCGGGGGTGGGGATGGCCTGCCCTCGGGGAGGCAGCCGATGCAAGATCTTGGCGGTCAGATATCTGGCCTCCCTCAACTTTTTGATGTCTTCTTCCGTGACGGAGGAAGGCACCCATCGACCTTGAAGGCTAGATCCAGACATGACTGAAGGTTCGGAGCACCTGACCTGAGCTTTGGGCATTTGAGCTTGAGGTGGGGGAAGGATTCGATTGAGCACGGGAGGGAAAAATAAAAGCCTTGTCCCTTTATAAAGAGGGTGAATATCAAGCGTCCTCTCCATGTCCGTTTGGACTTGCCTATAATCTAGGAGTCCTAGAAGTGGTTGCGTTACCCACGCCCGTATTGATGAGAATCCCGGAAAAAGGGGACACGATCTCTACTTTAACAAGACGTGCCAAGGAAACTGCCTCGCATGACGCGCTGAGGTGGGATAATAAAACGACTCGGATAAAGGCTTGGCCGTGGTGTGTCACACTACAGAATATGTCAGCAGATTAGATTTGTGTAATTGTTATTCTCTCTATGGCGATATGTGGAAACTTATTTAGCAGAGTCGAACACTATCTTTGTGTTCAAAATCTTCTATGAAGTACTTGGAGGAGGAACCCGCCTTGCAATGCCGAAGACAATGCGCGCCGGACTCGTCGTCATTGAAGCCTGGTTCAGGGGCTACTGAGGGAGTCCTGGATTAGGGGGTGTCCGGATGGCCGGACTATACCTTCAGCCGGACTCCTGGACTATGAAGATACGAGATTGAAGACTTCGTCCCGTGTCCGGAAGGGACTTTCCTTGGCGTGGAAGGCAAGCTTGGCGATACGGATATGTAGATCTCCTACCATTGTAACCGACTTTGTGTAACCCTAACCCTCTCCGGTGTCTATATAAACCGGAGGGTTTTAGTCCGTAGGACAAGATACAGAACAACAATCATACCATAGGCTAGCTTCTAGGGTTTAGCCTCTCCGATCTTGTGGTAGATCTACTCTTGTACTACCCATATCATCAATATTAATCAAGCAAGACGTAGGGTTTTACCTCCATCGAGAGGGCCCGTGTCGGTGTCAAAACCGGTGGATCTCGGGTAGGGGGTTCCGAACTGTGCGTCTAGGTCGGATGGTAACGGGAGGCAAGGGACACGAAGTTTTACCCAGGTTAGGGCCCTCTCGATGGAGGTAAAACCCTACGTCCTGCTTGATTAATATTGATGATATGGGTAGTACAAGAGTAGATCTACCACGAGATCGGAGAGGCTAAACCCTAGAAGCTAGCCTATGGTATGATTGTTGTTGTGTATGTTGTCCTACGGACTAAATCCCTCCGGTTTATATAGACACCGGAGAGGGTTAGGGTTACACAAAGTCGGTTACAATGGTAGGAGATCTACATATCCGTACCGCCAAGCTTGCCTTCCACGCCAAGGAAAGTCCCTTCTGTACACGGGACGGAGTCTTCAATCTTGTATCTTCATAGTCCAGGAGTCCGACTGAAGGTATAGTCCGGCCATCCGGACACCCCCTAATCCAGGACTCCCTCAGTAGCCCCCGAACCAGGCTTCAATGATGATGAGTCCGGCGCGCAGATTGTCTTCGGCATTGCAAGTCGGGTTCTGCTCCAAATTCCGAGTACCTGTTGAATAAAGTCCAGTTTCTTGTAGATGTTGCGCTCCTTGGCTTCTATGCCCAATAATGGCCGCTTCCCACGTGTCAAAACGAATATGAAAAGTCTGAGTGTTTTTTACATTCACACCCCTAGCCGCGTAAATGAGCTGACCTATTTAAGGGGACGAGGATTTAGATCCAAACCACATCTTCCCCCTTCATGAGTGTTCATCAGAGCGCATCTGACAAAGGTCCATTCCACCATGGCCAGCCATCGCGACTCCTCTCGCCCTTCCAGCCCTCGGCCTGGATATTGGGAGAGATGCTCCATCCCGCATAGCGAGCTAGTGATGCTCCATACCAAGGGATTTCTTCCCCCGGCCTATATGGTCCCAGTTCGAGCCGGCCTTGTCGTCTATAATGGCGGAGAGCAAGCGGAGAGTGCCCCTAATCCCTCCAAAGGAGAGCGGGTGTGCGTCATCCCTTATTTAATAAGGGGGCTCGGATTTCCAATCCATCCATTTCTCCGGGGGCTCCTGGAGTTCTATGGCCTCCAGCTACACAATCTCACGCCTGCCTCCGTATTGCATATCGTGGGCTTCGTAGTCCTCTACGAGCTGTTTTGGGGTATCGAGGCTCATTTCGGGCTATTGAAGAGGTTATTCTACCTTGTGCCCCGCTCTAAGGAGGGGTCAATGTATCAAGTGGGCGGAGCCGAAGTGTGGCGCATCACCGGGACCGGATATCTGTCCGGAACCCCAAAGAAGGCGTCCGAAGACTAGCCCTCGAAATGGTTTTATATAGAAGACGTCCCGCTGCCGGATCCTGTCCGGATCGGCCTCCCTGAATTCGATAGTGCTCCCTTAGAGAAGCACCTAAGCTGGCGTCCACGGAGCCCTCAGAGGGAAAGTGACAGGGACATCATTTACCTGATGGGCCGAATAAGATTGTTAGCCCATTCCAGACTAACCATGATCGGGGTTATGGCCGAATGCATTATGCGGGGGGTGCAACCGCTTCAGTGTAGAAGCCACCCTATGTGGGACTTCAACGGGGAGGACGACGCCACCCGCTACGGCCATAAGGGGCCGGATTCAGCTGCCGCTCTACTAAAGATCTTGTCCACTTTGTATAAGGGAGAAGAGCAGGAATTTCTCCGCGTCAACCCACAGGGTGGATTCTCTATGCATAATCCCCCAAGCTGGGTAAGCGGTCGTATTTACTTGCCCACCCGTTTTGTATTCCCATTGTTAAATATTCAGTTTGACGACTTCAACGCAGGAACTGCGCCGGGCTGTTAAGGAAATAAGCAGCCCTCCTCCACAACCCGAGGACCCAGGACGGTCCCTCGACCCGGTCTCTTAAGAGGATCCGGACATATCTGTGGAGCTGATTGATGGAGTGTTCCATCAATTGAGCAAGGACAATGCCTTCGTGGCCATTACAGCCGATTACCCAGGGCTAATCCCGGCCTCCCAGGTAACTAAGATCGAAGCCCCAGTACCCCGAATAGGTGCCCGCCCTCTCATGTTTTCAGTTTCCTGACTGCAACCGAACTTTGCAGGGGAGGTTTTTAAAGCGGAAGGCCGAACCTGCAGCGACAAGCCAATGAGGGGCTGCAGGGCCCCGTGGGCATCAAAGAAGTGCAGTCCGGACCGAGGCGTCAGCGCAAAGGTATGGCGCGCCCCCTTATCCCAGGTGTTATACCTTCGAGGCCCATTGACACTCATGCTCTCTTCAGGACGAAGAGACCTCGCCGGACTATATCCGGAGAGGCTACCAATCACGCCTCCACCAGCCAGGCTCCAAAGCCTGGTCCAGAGGCGGAGGCGAACGCAAGGCGCGCGCCAGACGCTCCTCCGACAAAGGATGTGGACGGGTTGTCTGCCACCAACTCTGAGGTGGAGAGTGCCATGAACCACAGGCGTCGCTGGACAATTCTTCGCGACGCTTGTTTCTCCCAAGGGGTGTTAGATGCCTTCAATTCGGGAGATGCGTACCTCCGTGCCGCTCAAAATGGTCTAGCCAGAGCCACGGAGGAATATGTAAAAGACATACGGGTATGAAATTTTTGGTAATTATATATATATATATATATCAGTAGCCCCCGAGACTTGAAACAGTTAGAATAACTGATTTAAGGATCATTTGTTACGCATGTTCTTATAGAAAAGAATTCCCTACTGTCCAAGGAGCTGGAAGAGTGCAAAGCCCAACTTGAGGCCGCACTAGCCACGGCAGGGGAGCCCAAAGAGACCCCCTCTGGTAATATACACTTTGAAAGATAAGTATTTTGCGAAGCACGACATGGGTGCAAATCTGACAAATGAAATTGCAGATGGCGCCAGATTGAATCCGGAAAGGCAACACCTCCTACGCCAGCTAAAGGCTGGTGAGAAGGTGCTGACAAAGGTGAGGCGGGAGAAGAACGATCTCCAAGATGCCAACACCAAGCTGGGCGTCGAGTTGAAAGATGTTCGTGCCCAGCTGTCAGACTTCATGAAGGAGAATCAGCGGCTTCGGCGCGGCATATTTAGTAAGTGCTTGAACGAACCTTTGAAAGAAAGTTCGGCGGGGAAGTCGACTAACAGAGCAATGTCTGTAGGTGTGCTAACAGGTCGTCCTGCAGAGGAGATGCCCGGTTCTACGGGTGACCTTCTTCCCGAGCTCTCGCAACTGCTCGATCGAGTTCGGCAGGCGATGCGAGGCGTCGCCCAGGCCCTGTGGCCATCCGTCTCCATGCCCGAAGGTCTTGGAGAGCTTATAGAGAAGCTAAAGGGAGCACGGCGGCGCTTCCGATTATGGAAGATATTGGCCTGCCGTCAAGGCGCTAGGGAGGCCCGGGCCATGGTGAAGACGCGGTATGCAAAGGCTGACCCCAACCACATGGCCGAGGTCGGTCCTGTAGGGCCTGATGGGAAGGAGATCCCTGTAAGCTTAGTATACGGCCAAGTAGAGTTGGCCGCAAAGTATTCCCAGCATGACTGTAAATTAGACAGCCTATTAGATGGTATTGAAGAGGAATACAATGAGTCAAAATGACTATGTAATTTAATTGACATTTATAATGCCTTCTTGCCGGATTGTAGATCATTTGTCATGGCCGAACTTTTCGCTTCAGCCTCGGGACCTGACGGTCCGGAGTGTGTCCGAATTCCCGTGCGGTTATATAGGAACCGGGGAATGCATGGAGACCAGGCGTAGGGGTCGTTAGTGCGTTAACAGACAAGTGCCCGACTAGTTATGTTATATTACATGGTTAGTAAGAAACATCTTCCAGGGAGAATAGTTCCGTTAGGGGTTCCTTTCCTTGGGAGGCATGCCCTAAGGTGCATGTCCATGCTGTGAAAAGAAACGCAGGAAAAACATCTGGGGGCGTATAGATAATAATAAAAAAAGATCATCTTTAGTTCACCGACCGAATATTCCCTTAAGAACGCTAGCTTCGGCTTCACCCAGTCGGAGGTACACGTCCGACTGACCCGGCAGTAACAATCGCAAAGGTGCTCCCTTTACCACCTAGCCGAACAATCGATAACGTAGGGGTAAGCACAGGAGCCAGGCAACCCAGCTTGGCTAAAACTTAAGTCATATCGATGCATATAATGGTGAATAAAAGGTACATGCAGAAGTGTGACACATGTGTTGGGCATGAAGCCCATGTGAATAAGCTTCTGTTTAAAGAAGCCCCAGGTTTAATGAGCGCGGATAGCGCGTCACTTTATGAGCCTTTAAAGGCAATAAGAGGGAGAGAGAAGAAGAGAAATGTAAGACAGAAAATATATAAAAAATGGACAGAGGAAGGAGACGAACACAGAGTCCGGCGCTAGGCGTAGAATCTTCGGAGACGGGCTGCGTTCCATGGGTTCGGCTCGAGTCAGTTATCCGATGCATCCCGCAGGCGGTACGATCCACCAGTCAGGACTTGGTCAATTATGAAGGGACCTTCCCACTTGGGCTTGAGTTTGTCCTTTTTCTTGTCCGGTAGTCGTAGGAGTAATTCGCCAACGTTGTAATTTTTGGCCCATACTTCTCTGCTTTGGTATCTTCGAGCCTGCTGTTGATAGAATGCGGAACGGGCTTTTGCCACGTCACGCTCCTCCTCCAATGCGTCCAAGCTGTCCTGCCGATCGAGCTCGGCTTCTCTTTCTTCGTACATGCGCACTCGAGGTGAGTCATGAATTATGTCGCAAGGCAAAACTGCCTCTACGCCGTACACCATAAAGAATGGTGTGTATCCGGTGGTGCGATTCGAAGTGGTCCGCAGCCACCAGAGTACGGAGTCGAGCTCCTCTACCCAGTGCGTGTTAGATTCCTTGAGGGACCGCACTAATCTGGGTTTGATGCCGCTCATGATAAGACCATTTGCACGTTCGACCTGGCCGTTAGTTTGTGGGTGATAGACGGAAGCATAATCGAGCTTGATGCCCATGTTTTTGCACCAGAGTTTTACCTCGTCGGCCGTGAAGTTCGTGCTGTTATCAGTGATGATGCTGTGGGGGACGCCGTAACAGTGTACAACTCCGGATATAAAGTCTATCACCAGTCCGGATTCGGCCGTCTTAACAGACTTGGCTTCTATCCATTTGGTGAACTTATCCACCATGACCAGTAAGTATTTTTGCTTGTGGGTTCCGCCTTTAAGGGGTCCAACCATGTCAAGCCCCCAAACCGCAAAGGGCCAAGTAATGGGGATAGTTTGGAGGGCGGTGGGTGGCATATGGCTTTGGTTTGCAAAAAGCTGGCAACCGGTGCATCGTTGGACCAAGTCCTGAGCGTCTGCCCGGGCCGTCGGCCAATAAAAGCCTGTATGGAAGTCCTTGCTTACAAGGGACCGAGCTGCAACGTGATGACCGCCGAGTCCGGCGTGAATTTCAGCCACGAGGTTCTGCCCCTCCTCTTCGGAGATGCACCTTTGAAGGACTCCGGTAGTGCTTTTCTTATAAAGCTCTCCTTCGTGGACTCTGTAGGCTTTGGATCGCCGCACTATGCAGCGTGCCTCATTTTGGTTCTCGGGGAGTTCCTGCCTAGTAAGGTAGGCGAGGAATGGTTCTGTCCACGGGGCGATGACGGCCATTATTACGTGGGCTGAAGGTGTTATTTCATTGGCAGAGCCTCCGATTGTGTCAGAATGTTCGGTGTCAGGCAGTGCGGTTGGGTCCGGGCTGTTATTGTTCGGCTCCCCTTCCCATACTACGGATGGCTTGAACAGCCTTTCCAAGAAGATGTTGGGGGGGGGGGGGACTACATTGCGTTTTGCGCCAATGCGATCCAGGACATCTGCCGCCTGATTATTTTCCCGGGCTATATGGTGAAATTCAAGCCCCTCGAACCGAGCTGACATTTTTAGGACGGCGTTGCGGTAAGCTGCCATTTTTGGATCCTTGGCATCAAAGTCTC
>NC_041386.1:73018002-73157902 GCF_002162155.2 Triticum dicoccoides | reverse complement strand
CTGTTATTGTTCGGCTCCCCTTCCCATACTACGGATGGCTTGAACAGCCTTTCCAAGAAGATGTTGGGGGGGGGGGGACTACATTGCGTTTTGCGCCAATGCGATCCAGGACATCTGCCGCCTGATTATTTTCCCGGGCTATATGGTGAAATTCAAGCCCCTCGAACCGAGCTGACATTTTTAGGACGGCGTTGCGGTAAGCTGCCATTTTTGGATCCTTGGCATCAAAGTCTCCATTTATTTGGGATATTGCGAGGTTCAAGTCCCCGCGCACCTCTAGGCGTTGAATGCCCATGGATACTGCCATCCGGAGACCATGTAAAAGGGCCTCATATTTGGCTGCATTGTTAGAGTCCGTGTACATAACCTGGAGTACGTATTGAACTGTGTCTCCTGTGGGGGACGTCAAAACGACACCAGCCCCCAGTCCGGCAACATCTTGGAGCCGTCGAAATGCATGATCCAATTTTAATATGTGTTGTACTCTTTAGGGAGTTCGGCCTCCGTCCATTCTGCGACGAAGTCGGCCAAGACTTGCGACTTGATGGCTCACCGTGGATTATAATTTATGTCGAACGGGAGGAGCTCAATGGCCCATTTTGCAATCCGGCCCGTTGCGTCACGGTTGTTTATAATATCGTTAAGTGGTACTTCCGAGGCTACTGTTATTGAACACTCTTGAAAGTAGTGTCGTAGCTTCCGGGACGCCATGAATACTGCGTACGCAATCTTTTGATAATGCGGGTACCGTGATTTGCAGGGAGTGAGGACAGTGGACACATAATAGACCGGCTTTTGAAGGGGGAATTTGTGTCCGTCCGCTTCTCGTTCGACGACGAGCACTGCGCTTACAACCTGATGTGTTGCTGCAATGTATAATAGCATTGGTTCGCCAATGTTTGGCGCGGCCAGGACTGGGTTTGTTGCTAGTATGGCCTTTATTTCGTCGAGTCCGGCCGTGGCTGCATCCGTCCATTTGAAGTGTTCGGTGCGCCGAAGGAGGCAGTAAAGGGGTAGGGCCTTTTCTCCCAAGTGGGAGATAAAGCGGCTTAGAGCCGCCACGCATCCGGTTAACTTTTGTATTTGTTTGAGGTCCTTTGGGATATCCAACTGCGACAGAGCTCGGATCTTGGCTGGATTTGCTTCAATTCCTCTACCGAATACAATGAAGCCCAAGAGCTTTCCGGCTAGAACGCCGAAAACGCATTTTTCCGGGTTGAGCTTGATGTCGTATGTTCGGAGGTTATCGAATGTGAGCCTCAAGTCGTCTACTAGAGATTCAACATGTCTTGTTTTGACGACCACATCATCTACATATGCCTCCACTGTTTTGTCGATCTGGCTTGCCAGACATGTCTGAATCATGCGCTGATATGTTGTGCCTGCGTTTTTGAGCCCAAAGGGCATCGTGTTGAAGCAGAATGGGCCGTATGGTGTGATAAATGCCGTAGCGGCTTGGTCTGGTTCTGCCATCTTAATTTGATGGTAGCCGGAATATGTGTCGAGGAAACACAACGAATCGTGTCCTGCAGTAGCATCGATAATTTGATCGATGCGGGGGAGGGGGAAGGGATCCTTTCGGCAAGCCTTGTTAAGGTCTTTAAAATCAACACACAGGCGCCAGGATTTGTCCTTCTTTGGTACCATCACCAAGTTTGCTAGCCAGTCCGGATGTTTTACATCTCTGATGAATCCAGCCTCCAATAGCTTTGCTAGCTCCTCTCCCATGGCATGTCTCTTAGGTTCGGAAAAATGCCGAAGAGCCTGTTTGACAGGTTTGAATCCTGTTTGGATATTTAAGCTGTGCTCGGCCAGCCTACGTGGGATTCCTGGCATGTCTGAAGGGTGCCAGGCGAAAATGTCCCAGTTCTCTCGTAGGAACTCTCGCAGTGCGGCATCTACATCAGGGTTTAACTATGCCCCGATGGAAGCTGTTTTATTGCGGTCCATTGGATGGACATGGAATTTGACTATTTCATCCGCCGGTTTAAAGGAGGTGGACTTGGATCTTTTGTCTAGTACCACATCGTCCCTATTCACCGTAGAGCGCAGCGCAGTCAGTTCCTCAGCCGCTAGGGCTTTGAATAGTGCCTCGAGGACCAGTGTGGCTGTCTTGTTTTCGGCGCGGAGTGCTATGTCCGGATCACTAGCAAGAGTGATGATCCTGTTAGGCCCGGGCATCTTGAGCTTCATGTACCTGTAATGGGGCATTGCTTGGAAGATTGTAAACGCTTCCCGCCCTAGCAGTGCGTGATAACCGTTGTTGAACGGAGCCACATGAACGTGACTTCTTCAGACCTGTAATTATCCGGCGTGCCGAATACCACATCTAGTGTGATTTTTCCTATACAGCATGCTTCCCGACTGGGGATTATTCCTCTAAAGGTTGTGCTACTTCGCTCAATGCGGTTCCAGTCTATTTCCATTTTTTGAAGGGTTTCCTCATAAATGAGGTTCAATCCGCTGCCGCCGTCCATGAGTACCTTGGCAAGATGAAAGCCGTCCACTATTGGACTGAGGACCAATGCGGATGGTGCTCGGGCTGTTCAGAATTTAGGTTCATCACTGGCGTTAAAGGTAATAGCCGTGTCACTCCATGGGTTTGTTGTTGCTACTTGGTAGACTTCGGCAAGGTTGCGGAGTGTCCTTTTTCGCATATTATTTGATGCGAAGGTCACGAAGACTGTTAACACCGTATTGCTGTCTCTGGGATGGCTCTCTGTGGCCTCCGGAATTAGGAGATTTTCGCCAATTTTGGCCACCTGCCGGAGTATCCAACATGCTCTGAGGCTGTGAGTTGGTGTGGCATCCTCTGTACTGTGAATTTTACAGGGTCCATTAAGCCATCCTTCCAGTACGGTTCCATGCCCTGTAGAGGGTTTTTGCTTTTTAGTGCTTGACCCGGGTGTCTAGTGATAATGCACCCTTTTATTTCGGACTGGGTTTGTATTCAGGGTCGGATTGTCCCAAAATTTTATTTCGGTTTTCCAGGCGCTTTCCATCGCATAGTACTTTCGTACAATGGACGCCAAGTCAGCGAAGCGTGTAATATCACGATGACTTATGACATTGAGTATTCCCTTGTCCGTGCAATTATTGCAGAAGATTGAGATTGCGTCTTCCTCACGGCAGTCCCTTAGCATGTTCTTAACCAGGAGGAATCTGGCCCAGTAATGATGTACTGTTTCATCGGGTTCTTGCCTGATTTTGGATAGATCACTTATGTTGGGGTGGGTGGGTGGAATTAAATCCAAAGCCTCACCCCATCTGAGGCTCAGAGGCCGAGGAATTTCCGAACTCGAAAATTTGGATTCCTGGATGTTGTCCAATGAATCCAGCCTATCGCCTGACTCTAAGTTCAGGTCTTGAGTGATATCCTCCCCTCCGCGGGTATCCGGCTTGGAGGGATCGGGAATCCGGACGTAGCGAGTCCTTAAAGATAGATGAAGGGTCGCCGCACTGTCCCTCTACCACGGCCACGTGATGGGTGACTTGGGGCGAGTTAATCTCTCTCAAATCGGGTTTAGGCCCAATCTGGTCGTAATCCGTAGTGACTCCCAGGGCGGCGAAGCGATCCAAGAGCTCGTTTATGGAGGAGAGCTCCATTGGATCTAACTACTCGGCGAGTTCCAAGCTGACATGAAGATTGTTTTCGATGGCTCGAGAGGTCATCGTCGGCGTAGAAGCCGAACAGGCGGTCATAAGAAAACCACCTAGCCGGAGGGTTTGGCTGACAGCCAAAGCTCCCTTAGCAACGGTGCCGTCTTTATATATGGGGCGAGGCATCCTTCCTGATGGCGACGACACAGAGGAACTCTCAATGAAAGCACCAATGTCGGTGTCAAAACCGGCGGATCTCGGGTAGGGGGTCCCGAACTGTGCGTCTAGGCTGGATGGTAATAGGAGGCAAGGGACACGAAGTTTTACCCAGGTTCGGGCCCTCTCGATGGAGGTAAAACCCTATGTCCTGCTTGATTAATATTGATGATATGGGTAGTACAAGAGTAGATCTACCACGAGATCGGAGAGGCTAAACCCTAGAAGCTAGCCTATGGTATGATTGTTGTTGTGTATGTTGTCCTATGGACCAAAACCCTCCGGTTTACAAAATCTTCAAAAGTGTTTTTCTTCATATCTTCACACACTGAACACCTCACAAGTCATTTGTTCTTGATTCGTTTCTCTAAGCATCATTTTTCTTCAAGATTCCTCAATTGTGTGGATCTTCGATCTATACAACTCTAGAACCTAAGACAAAGAACGCTTAGTGAAAATCTTCAAGACTCATCTGGTCAAATTCCTCAAACTTGTTCATTTTGAAAAACCTTCTGAGAACGCATATGACCTCTCCAAATTCCTCGCAACTATACTCTGTTCATAGGTACACATGTCAGTTGCTGAATCACTAGGTTCTCATCAACTTAACTCATTTGCAGCGTTCCTCAGAGAAAAGTTGCATACTTCTTCAGAGAATTCGATTGTTCAAATTCCTCAACTGAAGAAAATGGCTGATGGTAAAAGGCCACAGAAGGGAGGAAAGAGGCCTGAGGTAAATACAGCGTTTGAAATCCCTGATGACATATATGCTGGGTACTGCACACCTACTGAGGAAACCAAGAATGAGCGCAAAGTGCGCATTCAGAAGATAGAGAGGAGATGGGCAAGAGAATGGAGGGAGTACAGATATGTCGCTCCTAAGTATATGAAGAAATTCGCACTCAATCCTCCATGCCCAAGAGCACCATTGGCACCTGGCCAAGTCGCTGATCCCACCAGCCTCAAGCGCAGTGAGGACTATCCTGATGAATGGGCCAAGCACCAAGGCAAGTTGGCTAAGCAAGCCAAAGAAGCAGTGTGGAAATTCAATGAAGACTCTGCTACTGCTACTGCCTCTGCTGAGGCCTCTGCTGTCAAGCCAAAGAAGGCTGTGTCTAAGAAGCCTGCACGCAGGCCAAGCTCCTCAGCAATGCCCTCACGGCCAGAATCATCAAAGCCCTCACGTCCAATTCCTCATGTTGCTCCTGTTCCTCCAAAGTCCTCAGCTCCTCCGCCAAAGCCTTCAGCTGTTCCGACAAAATCCTCAGCACATGTGCATCTCGCTTCGTGCCAAAGGACTGCCGGCATCTCCATTGCCTCAGGTATCTCAGCTAGTTCCTCATCTGCACCATGTTCCTCAGTTGGCCCCTCACTGCTGAAGACAAAGGCCACTGCTGGACGAGGTCCATGCCCAAGTCCTCAAAAGAAGCAAGTCGCTTTCCAAGTGTCGTCTGATGAAGACGAAGCTGACGATGATGAACTTGCAGAAATCATCAGAGACAGGCAAGTCAGGGCCGCTAGAGCCAAAGGATCAGAGGTGCCACTGGCTTTGGATCCCAAGCTGATCGTCGACTACATTGATGATTGGCACAAGGACCCCAACACTCCCTTGCCTGACTTCAAGCTGACTCCTGGCCAGAGTCACATGCTGACCCACTTCATTCAAGAAGATAAGTGGAAATTTGAGAAGGCCAGGCAGATCAAGAAAGCGCAGTACAAGAAAGAGCGCTATCTGAAGAAAAATGTTGTCTCTATGACAACTGAAGAACTTGTCACTATTCAGACTGAGATTAAAAAACTCAGTGATGACTTTGACGCATATCACGCTGATTGGCTTGGAGCCAAGGTTCGTTTTGTGAAACTTGCGGATAACTTCACTTCCAATGTTGCAGCCCCAATGCAACAGGAAATTCCTCAGGCTGAAGCATCTGCTCAGCCTACTGAAGAAAATGCCAGCACCGCTGATGACAATCAGGCTGCTGAAGATAATGTGAGTTCCAGGGCTGATCACTGCATTCCAGCCGCTGAAGAAATTGCCAGGGCACCCACTAGTGGTGTGCCTGAAGAAACTGAAGAACTCAGGGCAACTGCATCAGTTGTGCCTAAAGAAAATCAACTAGATTCCTCAGCTGCTCCTGCACCAACTTCAACTCCAATCCTTCCATCTGCATCAGATGTGAAGAAGACCAAGGCTACAGAGCGTGCTGCAGTGAAGAAAAGGAAAGCATCAGCTGCTTCAGATTCTTCAGCTCCGAAGAAAATGAAGCCTATGACAAGCTCATTTGCAAACCCGATTGATGTTGTTCCCATCTCAACCAGGCCATCAAAGGACCTCGTTCCTTTGATGAAGAATATGTGATCCCCAACAGATCTGATGAAGAAACTCCTTCTGCTGCTTCGTCTGAACCATTGGATGAAGAAATTGAAGTGGATGCGATCCCTTCAACTCCTATCATCTCCTTGCCTATGCCTCAGTTCACAGCTGAAGAGGCTGGCGTTGAAGAAATGGAAGATGAAGATGTGGACATTGGCTGCTCCACACCCGTAATCAGTGATGAATTCTGGGAAAGTCAGCATCCAAACTCTCCAATGTTCACCCCTCTACAGCACATTCCTCAGTCCCCCACACAAACTGTTCACATGGGCTCTGAAGAAACTCATCCCACTGCATCTGTCCATGAGGAAATTGCAGCCACTAGCGCTGAAGAAACTGCTGCTGCTGAACAACCAACTACGTAGACTGCCACTGAGGAGGAACCAGAAATTCCTTAGCCTGAAGAACCTGCGATTGAGATTCCTGAGGTCGTGATGCAACTTACTGACACTCCTCTGCCGAAGCCAAAGGATCCATTCTCACGCAAGCAAAAGTTCAAGGCTGATGATTTCTTCGACGAGCACGTATTCTTCAAAGACTACAACCCATATGACTCTGCTCGCATTAGGAAGAGGCGTTTCTGGACTGCTAGTCAAGCCAATTTCTATTCCTCAGTGCTGTTCAACAAGGAGAAGATCTTCTACCATGAGCATATTCCTCACGTGGATATGGAATCTCTGCCGTGCTTCGCACCAGTCCTCAGTGTTCTTCACGATGCTGGACTGCTAAACTTTTGCTCTGACATCTGCGATTGGAATGAAGAAATGATTCTTCAATTCTATGCTATTGAGATGCTAAAGATGTGAATTCATGGGTGCTGGACTGGATGTCTGAAAACACTCACTACACCGCACCAGCCTCTGAATTGCTTCGTGCTCTACCACTTAGTCCTCCCCTTGAAGAAGCTCGCTGCATCTATAGTGAACCTGAGCTCACACATCATTACATGCAGGTGCTGATGAAATATTTGAAGCCAGGTTAAGCACCAAGAACCAAATTCCTCGTGAAGGAATTGTTGTACGTGCCTAGAACTGTCTATCATATTCTTACGAGGACAATCAGTCCTATCAAAGGCCACGACTCATCTGATGAGGAAATTGTTGGCATCATGAAGAATCTGGTATTCAACATCGTTCATGGCATTCCTGTCAATTATCACGATTTCTTCATGAGGACTATGGCCAATGTTGCACTGTCTCCATTTGAGCTGAAGCCTTATGCACCTTGGATCATGAGATTCCTCAGGACAAGGTCTTCACTCAACTACAAAGCTGATTTCCAGAATCACCTCAGCTACTTGCCCCCAATTGAAGTCCTCAAGCAGACATATTCCTCAGTTGATGGAAAGGGCAAGGCACCAGCTGTAATAGATGAAGGCATTCGTCCATTGGATGGTCAGTTTCGCAAAGCTGCATCTTATTCCACCAATGATGACTCTGCCAATGCACCAAAGTCCACTCCTCAAGCCACTGCTCCGCGCGTGATGACTGACCGTGAACTTCTGCTTAGTCTTCACCAGAAGGTGGATCAAAATCACAAATGGGTTAAGCGTTAGTTTGGTTCACTTCTTCACAACATGACTGCCACACACAATGCAGTGAAGAAAAACCACTACTACCTCCATCAAGTCTTCGGTCGCACCTGGGCAATCCTGTCACATCTGTATGGTGAAGAAGATCTGAAGAACATAGGTCTTAATGAAGATTTTGACTGGTCTGCACCTCCACCAAAGAAATTCAAGAAGGTCAAGGTTCCTTCTCTGGTGGCCAGCTCATATTCTTCATCGCGCGACACTGATGAACATGAAGATTTGGACGACACTACGGCAGGCCCTACATCAACTAACGACCCCAACAACGCTGGCGCTCCTTCATCAACATGATTATCTTCAGGGGTGCTAGTCCTCATTTTTGATCCTTTTGGTCATTCGATGACAAAGGGGGAGAAATATGAGTTAGTCTTCAAGCGGGTCTACTATATGGGCGTTTTTTGCTAAGTTACAACTCTCGTTCTTCTGAAACTTTATTGGGTCGAGTTGTAATCTTAAACCCGATGGTGCTCTGATACTTTTGATGCACTATGCTCTGATACTCTTGATGCACTATTTTGCATGCTTATTCCTCGTTAATATTATTGCACGCATGCTGAATTTCATCAGGCACCATATTTCATCATGCATTTCAAATTCTTCATATTACATGTTAAATGCGTGTATGAATTACAAGATATAGGGAGAGATCTCCATGATTCAACTCTTCAAGTGTGCATTGCTTCAAAAGCAAATTCCTCACTATGCACATCTTCAGGGGGAGTTCTTCTATATCTTGCAATCAAATTCCTCAATATCAGCATTTACACTTCATATGTTTATCCCCGTTGAAAACTTAACCTATATTGTCATCAATCACCAAAAAGGGGGAGATTGTAAGTGCATCTAGTGCCCCTTAGTGATTTTGGTGTATTGAAGACTTGTAGGTTAAGGGACTAATGCGTGTGTGAGTGTACACAGGTCTATAAGTCTATGAGGAGTTTGATATTTACAGGAAAAGTCGACCCCTAAAAATGAATATCTTGAACTGAAGATTTTGGTATTCTGAAGACTTTCTGAAGACTTTGAAAGTGAAGAAATTGGTGTGACCTTGAAGACTTGGTATTCTTTCGAGGAACATGAAGCGAGAAGACTTTTGTTTTCGTAGTTTCATTTTCTCTTTCTTGAGTCATAGGAATCACCGTACTGTTAAAGGGGGTCGAGGAAATACTAAGGAAAAATTTCCATGTGATGCTCAACTCAAAATCCTACACCTACCAATCCCTTCGAGTGAAGCCATTGGAAATCTCATACTGTTCAGTCAATTTCTTTAGTGACAGAGATGAAGTTCTTCTGGTCTCTGAGAAATTTGTCATGACTGAGGAGTTAGGAATTCGCCAGTGCGGATTGCCTACACAGTGAGGAACATGATAGCCCTGAGGATTTTGCTACTCAAAATTCCGACCGTTGTCGTGCTATGCGCCAGCTGTCCCAAAATATCTATCCACCTAACGGTCATATCATTGAAGGGCATTTATGTCTTATCATGTAGGGCTGCTCCCTAGGCTATAAATAGCCGCCCCCCTATAACCACTAGCTGGTTGGCTGCTCCGAGAGAAACTGACACTTGTCATTTGAGAGCAACCCATCCCCCGAGGACTTTGAGCGAAAATCATCAAGTGAGGAAAAACCAAAAACAAAAAACCCAAACACCTACAAACCCCAAGTGATTGAGCATCACTGAAGAGATTGATCCTGAGTGGATCCGACGCTTGTTACCTTTGAAGACTGTGCTTCTTCCAGACGGTTAGGCGTCATGGTCTAGAGCATCCAAGAGGAATTGTGGATCGCCGAGTGACCAAGTTTGTGAAGGTTTGGAAGTCGCCTGAAGACTTACCACGAGTGATTGGACGAGGTCTGTATGACCTTAGTTCAATGAGAATACGGTGAGGACTGGGTGTCTTGGACTAAGTGTCCTTGACTGGGTGTCCGGGACTGTGTGTCCTCTAGTTTAAATACTCAGCCGCTCCAACCAGACGTACAACTGAGACATCAGTTGGAACTGGTCTACCAAATCATTGTCTTCACCAAGCTTACTGGTTCTATTTCCTCAACTCTTTCATTTCCTCATAACTGTGTTGTGTGTTTGTTCATATCTGTGTTTGAAGACTTTGACTGAAGACTTTCTCAATTTCCTCAGTTTAATTTCTTCAGTCTGTTTGTCTTCATCCTGTGTTATCCTGTGATTATGCATCATGTACTCTGTGCCTGTCTTCATTTCATCATGATGACTATGCTTGTATTCTGTTATGTTTACTTTTGAGTACTTATTCCGCTGCTAGTAGTTCTTCGCTAAGGAATTTCCTCACCAGCAAATTTCTCAGTGAAGAATTTCATAAAAATCGCCTATTCACCCCCCCCTCTAGTCGATATAACGCACTTTCACGTATATCGTTTCGCACACAAATGTGACACGTTCCCTCTCGGAACCACGAGGCTTGTTGAGAGAATCTCTGGTTTTGCAAGAGGCTTATAGCAAAACTTGTCCCAATTCAGCCAAAAATTATACGTATGAAAACAGGGTTTAGATTGTCCCAAACATCTCGCTAATTAGACCAATAATGTACTATGATTTGAATTCAACATAAAATGGATACAAATATTTGAATTGGAGATCATATGGTACATGTAGTTCATAGTGAAATATGATTACTGCTATATGTATGTTTTTTGTTATCAAGATAATATTTAAATTATTGTATAACTTGACAACAATCATATTCAAATAAGGAAAATTGATTCAAATTTAGTCCATATGGTAGACGACAATATATATGTTCACATGGTGGAGTAAAATGTTCATATATGATGGAAGATCAAAATGTACGACTACATCAATTATAAACCGCAAGGTCACCTAACGATATATTCGAATTCAACACAACGTGGATTCAAAAATTGAAATTCGAGATCATGGCATCTGTAATCATATAAAAAGGGACATTACTCTTTCTTTGGTGGGAATTGATTTGTTTCTTGTTGTTGTTGAGGGAAGTGCGAATCGATTTGGTACTGTGCAGGGTAATCTTGTTCTCCCGATTTTTTTACATTTTTCTTCTAGTTTTTTCAATGGCATCTATAGCAATATAGTAAAAGGGGACATGACTCTATTGTGTCTTGTATGAATTGTTTTTTTTACACGTTAAGTTTGTTCTGCCGAACAAGGAATCCGCACCTTGTTATCCCGAAATTTTCAAGCTCGAGTATCTTTTGTCTCACATGCTTTGAAACTCCTGCTTCTTCAACCCGCACCGAGCCTTGTTATCCCGAAATTTGGATGCGCGCGAGAACTCCCTCCTCATCCGAAATCGCTCACGCAGCCCAGACACGCGAAATCCCCCTTCTACCCCTCAGCCGGAAATGAAGCTCCACGTCGTGGTGTCAAAACTGGTGGGGGTACGCTGGTAACTTACCCTACATTTTGGACAAGTGCATCCCTAAGCTTGGCTCCCCCTCCCCCTTCGCCCCCCATTCGTACACAGAGGCCGCCAAAACCCGAGAAACCCCACGCTCCTCCATCGGCCTCCCGACCGCCGCCCAGCCGGAGACTCTTCTCCGACTATGTTGTCCACCGCAACAGCTCGCCGTCCCTCATCCACCGCACCGGATGAGGATCCGTTGTCGATCTCGTCGTCCCGCCGGATCAGCCGCCCCGTCCTCCACCTCCAAGGAGCTGCCTCGGCGTTCACGTTGTCTATCGCGCCACCTCAATCCCCATAGCGCCGTCTTGACCTGCCCACCGAAACCACATCACTCTCACCAATTCCTCCATGAAGCCGAGGCCAACTCGGTGCCACCAAGGAGGTTCTGCACTCACCGCTGCATTTTATCTTTTATTCGATTTCACGGGGCTGCCGGTGCTCGATACCGAGCAGACATGGCGTGTCTCCATCGACAGCGCCGTCGCCAGCCACATCATCCACGGCGTCTCTCCCCCATGTCGTTGCTTCCTCGATGACGACTTCCACAATGGCACTAGCTGCAGCTGCTCCGGCTCTCGCTCATGCTGCAGCTCTATTCTTGCTGTCGGTCGCGCTACTGCACTGCTCCTGCTTTCGTTCGTGCTGCTGCTCTGCTCTTTCTCTCGCTTGCGCTGCTACTGCTGCACGACCTCCGGCAGCTACAGGAGTTGCTGCTTTAGCACTCGCTCGCGGTGCTACTGCGCGACTTGCTCTCTGCTAGTGTGTTCCCTGCTCGAGCGTCTGCTGATTTAGATCACTACTTCTCTGCTACTAGTGCTCGAACGCCCTAAACATCTATTGCAATGCTCTGTTACTAGTTCAATAAGTTTCGATAGTAAAATTCAGTTTCGACTGTGAAGTTCATTTTCTTCAGTTAAGTTTAGAGTGAACAGTACTTACAACATCTGTCGGAGCGGCCGTGGCGCGGCTGATGCGTTTTACATCTAGCACTTTTTGGTGATGTATTTTACATCATCTATTGCAGATGATATTAGGGTCCCACTTCAGATTAACGTTGTTTGTCTTGTCATGCTTCGGCCTCGTCGCCGTACACCTTAGCGGAGCTGCTCCAACAATGAAACCGTCCATCACAGCGGAGCAGTACCCTCAGCGCCGTTTCCAGAGGCCTCGGATCTTCTTCCCCGCCTCCGACAGTCACACCAGCATCATCACCATCCTCTACGTCCAACCCAGCTGAGATCCACAAGGCTATGCCAAAGAGGTTGTACACTCGTCGCATCACTTTGTTTCTCCATTCCTTTGTTCTTCCAATTCATGTGAGCCAAACACCCAGGTTGACTGAAATCCATGTTTCCAAATGCTCTGTTTTGCACGTGCATTCCTATCCTATTCCTGTGTTTTTCCTGTCCCTGCGTTGATAGAATCCTCCAATTCTAAGGAGCCCTTACAGATTTACTTCATTTTCAGATAGGCGTCAAAGAAAACTCTGTGTGTTATGTCCTACTCCTGCCGTGCCGTCATCCACCCCACCAGAGGTGCACCATCGACAAAAGCGTTCACTGCAGCAGATATCCCACTGCAGACTTCCTTTCGCCGCCTCAGATCATCTTCCCCGTTGCCGGCAACCACGCCAACTGCATTACCATCATCGAATGAGCAGATGAACCTGAGGACTACACAATTCCAAAAGAGAGGTCGCAGTCTTTCGTGTTTGCTTACGTTATACATCGGTTATTATTACCTGCTACTTTATCATTTAATCTTGAGTTTTGAATTGCCCATGGGTCTCATATCGAGCCAGCAACGAATAGTATCTGTCTACTATCTGGTTCATCTGGGGACTTCTATGTGGTTCATGCTGGGTGCGCAACAAACAATAGATGATCCATTGTCTATCTTTTTAAACTGAATCTATAATCTACCTACTATCATTAGTTTTGGATCCATCCACTCGTTTGCTACCACCACTCTAGATTTTTGCATGCACCCCTTAGGCCTTACAAAATCTAACTATTTTTTTATTATGCATGTCAGATATTGTACACAATCGTACTGAACATGTAGAGAAAAAGAGAAGACCGTTGCGTGCGAATATAATGTCATGCAGACGCCGCTCCATGGTGGGCGAAGTGCCCCCTCCTGCATTTCCAAATTGTATTCCAGAGGAAGATAACTGTTCAGATGGAGATTTAGAAGGAGCCGACCACCCCTGTTTACCACCTGAGGTGTTTGCTCTAACCTGGCATGCTGATGTTGGTCATATCATGCATATGGCGCCTTGCATTGCTTACATTATACATCTTATATGTCACCAGCTTAGTTTAGATTAGCTTTGTGTGAATGCCACCTGTTTGGTTTCTATATCATACTCCCTCCATTCCTAAATATTTGTCTTTTTAGAGATTTCAACAAAAGACTATATACGGAACAAAATGAGTGAATCTACACTCTAAAATATGTCTATATACATCCGTATGTGGTAGTCCATTTGAAATCTCTAAAAAGACAAATATTTAGGAATGGAGGGAGTATAGGGGAATTATGCAATGCCATCTTCTTTAGCCAGGCATCATATACATGAATCATGCAATGCCATCCTGTTTAGCCAGTCATCGTATATGTGAATTGTATTGTGCCATATTTTTTCCATAATGTATTCCATTTGTCAACAATGTTTATACATTCATCTACTCTTCCTGTGCATCAGCCATTTGAGTCGGTCATGGGAAAATCTGGAGTGAAAACAAGGTCTTCTGAGCAGTCAGTGCTACCTGTCGATGCAGATTTCTTGCTGGTTACAAATAGCTCCTCAGAGGAGGATTCAGAGAGAGATGACCATCCGTATCCCCCCCGAGGTGCATGCTCTAACTTGGCTGGGTTATATTGCTCATATCATGCATATGGTGTCTTGCATTCCCATGCCATCTGCTTAGATTAGACATGCTTTGTGTGAATGCCTCCTGTTTGCTTTCTATATCAGATATGTGAATTATGCAATGCCATGTTTTTCAGCCAGTTATCATATATGTGAATTATGCACCGCCATGGAGCCAGGCATCATATATGTGAATTATCTCATGCCATCTGTTTTTCATTACGTATTCCATTTGTCGACAATCTGTGTATATTGAACTACTCTTCATGTGTATCAGCCATTTGAACCGGTTATGGAAAAATCTGGAGTGAAAACAAGGTCTTCAGAGCAGGCAATGGTACCTGTTGAAGCATATATCTCGATGGTTACAGGGAGCTCCTCAGAGGAGGATTCGGAGACAGATGACCTGTCCTATATCCCACCCGAGGTGTATGCTTTAAGTTGCAATGTTTATATTTCTCATATGATGCATATGGTGTCTTGCATTGCTTAGTTTAGACATCATATGCACAATATTGAATTCTATCTGCTTAGTTTAGAGATCATACATGTGAGTGCCAGCTGCTTAGTATATGAATCAATTATGTCAATTATATCATGCCATCCTGTATACTTAGACAACATGTATGTGAATTATTTCATCCCAACCTATTTTAGAAAGACATCATATAGTTTTGTCATGTCATCCTATTTAGGTACTCATCATATGTTGAATTATGCCATTATATCCTGTTAAGTTATCCATCATATATCTGAAACTGTGTCATGCTATCCTATTTAGTTAGGCACCATATATGTGAAATTGTGTCATGCTGTCTTGTTTGCTTAGACAACATATATGTGAATTACCACATTTGTCTATCATACAATGTCTGTACGTTCAATTTCTTTTCTTGTTTATCAGCCATTTGAATTGGAGGGGGTGATGGCAGTATCTAAGGGAGCAAAAACCTATTCTTCACAAAAGACAGTGCTACCCATCGATGCAGATAGAACCATGGTTGTACTGGCCCGTAAACTAGCCCCACCACACATAATAGAGACTCTTCCAGATTGCACACTTACACCGTTGGGCAGAGAACCAGCTACAACCCATCTAACCGCAACCCCAGCAGATAGTAACCCCTTATAGTTGACAAAGCACCATGTCCACCACAGAGTACCCCCACACGAGCAGTTTGTAAATCTACTATAGTGCCCAAAGCACGAATACCACCATAGCTAACCCAAACTCCACATTTAAAGCAGAAGAGCAACTATTCTCAGGTCAGATTCCGTAGCTATGGTCCATACTCCTTTGTTGTTGCATCACTGTATTTACTCATACCAACTACTTTCGAATTTGAAGGATCCAATTGAAACTCCAATGGCGCAACAGGTATGTTTTAAACATATTTCTTTAACTGGATTGCTGTTCTAACTTCTTGCTCTATGTTGATTTCAGTTTAAGTTGTATAAACAATTATGTTCTCATGTGATGCACATTACAAGTGCTGCCAATGTTGTGTAGTTTCTCACACTTATATTGTGTCTATGCTGCTGTGTCTTAAAAATATATGAGTTGAACTGTGTCTCTATCTTGATTAGGGAACATAAACTAGAATGATATGGACAATACAGTTACCATAGTACATAGATATATGATTGTTTCATGATGTTATCCTGTCCACCTTACTACTGAACTGGTTTACCAAAATGAGTTTCGTATACTACAAGCTAAACATGTGATGTGTTTGCTTGTTTCTCTTGTAGTATGCAAACAGAATATTGGAGAAGAGCACCCCACTATGCAATGGTAGAGAAAGTAATGCGGATAAGGTTCAAGATAGTGAGACAACCCTGTTGGTCTCCAAGAAAGGTGATAAAAATGATCTTGTAGATAGTTTGAAAACCCCACAGTCCTGCGTTGATGTAGTGTTCGAGTTACTGGCTAGTACCGCTGGCACAAGCTCTTCGAACTCGCTGCCTGAATCACTTCGGCTTCTTCAGTCTCAGCTACAAGCTGAAAGGCATCAGTCAGCTGTGCTACCGCAAGAAGCCGAAGGACTGAGGATGTCCCTGCAGAATTCAGATGCGTACTTTCTTGTGCAACAGCAAGCACTGGAGGATTTAAGCGCCAAACAAGAGAAAGTAAATAAGCTTGCTAAGCATCTCGCCAGTATTATGGGTACCCAGGATATTGTTTCTTGAACTCTTCTGAAGTGGTTTCAGTTCTGGACTTGTTTTGCTACGGCGTTTATATGCTGCTTTGTTCCCTATATTTGCACTGGTGGCGAACTTTGATGCCCAGTGGATGTAATATGTGTAATAGTCGTGATAGCCTAGCATAAGTTGCTTGCTTATTTATTTCCTTGTTGTCTTGTTTATTTGTTTGCTTGTAGTTAGTGCAGTTCTTTTTCCGCGGTTTGCTAGTGGCTGCAATAACCTATTTTTTAAAAACTAGGCCACAATAACCATGGGCTAATATTTACTGTAGTGACACTGGGCCTCCTACGGGCCGTAGAAATAGTGGGCCTTCTACAGGCCATAGAAACAGTAGGCCTTCTACGGGCCGTAGAAACAATGGGCCTTCTATGGGCTGTATCATCAATGGGCCTTCTACGGGTCGTATCATCAATGGGCCTTATATGGGCCGTATGATCGATTGGGCAAACATGGGCCAATAACAAGCTGCATTATGGTCGTAAACAGGCTAGAGTTGGAATCATCCGTTCATGGGCCGACCATAACGGGCCATCGTTTATAGGCCGTATTTGATGATGCTATGAAAACGACCCAACATATTAACGGACCACAAACGGGCCGACTGTAACCACGGGCTGAATTTGGCCCACAGGCAGAAAATGACAGTAATGAGCCATAAGTAAACGAATGCTGGAAATAAGCCCAAGAATAAATGGGCCCTGAGAAGGCCGAAAGATAACATGGGCTGGAAACGGCCAGACGGAATAATGGGCCGTTAATGGGTATAAAGTGATACACTATTCATTACGGGCCAGTTTCAACACAGGCTGTTAATGGGTGTAATGTGATACATTGTTCATTATGGGCCAGTTTCACCATGGGCCGTTAATAGGCCAAGAGTTACATAGGGCCTCATATGGGCCGAAAGATGTCATGGGCCAGAAGTGAAAACGGACTAGAATCATATTGGATGGCCCAGACGACGCTACTGGGCCTAATTCGGATAGGGCGTAACGGGCCTTGGGTTAGCGGGCTGTAAATGGGCTATATGAGAACAGGCTGTTAACAGGCTTTCCATGGGCCGGCCTTTTCATAGGAATGGGCCTCTGTTGGCCGTGCCACGTGTTGACGTACCATAGGCGCCTTCTGTCCAATGAGTGGATGACATCTGTCCCAACGATGAGCCGACATGTGTTTCCTCCAACCAAAGATGATTTTACACGTGGAAAATCCCCATTGGTTGGGGCTGTTAACGGGTTATCGGATCCAAAACCCGGCCCAATAGCTTAACGGCGTTCCATTATGGTGGATGCCACGTGTCGGTCACCCTTGACGAGAGCACTTCTGTGACGCGTGATTTATCATTATGGAAGTGCACACTTCCATGATGATAATTTTGGTAATGTCATGGAACACTTCTATGACAGCACAGGTATGACTATCTTGATTCTATCATAAAATCGTCATGGATGTACATGCATGACAAAAAACGCGACCTACTGTGACAAACATGTATCATCACGGAAGTGTATTTTTTTGTAGTGAAGGCACGTATTGTATTGTTGCCATCGAGGATAACAAGATGGGGTTTATATCATATTGCATGAGTTTATCCCTCTACATCATGTCATCTTGCTTAAAGCATTACTCTGTTCTCTTGAACTTAATACTTTAGATGCATGCTGGATAGTGGTCGATGTGTGGAGTAATAGTAGTAGATGCAGGCAGGATTCGGTCTACTTGTCTCGGACGTGATGCCTATATACATGATCATACCTAGATATTCTCATAACTATGCTCAATTCTGTCAATTGCTCAACAATAATTTGTTCACCCACCATAATACTTATGCTCTCGAGAGAAGCCTCTAGTGAAAACTATGGCCCCCGGGTCTATTTTCCATCATATTAATCTTCCAATACTTAGTTATTTCCTTTGCTATTTATTTTACTTGCATCTTTATTTCTCTTTATTAAAAATACCAAAAATATTATCTTATCATATCTATCAGATCTCACTCTCGTAGGTGACCGTGAAGGGATTGACAACCCCTTTATCGCGTTGGTTGCGAGGAGTTTATTTGTTTGTGTAGGTGCGAGGGACTCGTGCGTGGCCTCCTACTGGATTGATACCTTGGTTCTCAAAAACTAAGGGAAATACTTATGCTGCTTTAATACATCACCCTTTCCTCTTCAAGGGAAAACCAAGGCAGTGCTCAAGAGGTAGCAGGCCTCATCGTTGAGCACACGTGATCGGCCTACTGCGGGCTCGGCGGGGGGGGGGTGCACTAGCCGAAGACAAAGGCTTCTTCCCCTTATCCGCTTGCGCCGGCGCCATGGCGATGGGGCGAGCGGAGATAAGGTCGGATTGGAAAGAGAAGCAGAGTCTAGGGGAAGTAGAGGAATTGGAGGAGAATGGCGCAAGCGATGGAAGAATAACCGTGTAGACCGATGTGGCCGTTTAGCCACGCGGGTATCAAGGTAGCATGGGGAAGTGGAGACGCCCACATTCAATCAACCGCCATGCGTCGACCGAGGCCACAGGCGATTGGGGCCCACGACGCTCCCCACTTGACCCTTGGCTTCGCCTCGAAGCCAAGCCCGAGCACGCGTTGGGCCCGGGGGCTACTGTCGGCATTCTGGGAACGGGGGTCCCCAGACTTGCCTGCCTGCGGCCCACGACGTGGCTTTGCTGGCAGGCCTATACGGCCCATCTTCATCAACAAGGAATCAAGACCTTCACGAGGGGCCAAGCCTCGCGAGGCGGACGACACAAGACCTCCTCATGAGCGGCCTCACCAGGCTGGCTCGTGAGGGGCGGAGAGTCCAAGGCCGGGCAAACCTTGCAAGATCCTCGTGATGTAAGCTATGACGATCGAGACTAGGCGGGTCCCAGCGTGTGCAGCGTCCTTGTTTCCTCTTTAGTGCTAAGGGGGCAAGCGCAGGCGCGGAGTACCGAGGCGTCAAGCAAAGATTTCCATAATGGTGCAACGAGACCAAGACGAGAAGGACGGCAAGATGGGGGTCACCATGGAGCCCAGGACGACGTCACCGCCAGAACCTTTGGCAGGCGAAGACCACCTTTTGTCAGGATAGCTTGTACTAGCTGTCCCCTTTCAAATTGGCCGTTGTTGGCTCCCTTCCCGCTCAATATTTGGGGAGAGGACCAGGGCCTCTATAAAATAGGACTAGCCACCACCATAGGCAGGACGAATCATCCTCAACCACACAAGTTCACCAAGCACAAGAACACCTCCACCTCAGGATGCTGTTCTTCCCCTTGTACTGTTCATCCTCAGCCCAAGAGGCAAACCGCCACCACACTAGAGTAGGGTATTACACCACAACGGTGGCCCGAACCAGTATAAATCTTGTGTCCTTTGTGTTGCGAGTTCGTCGAGTTAGTTCGTGAGATCTAGGCTAAGTTAGGACGTCGATTGATAGGGGGGGGGGGTCTTCACGCGCACCCCAGTGTTCGAACCTTAAGGGTTTTGTTGGAACCCGTAATCCGACACCAACTTCAACACAAGCATTTCTCAATTCCATAATTACTCAACTAGCACAACTCTAATATTACCACCTCTATATCTGAAAACAACTATCAAGGATCAAACTTCTCATAACATTTAATGCACTCTATATGAAAGTTTTTATTATACCCATCTTGGATGCCTATCATATTAGGACTAATTTCATAACCAAAGCAAATTACCATGTTGTTCTAAAAGACTCTCAAAATAATATAAGTGAAGCATGAGAGATCAATAATTTCTATAAAATAAAACCACCACCGTGCTCTAAAAAGATATAAGTGAAGCACTAGAGCAAAATTATCTAGCTCAAAAGATATAAGTGAAGCACATAGAGTATTCTAATAAATTCCAATTCATGTGTGTCTCAACCAAAAGGTGTGTACAGCAAGGATGATTGTGGTAACCTAAAAAGCAAAGACTCAAATCATACAAAACGCTCCAAGCAAAACACATATCATGTGGTGAATAAAAATATAGCCTCAAGTAAAGTTACCGATAGATGAAGACGAAAGAGGGGATGCCTTCCGGGGCATCCCCAAGCTTAGGATTTTGGTTGTCCTTGAATTTTAGCTTGGGGTTCCTTGGGCATCCCAAAGATTAGGCTCTTGCCACTCCTTGCTTCGAAATCCATCAAATCTTTACCCAAAAACTTGAAAATTTCACAACATAAAACTCAACAGAAAATGTCATGAGCTCCGTTAGTATAAGAAAACAAATCACCACCTTAAGGTACTGTAATAAACTCATTCTTTATTTATATTTGTATTAAACCTACTGTATTCCAACTTCAATATGGTTCATATGTCGCAGTCCTAGAATTGGTTGCAGATAGTTGCATCAGTGAGCATCATGCATCCTGTTATTTTCAAGAAACTTGAAATGAGGAAATTGAAAGCCTCAGAAATCATTTTAAAAGAAGGGCAAGAACCCTTTAAATTGCATTCATTGTTTCCAAAATGACTTCATAAATGTTTGATAATTTTGGCAAGGCTTTGAGACCAAACCAAAAATAGTGAATATTTTTTAAGGAATTATTTTGGGACTTTGAAATTAAATCAATAAGTATTTGAGTTTTGGATTATATTCATTTTTTATAGAATATAATTCAAAAGGCCCTGGAATTATTTATGTGCCTCTGGAAAAGTCCATAATGGCAACATAAAAATATTCAGAAGGTTTTGCCCTGTTTTGAATTTATTTTGAATTTTGAATTAGTGGAAAAATGAATAAATAAAAACAAAACAAAACAGAAATAAAACAGAGCAGAGGCCTACCTAGAGCCCACTCACCTGTGGGCTGGCACTGTTGCTGGCGGCCCAGCCCACTAGTCAACATGCCAGTCATCCCCTTCCTCCCGCCAGTGTGCACTATGCGTGGCGCACACACAGGAGGCGAGGGCCACCTTCTGCTTGCCACCTCCCGAGCGTCCCCGTGCCCATCCGTGTCGCTTGGGAGGTGCCCCGCATCCCCCTCTGCCTTTCCCATCACCCTAGAACACCCTCCCTATCCTCTAGCCCCCTCCCCGAGGATGCCCGAGAGCGCTCCGTCGCTGCCGTTCACTGCCACCGCGTCCACCGAGCTCCCCTCGTCCTCTACTTTTTCCAACGGGCTCGCCTCAACGCCGTGGATCACCAAGATGAAGCATGCACTCGCGGGATGCCTGAAACGTCGCCATCGAGCTCATCGTCGTCCTTTGCCCTGACGATCACCGTCGTTCGATTCGCCGCCTCCGACGCTTCCCCGACCCCGCTGGGCTTCTCTGCGAGTCCTCTGTGAGCAGCTCTTCCGTTCGCCCCTTTCCCCGTTGCCTCGCACGTCCCCTAGCAGTAGCGCCGCCGTGCCCGAAGCTCATCGCCGCCCAGCCATGTCGCCGCCATGGCCGCCGTCACCTCGAGCCGCAACCAAGCACACCACCATATTCAGAGCAATGCCAGAAGCCCAAAACCCACACCCACTGCTCCTGCCGTCCACCGCATCCCCGTGTTCGTCGTGGCCGAACTCCGGCCGCCGCGTCTGTGCTTGTTGTCATCGTTTCCAGTGACCCCGAGGCCTCCCGATCACTCTGCTAGACGCGGTCGAGCGCAGGCTACCTTCTGGTGGTCTCCGCGCGTCTAGTCGCCGCTCGTAGCGCAAATCCGACAAGTTGCCGCCGTGGTTTTGGTCGCCTTCAGCAGAACTCCGGCGACTGCCGACGTGGCCACCATTAGCACTAATCCCTACCAGCTAACCACCCCACATCCACTGACAGTGGGCCCCTCGTCGAGTCAAAGCACGAGTCAATGCGGGATTAGTGCCTCTGTCACTGAACAGTGGGCCCGACAGGTCAGGTTTGACCTGGACCGGGTCAGTTGACCTGCTGACGTCACTATTGACCTTGCTGACGCCATAAAGCTTTTCTGGCATTTTCAATAACCAGAAAATTCCACAAAATAGTTAAAACTTCAAAAAATCATAGAAAATAATCTATAACTCCAATGGAAATAATTTATATATGAAAAATGATCAGAAAAATCCAAAGAATCTGTTTATGCCATGTTCATGCATGTTTGAGCAAGTTAACTCCACTGATTAGGATAAACCATGATTAAGGTAAATTTGAAAAATAGGTTTGGAGTTGGAAGTTGATGTAGTTTGAATTCCACTTCAATTAAAATGACTTGATGTTGCATTAGCTCAATTCAGTACCTTAATATGTCATATCATTCATTTGCATGTGCATTGCATTAATTGAATGTTGTTTATGTTCCTTTGCTGGTAATTGTCCCCTCTCAGTAGACGTGTTTCGACAATGAGTTCGATGACACTGATGAAGAGTTATACAATATTCAGAAGTGCCAGGCAAGCAAAACCCCCTTGTTCATTCCGATACAATGCCACTCTCTCGCTCCTGCTCTCTTTTACTACATTAGGACAACAACGATTCAACTGTTACATGCTGTGGTAGTTGAACCCCTTTCCTCTGCAGGACCTGTCATTGCCACAGTAAATAGATGAAACCCACTAGCATGAGTAGGAGTTGTTTGAGCCCTGATGTGCCTACTCATTCATGCTTGTTTGTCATGCCTGCTATTGCTTACAGTTGTGTCAGGTCTGATTCATCGGGGATGAATTGCAAAGCTGTGAAAATGTCCTACTGTGTGTGAGCTAAGTGTGTTGAACACGATTTGTGTCGGAGTAAATGACCACGGGTAGCCTAGCCAGCTCCCCTTGGCTCTCCAGAAAAATTATAGGCTGAACAAGCCTCCAAGCATCCAAGGCATGGGGCAGCCATCCCCCAACTGGCTACCTCTGAGGCCGGCTGCATGAAGTTGGCCCAGCCCTAAAATCCTCGTGAAGAAAACCACAAGAGGGCCGGCTCCAAGAAGCCGACCGCGAGAAGGCCGACTCCAAGAAGCTGGCCGCGAGAAGGCCGACTCCAAGAAGTCGGGCCCCCAGCAGGCGGCTAAGATCGTGCCCTCAGAGTCTGCACCCACATAACGGCGATGCGACGGGGCGTGGCTACAGTGAAGCCTGCCACCCCCGAATCCCGGGACGTGCATGGCCACAATGCGTCGTACAGGGCGGCCATCACCCGTCCGGCGCGGCACTGTTGCCATATTGACCATGACGTCACCCACGGTGAGCTGTTAGTACGACCCGTGGGTGGCGGGCCCCATCCGTCAAGGAGACACCCAAAGGCGGCCAGGCCTCCCACCGTCGGCCTGGGGTGTGGCCGACTCCCAATAGCCGGCTAGTTCCCTCCCTCGAGGGAGGCACCTCATTAAGAAGACAAGACGAGGTAAGGCTATAGCGATAAGCCGCCCGGCACCGGCACCGTAGCCATGCTTACCACGACAAAGCCCTTGTCACCAGAGGCGTGGCAACAGTAACCAGCCCCCGACAAGACCCCCAAGCGGTGGGACCGGCCTGTCGACCAGAAGGCCGGCAGCCGGCGGGGTCCACCAGTCGGCGAAGAAGCCGGCGGGCCTGGACGCAGACAGCTAGGGCCCATGCCCAGCTGGATTACCATTGTACCCCTGGGGGTAGGCCTATATAAACCCCCCAGGGCGCCCATGCAAGGGGAGATCTTTGGAGGAGTTTTAGACACCACATCGAGAGGAGAAGTAAGCTAGCCTTGCCCTTCTTCTCCCTCTCACCGAACAGCTCAAGGAGCCTCTTGTGGCTACTTGTCGATCGAGTGACCATGCGGAGACCCCACAGAGCAGCAGTAGGGGTGTTATCTCCACGGAGAGCCCCGAAGCTGGGTAAGATCCGCCGGCGTGCATGTCTTTGCCTTATCCCGTTTCCAGGCAACGGCGACGTTTTGTTGGCTCCCACAATGATAAGCCACCCGTTGGCATATGTCGCACCAACCACCCGACATTTGGCGCCGACCGTGGGGCTAGGTGCACCGTCGTCCGGAGACCTGTTCTGGACGGGAACCCTCTTCCTTCCCAGCGAGCGTAGCCAGCCCGGCTCGCCCAATGGCGCTTGCCCCGACGCGCTGCAAGGCGTCGCCAACGCCTGCGCGGCGAGCTGCCTCACCGATCTTCTTGGCGAGGCTCACATATCCGCCGAGCCCGCGTCCGACGCGGGCACAGGCTGCCCCGAGAGCCACCTCGTCAGCCTCCTCGACCAACTCCACGTCTCCGGTGAGCTTCCGCGGACTTGGAGTTGGTTGGCTGCACCGACCCGATGCTTGTCGACTCTGACACGGCATCGCTTGACGCCTTCCCCACCAACGTAGTAATCATCAACGACCCTCTTCCTCGAGCCGACAGCAGCGGCAACGCCATCACCGAGGTACTGGTCATTAGCCACGGTGCCGCCTCTGGCGAAAATGCCCACGACGCCCTGCAGACGGCGCTGCATGACTTTTTCGCCCCCATCTCGGCCGACGCCGATGCCAAGACACTGGAGGCGCGCCGCCTCGCCCTCGTTGCGGAGGGACAGAAGCTAGCCTCCATGAGACGCCTCGCCGAGGCTCACCAGCGCGAAGTCGACTGCGCCGCTTTCGGCACGCCACTTCCCGACGGGCCGAGCCGTGTCAGCGTCATCAAGAAACACGGCGCGACTATCACCGACATGCTGGGAGCAGACCGCCCCATCTATGCCACGCCTCTCGAGAACCTACACGCCGCCCAGGCGGCCGCAGACGAGCTGAATGGACTGGGGCCCGACGAGCTCCCCTACATGACCAGACGCATCCAGCAGCTTATCAACGCGGCCACAGAGCGGCATGAAGCCGGTGTTCGCGCCGAAAGTCCTCCCCCACACCGAGAGCATGGTGTGACGTCCCGAACGCCGACTGCGGGCAACACCCGCGCAAGGAAAGAAAAGGAGCCGGCTGCCAGCCGCAGCCGGAGTCGAATCTCCATCGAGCGTGACGCAGAAGGCCGCCCTCGAGCTGTGGAGTGGCGGGGCGACCCGCCTCCTCCTCCGCCTCGTGGGGAGAGATACCCTACTCCGCCGCCTGTCACGCATCCGACTCTCAGCGGCCGACTGGGCCGCTGCGAAGGAGTCGGCGAGAATGACGCCCGCCACCAGATCAACCGCCTAGCGCGATCCCTGGCTCTGGAAGAAGAAGATGATGTCGGCCCGCCTTGCTTCGGCCCCCGCATCTGCGACGAGCCCTTCCCCAAATGGTTCTCGCTCCCAAGAGACACGCCCAAGTACAACGGCTCCGTGAAGCCGGAAGATTGGTTGATCGACTATTCCACAGCGGTTCGCATAGCAAACAGTAACACGCGTGTTGCCGTGAAGTATGTCCCCCTCATGCTCCAGGGCACGACGCGCACCTGGCTCAATAGCCTCAAGCCTTACAGCATCAACAGCTGGCTAGACTTCACAGAAGCCTTCATCCGTAACTTCACCAGCACCTACAAGCAGGCTCCCAAGCCCCGACAGCTCTCCTTGTGTGTCCAAGGGCCCAACAAATCAACTCGCGACTACCTCACGTGTTGGGCCGAGCTCCGCAATTCCTGCGAAGGGGTGCACGAGGTTTAGGCTATAGAGTACCTCACCGCTGGGTGCCGAGAAGGCACCCTCCTCAAGCACAGACTCCTCTGCGACAAGCCGACTACCCTCGACAAGTTGCCGGTCATAGCTGATAGATACGCCACGGCCGATTCCTCAATGAAGACCGAGATCTGAGTAGATGCCTCCGGGAAGGTGCTCGCTCCGAGTCCCAAGACGCCGGCAGGAGACTCCAGTCGACGCCCGTACCAGAACAACCACAAGCGCAAGGCTCCCATGCCGCCTTCCGCCAGTCGGCAGGTGGCCATAGTCGAAGACGAACAAACCGAAGGGCGGCCCACGCCCAAGAAGCAGAAAGGCATCAGGCTGGCTTGGCAGCCGGCTTTCTCCTACGAGCAAGCACTTGATGCCCCCTGCAAGTTCCACAGTGGCGCGAAGCCTTCAAACCACACGACCCGGAAATGCCACTTTCTCATGCGAATCTCCAAAGGCAAGGGGATAGTGCCGCCTCCGCCTGCTGGTCAGCCGCCTCCGGCCCCTGAGCAGCCAGCCGCTCGACCAGTAGTCAGGGCTGTTCAAGACGAGTTCCCCGACGAACATGCCGCCTACGTCGTCTTTATGAGCCAACCAGAAGATCGGCGTAGCCGACGCCTACAGCACCAAGAAGTGAACGCAGTTGCCTCCAACAACCCCGAGTTCATGCACTAGTCAAAAAGGCCTATCAGCTGGAGCCGGGCCGATCACCCAGAGGTGATGCCGTCTCCCGGCTCTTATGCATTGGTCTTGGACGCCACCCTCGCAACAGAAAGGCGAGCTGCCCGTTTCTCCCGCGTGCTGATAGATGGTGGGAGCAACATCAACATACTGTACCATGACACCATGGAGAAGCTGAGCATCAAGACGAAGCAGCTCATGCCCAGTCGGACTGCGTTCCATGGCATCGTACTCGGCCTGTCCTGCTCCCCAATTGGCAAGATCAAGATAGATGTCCTCTTTGGGGACAAGGATCATTTCCGCCGAGAGGCAGTATGTTTTGAGGTAGTGGATCTGGAGAGCCCTTACCACGCGTTGCTTGGCCGACCTGCTCTGGCCAAGTTCATGGTCGTACCCCACTACGCCTACCTCAAGATGAAGATACCGAGTTCCAAGGGCATCATCACCATAACCAGAGACTAAAAGAAATCCTCCGAGTGTGCGACAGCTAGTAGCCGGCTGGCCGAATCCCTCATGATTGCTGAAGAGAAGAAGAAGTTGGATCGAGTCGCGGCCATAGCCGGCAAGCAGCCGGCCCTGTCCCCGGACCCCAAGGAGTGTGATGCCCAAGGTTCTTTTAAACCGGCCAAAGAAACAAAGAAGATACCTCTGGACCCGGAGCACGCAAAAAGGTTTTCCACCATCGGGGCAAACCTGGACAGCAAATAGGAAGGCGAGCTCGTCGATTTCCTCCATGAGAATCGGGACATCTTCACATGGTCCCCCAAGGACATGCCGGGTGTTCCGAAGGAATTCGCTGAGCAGAAGCTACACGTCTGAGAAGGTGCAAAACCAGTCAAATAGCCCCTCCGCCGACTATCGGAAGAGAAGAGAAGGATTGTAGGAGAAGAGATAGCCCGGCTTCTGGCAGCCGGCTTCATTGTGGAGGTTTTATTTCCAGAGTGGCTCGCCAACCCGGTCCTCATGCTGAAGAAAAATAACAAGTGGCGCATGTGTATAGACTACACTAGCCTCAACAAGGCCTGCCCCAAAGATCCCTTCGCCCTGCCAAGGATTGATCAAGTAATAGACTCCACAGCCGGATGCGAGCTGTTGAGCTTCTTGGATGCTTACTCAGGCTACCACCAGATAAAGTTGGACCAGTTGACCGCCTGAAGACTGCCTTCATCACACGATTTGGAGCTTTCTGCTACCTCACTATGACATTCGGCTTGAGAAATGCCGGTGCCACTTTTCAGCGTTGCATGCAGAAATGCCTCCTCAAGCAGCTCGGCAGAAATGCCCATGTCTATGTAGACAATATTGTGGTGAAGACGGAGAAGCGCGGCACCTTGCTGGAAGACCTCGGAGAGACATTTGAAAACTTTTGCCGGTTTCAGATCAAGCTCAACCCCGAGAAATGCGTGTTCGGAGTACCAGCCGGCCAGCTTCTAGGCTTCCTGGTCCCCGAACGCGGCATCGAATGCAACCCAGTGAAGATCAAGGCCATAGAGAGAATGGAGATTCCCACCAAGTGACGAGACGTCCAGAAGTTCACCAGATGCTTGGCTTCCCTGAACCGCTTCATCAGCCGGCTCGGAGAGAAAGCTCTCCCCCTCCACCGACTCATGAAGAAGTCCACTCACTTCGAGTGGAACAACCAAGCAGACCAAGCTTTCCATGAGCTAAAGAAGATGCTGACCACGCCGCCTGTCTTGGCGGCACCGACTGAGAAAGAGGCCATGCTCCTTTACATTGCCGCCACTAGCTGGGTGGTCAACACAGTTATCGTGGTCCAGCGCGCAGAAGAAGGCCGAGCTCAGCTAGTCTAGAGGCCGGTGTATTATTTAAGCGAAGTATTATCCGCCTCGAAGTAGAACTACCCACACTACCAGAAGATGTGCTACGGTGTGTACTTCGCCGCCAAGAAGCTCAAGCCCTACTTTCAAGAGCATCCCATCACAGTCGTATGTACTGCCCCGCTCGCTGAGATCATAGGCAGCCGGGATGCATCCGGCCGGGTGGCAAAAAGGGCCATTGAGCTAGCTCCCTACACGATCTTCTACCAGCCTCGCACCACCGTTAAGTCCCAAGCACTGGCCGACTTCCTCGTCGACTGGGCCGAAACCCAGTACCTGCCACTGGCCCCCAACTCCACTCACTGGCGGATGCACTTTGATGGGTCCAAGATGTGCACCGACTTGGGAGCCGCCATCATCCTCACCTCTCCCAAGGGCGACAAGCTCAAGTACACATTGCAAATTCATTTTTCTGTCTCCAACAATGTGGTCGAGTACGAGGCGCTCATACACGGGCTCTGACTAGCCAAAGAGCTGGGCATCCGCCGGATCCTGTGCTATGGCGACTCAAATTTGGTGGTCCAGCAGTCATCTGGCGACTGGGACGCCAGGGACGCAAACATGGCGAGCTACCGCTTCCTCGTACAGCAAATCAGTGGATATTTTGAAGGATGCGAGTTCCTCCACGTGCCACGGGCCGACAACGGGCAAGCAGACGCCTTGGCACGAATAGGCTCCACCCGGCAAGCTATACCAGCCGGCGTTTCTCTCCACCGCCTCCTCAAGTCGTCTATCAAGCCGTCTCCAGAATCTGATTCCATCTTCGTGCCGCCTGGCCCCGATGCGGTCAGGTCCGACTTGGGGAACCAAGCAGGCGGCTCGGGGACTTCGACAGGCGGCCCGGGGACTGCCATAGTCGCACCCGGTCCGAGAACTTCGGAACTCGGCCCGGGGGCTACTACAGCCGGTCCGGGGACTGCATCCACACAACAGGCGGTGTCCGACTCCAACTCTTCACCACCCACCCACCCGCCCTAGTCACAGTAGCAGTTTTGATAGTAGAAGAAGTCACAGCTCCATCATGGGCCCAGCCCATCCTCAACTTCTTAGTAAATAGAGACTTGCCAACTGACGAGATCTCGGCAAGACAATTCCAACACCGAGCCGGAGCATACACAATAGTAAACCGAGAGCTTGTTAGGCGCAGCGTCACTAGAGTCTTCCAGCGCTGCGTCGAGCCAGAGAAGGGCATAGCAATCCTCAAGGACATCCACCAAGGTGAATGCGGCCACCACGCGGCCTCAAGATCACTCATCGCCAAAGCTTTCCCCCATGGATTCTTTTGGCTGACTGGTTTGGATGACGCCAAGGAGCTAGTCAAGCACTGCAAAGGGTGCCAAGTTTTCAGTTCCAAGCAAGACCTGCCGGCTTCTGCACTCAAGACCATCCCCCTCACATGGGCTTTTGCCGTCTGGGGGCTGGACATGGTGGGCCCATTCAAGACGGCACGCGGCGGCATGACACATCTGTTCATCGCTGTGGACAAATTTACCAAGTGGATTGAAGCAAAGCCGATCAAGAAGCTGAATGGGCCGATGGCCGTGACGTTCATCGCAGATATCACAACACGGTACGGCATACCGCACAGCATCATCACCGACAATGGCACAAATTTTGCAAAGGGAGCACTGGCACACTTCTGCGCAACACAAGGCATCCAGCTGGACCTAGCGTCCGTTGCCAACCCGCAGTCAAACGGCCAGGTCGAGCGAGCAAACGGCCTCATCCTCTCCGGCATCAAGCCCCGACTGGTCGTACCACTGGAGCGTTTGGCCGGCTGTTGGCTCGACAAGTTGCCGGCCGTCCTCTGGAGTTTGCGCACTACCCCAAACAGGTCAACCGGCTTCACCCCCTTCTTCCATGTATATGGTGTCGAGGCTGTCATCCCAACTGACATCGAGTTCGACTCACCTCGGGTTACCATGTACACAGAGGCGGAGGCCAAGGAAGCACGAGAAGACGGCGTCGAACTGCTGGAAGAGGGCCGGCTGTTAGCCCTCAACCGGTCCGCCATCTATCAGCAGGGTCTACGCTGCTACCACAGTCGAAAGGTCAAGCCAAGATCGTTCCAAGAGGGCGATCTTGTGCTCCGGCTGATCCAGCGAACAGCCGGCCAGCACAAGCTCTCGGCCCCTTGGCAGGGCCCCTTCGTCATCAGCAGAGCTTTAGTCAACGACTCCTACTACCTAATCGACGCGCAGAAGCCAAAGGCACGCAAGAGAGATGATTCCGGCAAGGAGTCAGAACGACCATGGAACGCCAATCTCCTCCGAAGATTTTACAGTTAAAAAGCAGTATGTACCACGCTACCTTTTGTACTAAGTACGAGACAAAGGGTCCCCCGAGGAGCACTCGGGGACTACCCTCTTTTATCTATGAATGATGAGTATCATGCCTATGATTATGTTACTACATTTGTTTTTTTCGTCCGGCACCGGGTTCGACCAGTCGGGCCGGGGACTCACCGCCTTAAGTTATATCTAAGTTCTGCCTGCAGTCAGACAAGTAGTGTGACGGCACCCAAGCCCCCTCTTGTCAAAAGTCGCGGCTCGAAGAATCGACTGTCCAGCAGGTAAGAACCAAAGGCAGGAAAGGATGCACACACGAAAAACGGCTAAGGACTAACAAACTTATATAACACAAGCCGGCCTCCCGTCCCGCCAACCGGCTACCAGAGCAGCCGGCTGGCCGGCTTCCCGTTCACCTTGCTACAATCTAAGAAAGCTCGAGTACTTGTCTTCCCAAAAAAACGGTCAAGTCCTTCTCCAGCCACAGACTGCAGAGCAGCTGTCCGGCTGGGAAGGCGGCGACTAGGGGAAGGCGGCAAAGGAAAAAGCCAAAAAGTTGAAAAGCAAACATGAACGGAAGCCAAACACATGCATGATTATAATTACACAAAAGACCTTCGAAAGGCCAGCATTCAACATAATTTGAATACACCCCCAATGGGTGGAACTGTGCAAATTTAATAAAAGTTGTTCAAAAGAGTAACAAGCAGGAAAAGCAAGGACGGCGGATCAGGCCAAGGGAGCGATGGGCGGGTCGGGCAGGTTGGTAGAGACGGTAGTGCCGACTGGAGTGGCCGGTTGGCGAGTCTCGGCATGATCATCACCTCCTGCAGACGGCGCATTTGCACGCGCCTCGTTCCTGGAGGCATGATCAGGCTGAGGCTGGCTGGTCGCTTCGCCGTCTGGCACGACATATTCACCATCCTCTCCCTCTTCCTCTTCACCCTCGTCGCTAGAATCAATCTCCTTCGCCGAGTCCTCACCTCCTGCCGGGTTCAGCCCGAACCACTCCTCCGGCTGAGCGACACCGTCATCATTCACATCAGGGGAAAAGGCACTGGTGTCGGTGTACTCGGCGATCGCCGAGGCGCACTGGACGATAGTCGGCCGCGCCGCCTCCAGCTCCTCGCCGGCCTCCTGCCGCCGGGTGCTCAGCTGGTCCAAGTTCAGCCCAGGATACCAAGCTCAGACAAACTCCAGCGCCCGCCCAGCGCCAGACCGGGCCGCTGACGCCTTCCAAGCCTCGAAGCGGCCGACTGCAACCTCCAGCCAGTCGGCAGTCCGACTTGGGGTGCATGGAACCGCCTCGCCGGGCTAGAGGGCGGCCAGCACTTATGCCCCGGTGCGCTGAAGATGGCAGAGCATGCGGTGAGCCGGCTGTCGGCGGGCTTGAATCGCCAGAAGCTGCTCCTCAAGTGACCGGCCGGCACCCGGCGCGATCTCGACCCCTGCCTGCCATCGCGCGTTGCGGTAGGCCTCGATGGCTTGGGTAGCGGCAACGGAGTAACTGGGAAAGTAATCTGCACAAAGAAGAAAGCAGTAGTTCAAAATCAAAAGACGAGTCAGATGGCAGGAGGCAGGCAAAGAAACGAAGAAAAAGGCGGCTTACCATCAATTAAATCTTCAACCCGGCTGTAGCCTTGACTTAGCGCCTGCCTCACCTCGGCCCAGCTCGCCGCCTCGGTCTCATATTCGGCTTTGAGGGCGGCCTCGTTGTCCTGCGCCGCCTTTAGGGCCACCTTGTGGCTCTCCTCCTGGTCGGCCAGTTTCTTGGCCAGGCGATCACGCTCCTGAGCCAGGGCGTTGCACTTGGTTTCCTTGGCGCGAAGGGCGGACTGGGCCCCACCGAGATGCTCCCTCAAGTCGGCATTGGCCCCTACAGATATGAAGAAGAAGAAAAAAAGGCAATAAGAAAGAAGTCATCAGGAAAAGATCCGACCCGACTGCTCAGCGGTCGGCCCGGATCTCGGGGACTACACCTAGTGGGTGCGCTGATGCGCCCCCACTTGAGATAAAAGATGAAGCACTTACTCCGGCTCTCGGCCAGATCAGTGGCTTTCTGATTCAACTCCTGGGCCTGAGAGTTGAAAGCAGCTGGGCAGAGGTTATGATACTCCTGCAGATAAGATAAGAGATGCGAGTAAGAACAAGACAACAATCAAAGTCTACCAAGAAGTTCCAAGCTGCCTGCTCAGCAGCCGACTCGGAACTCGGGGACTACACCCAGTGAGTGCGCTGACGCACCCCCACGGAAGAAATCAGGCGCAATCGATGAAGAGCATGAGGACTCACCCGAATAACCGTTTGTGTCGTGAGAAGCTCTTGAGTGTACTGCTTCAGCGCGGCGGCTTGGGCCTGAAGTCGGTTCTGGACGTCTTGCGCCGCCACGTTTAGCACGGCCGTCCCACCGCCCAGCGTCCACCAAGACGAGCTATCGCTGGCCGCTTCTGGGTCCTGGGCCGACGAGCTGGCACCCGCAGTTTTTTGCGGCTCCGGCGCTGAAGTCGCCTTCCCTGTGCACCGACGAGACGGTGACGAGACAACAAGATCCGCCCCCACAGTCGGCGCGCCTCTAACCGGCTGCACGAGCGGCGCATTAGGCCGGCCTCCTTGGCCCGCTCCAGTCGGCGGCGACGGCACCGCCTCCCTCTCCATCATCGGCCGGCCGCGGCCGGCCTCCTCCGTCGGGGGCACTGGGATGTCGGGAGCCGCAGCACGAAGGGGGATGACGAGCTGCGGAGGCTGGTTCTGCAGGGTCTCTGCCTCCCTCTCGGCGGCCGCGGCCTCCGCCTGGGCCTTAGCAGCCGCGTCGGCTCGAGCCTCCGCCGACTTCTCCCTCACCTCCCGAACCGCCCTCCGCTCCTCCGCCTCCCGCTCCTCCCGCGCCTCCCGCGTGTTCCGCTCCGTCGCCTCTAGGAGATCGGCATGGGGGTCCACACGGAGGGAGCTTGAAGACCCTCCCACGGCTCTGACTATGGAGGCAGCAGAGGCCCGCTCGAGAGAAAGCGGGGCCCTGTTTGATAAGTCAAGAAGAGGGCTTAGAAGAATATCAATCGAAGAGGAAAAAGGAAGGCGTGAGAAAAGCGACCCTTACGCCAAAACCGCCTGCGGCTGCTTCACCACCTTGTGGAAGCGGGCCGCCTTCACGGCCGCTTCATCCCGCTTGGTCACCGCCGCGGTACCCCTGAGCTTCTTTGGCCGGCTGCCGAAGTGGGTCGATGAGGCCCGGCGTTTCTGTGCGCCACCACGAGCAGCCGACGCGGTAGATGGGCCCGCGCCTTGATGATCGGGCGCTGGTTGACGGCGCGGAACAACTTCGGCCTCATCGTCATCCGGCCAGTCCTCAAAGGCGGCCCCGAGCCCAGGGCCGCCTGCCTCGCCGCCTTCCCCTGGGACGTCGTCTTCCATGGCGGCCGCCCCCAGGTCCAGGTCATCAACGTCGTCCACCGTGCGGTCGGGGAGAAACTGGCGTTCCACCCCCGCAGCCCCGGTTGCTGGAAGAAGGGGGTTCTGCCGAAAACAAGCCAACTGATAGGAGTCGGCCATCATGAACCCGGCGACAAGAAAAGAAGAAAAGAAGAGAAACTTACCACAGGCGGAGGATTGGCGCGAGAATACGGCTCCTTGCCGTACCGCCACTCCTCGACGAGCTTGCAGTTGGATATATAGTTCACCATATAATACACCTCATCGTGGGGCATCTCCTTGGTGCTTAGCCGGCATGGGTCAAAGCGGCCGCTCATCTGACAAATTATGTGAGGTCTGCCCTGGAGCGGGAGCACCCGGCGCTCCATGAAGGCGGCCACCAGGTCGGCCCCGGTCAAGCCCTCCGACTGGATCATCACCCAGAGCCGTGCAACGGAGGCGGCCCCACCCTGAGACAGTGACCTGGCCCGGTAGGACCATGAGGGCTGCCTCCCAGCCGGCGGGCCGGCTACGTAAGCCGGCAGATTGACGAAGTCGCCTTGCGGAGCGACGTTCTTCACGCAGAAGTAAGATTTCTGCCAGAGCTTCACCGACTGGATCAGCGGGATGGGCGGAAACGGATTGTTGTCACTCGTCCGCCCCATGGCGATGAAGGCACAGCATGGGGCGGGCACGCCCGCGACGACGGTGCCAAGCTTGCACTGGAAGAATTCCCCCCAGAGTTCAAGGGTGGGGAGGACGCCAAGAAAGCCCTCGAACAAGGCGACGAAGGCCGACAGCAGCATCACCGTGTTTGGAGTGAGGTGATGTGGATGGAGACGATAGAACTCGAGGAAGGAGCGGAAGAACCCGCTCGCCGGCAGGCCGAAGCCGCGCAGGCAGTGAGAGCGGAAGATTACCCGCTCGTCCTCCTCCAGTGCCGGCGAGATCTCCCTCTCCGGCGCGAGACGGACCCACACGTAGTTCGCGCCTGGCAGCCGCCGCGTCCGGCGAAGGAAGTCGACGTGGTCGTCATGGACGTTGGAGCCATCCGAAGAGCTCGACCGCGCCATGGGGATGGCGCGGCAACGAGAAAGGAGCGGCGGCGGAGAGGCGCATGACCCTGTCATGACAGAGCAACGGCGAGCCAAGAAGATTGGCAGAAGAGCCAGGCGGCGGCAGGAAGCTGTGGTGACGGAGAGGAAGAAGAAGAAGGAAGGGGCGGGGCGAGGGCGAGCATGCGAGCGTTTGCCGCTCCCCCTCCTCCCTCCTACTTATAGCCTCGTGCGGCGAAGCCGAGGAGGCGAGGCGTGGGGGGACGTGGGATTAACTGCGCCCATTCCCCCACGTCCCGTCTTTATTGCATCTTAACAGCGTGCGGAAACCGCCGCTGGGAGGCGCACGGTCCACCCGGGCCACAGAAGATCCGTACATGGGCCGAGGCCCGGTAGTGGCGGGCCCCGGACTACGGCGATGTCTTGTCGCGCGCATGGGCTGGTAGGCTCTTCTGGCTGTAGGGTACCATGTGGCGCGTGGGCAGCGAGCGGTTAACTCGCAGCCTGACTTGTGCGCCCCCTGATTCCCGCCTTCAAGCTTCGAAACCTCCAGAAGACGACGCACCAAATCAAAGCCGGCTCCCAGCTGTCGGCCCCTCATGATAGGAAGTTGATTCAGCTTCTCGTCTTTTTTCAGCCTCGGAGCCCAACCAACTTCGGGGACTACTGTCGGAGTAAATGACCACGGGTAGCCTAGCCAGCTCCCCTTGGCTCTCCAGAAAAATTATAGGCCGAACAAGCATCCAAGCATCCAAGGCATGGGGCCGCCTTCCCCCAGCTGGCTACCTCTCAGGCCGGCTGCACGAAGGCGGCCCAGCCCTAAAATCCTCATGAAGAAAACCATGAGAGGGCCGGCTCCAAGAAGCCGGCCGCGAGAAGGCCAACTCCAAGAAGCCGGCCCCCAGCAGGCGGCCAAGATCGTGCCCTCAGAGTCTGCACCCACATAATGGCGATGAGACAGGGCGTGGCTAAAGTGAAGCCTGCCACCCCCGAATCCCGGGACGCGCATGGCCACAGTGCATCGTACGGGGCATCCATCACCCGTCCGGCGCGGCACTGTTTCCATATTGACCATGACGTCACCCACGGTGAGCTGTCAGTATGACCCGTGGGTGGCGGGCCCCATTCGTCAAGGAGACACCCAAAGGCGGCCAGGCCTCCCACAGTCGGCCTGGGGTGTGGCCGACTCCCAATAGCCGGCTAGTTCCCTCCCTCGAGGGAGGCGCCTCATTAAGAAGACAAGACGAGGTAAGGCTACAGCGATAAGCCGCCCGGCGGCGGCAACGTAGCCATGCTTACCACGATAGAGCCCTCGTCACCAGAGGTGAGGCAACAGTAACCAGCCCCCAACACGACCCCCAAGCAGTGGAACTGGCCTGTCGACCGGAAGGCCGGCAGCCGGTGGGGTCCACCAGTCGGCAGGCCCCATCGGCCGGCGGAGAAGCCGGCGGGCGTAGATGCAGACAGCTAGGGCCCACGCCCAGCTTGATTACCATTGTACCCCTGGGTGTAGGCCTATATAAACCCCCCAGGGCGCCGATGCAAGGGGAGATCTTTGGAGGAGTTTTAGACACCACATCAAGAGGAGAAGTAAGCTAGCCTTGCCCTTCTTCTCCCTCTCACCGAACAGCTCAAGGAGCCTCTTGTGGCTACTTGTCGATCGAGTGACCATGCGGAGAGCCCGCAAAGCAGCAGTAGGGGTGTTATCTCCACGGAGAGCCCCGAAGCTGTGTACGATCCGTCGGCGTGCATGTCTTTGCCTTATCCCGTTTCCAGGCACCGGCGACGTTTTGTTGGCTCCCACAATGATAAGCCACACGTTGGCATATGTTGCACCAACCACCCGACAATTTGGTAAAGGTATCGATGAGAGGCCATGTAGGAGTACATGGTGGGTTGTTTCATTGAGGCCGTCCCTAAGAACTGAGATATGTATGTGTGATTCAAGAACCAGTTACTACCATACATTGGGCCCGAAACAAATGGACCCTCTCAGCTTCTTAATCACCCAAGTACTTTGTCAAGGAGTTGCAACTAGTTTCTGGTGTTTGTAGGTTATGTGTTGGCGGCCGTGCGTAGCGCTGACCCTAGGGATGGGCTATGATGCGGTAGATAAACCGTGGCACGGTGTACCGAGTCACCCATTTGGTGTCTCAGGAACCCTGTTCACATCGTTCGGGGCCGTATGTGGAAACCTCGGCCGGACTCCCTGCGGATGGAACCTGGATAGGCGATAAACCTGGACTAGAGACTTGAGTGTTTAGGTAGGCCGTGGCCGACACCCTCGTTGGGCTTCTGCTTGAAGGTTGCCGAGTACATGTCGTGTAAACGGCGATAAGTGGTGAGAGCATGTATGAAGAAGTACACCCCTGCAGGGTTAACATCATCTATTCGAATAGCCGCGTCCGTGGTAAAGGACTACTTGGTTGCCTATACAGTTCATAGACAAGATAATGGTTACTACTAAAAGACTCAAGATAAGTGTGAGTACTGAGGATGGCCCTCTTGTAGGATGACGAGGGAGGATCCCCGGTGGAGTATTGTGTTGGTGATTAGTGGACTCGTGTGCGGAAACTATTTTACAGTGGTGTATCGTATGATAGCTTAGCCAAGAGTCAAAGCTGGCTTGCTGCAATAACTCCACCACCTTCTTGAGAATAAGCATGTATAGTAGGATCTGTTGTAAGACTTGTTGAGTACCTTTGTACTCATGTTGCTTTAATTACTGTTTTTAGACGACAACATTGCCCCTTCCGATGGGTTTTATGTAGACCTCGACGTCGATGAGTAACTTGCCACCCAGGTGGTGATTCTGGCCATGGAGGGCCCTATGTAGATAGACAGGCTTCGACAAGCCTTCTTTCTTTCTAGTGTCTGTACTCAGACTTTTTTGCTTCCGCATGTGCTTGTATGCTTGTATGACTTGAGTGTCGAGTCATGTGACCCCTACCTATATGAACATGTTATGTATGGCTCTCCGGAGCCTTTAAATAAAGTACTTGAGTTGTAGAGTTTTGTTGTGATGCCATGTTGTATTTGCACATATTGAGCATATTGTGTGTATGATTGAAATGCTTGGTATGTGTGGGATCCGACAATCTAGTTGTTTATCTTTGGCAGCCTCTCTTATGGGGAAATGTAGTCTAGTGCTCCTTGAGCCATAGTAGTCCGCTACAGCCCGGGTCACCGGAGTCCTGCTAGCCCAGCACTACTGCTCAGGACACTTGACTGGCCGGCATGTGTTTGACTTCGTTCCTATGTCTGTCCCTTCGGGGAAATGTCACGTGGTGACATCCGGAGTCCTGCCTAGCCTGCTACAGCCCGGGTTCCCTGGAGTCCTGTTAGCCCAGTGCTACACCCCGGATTCACACGCTATTGACCGACATGCTCGATGTGATTCATGTATGCCTGTCCCCATAGGTCTGTGCCGCTTTGGGTTCACGACTAGCCATGTCGGCCCGGGTTCTCTGCCATATGGATGCTAGCGACACTATCATATACGTGAGCCAAAAGGCGCAAACGGTCCCAGGCCATGGTAAGGCGACACCCGTGGGGATATCGTGCGTGAGGCCGCAAAGTGATATGAGGTGTTAACGGCTAGATCGATGTGACTCGGAATCGGGGTCCTGACATCATACCCCCCAAACTAGCCATAGATTCATCAAAATAAGCAAACAACACACGAAAAACATAATCTGTCAAAAACAGAATAGTCTGTAGTAATATGTAGGTTTCGAATACTTATGTAACTCCCAAAATCTTGAGAAATTAGGACATCCTAAATAATTTGTATATTGATCTACTGCAGTTGGAATCAGTATTTTATCGCTCTCTAGTTAAAAACGAAAATTATTCACGTGAGCGCATACTTTCTGTTTTTTCAGCAAGATCAAATAACAATCATCCAAGAAGGTCCTAAAGGCTTTACTTGGCAAAAACGCTAATTAAAACATAAAAAACACAATCATTACAGAGGATAGATGATTTATTTATTACTAACAGGAACAAAAAGCAAGAAACAAAAAATAAAATTGGGTTGCCTCCCAACAAGCGCTATCGTTTAACGCCCCTAGCTAGGCATAAAAGCAAGAATAGATCTAGGTATTGTCATCTTTGGTATGCAATCCATATGTGGATCTCATAATAGATTCATAAGGTAATTTAATTTTCTTTCTAGGAAAGTGTTCCATGCCTTTTCTTAACGGAAATCGGAATCTAATATTTTCTTCTTTCATGTCAATAATTGCACCAATCGTTCTAAGGAAAGGTCTACCAAGAATAATAGGACATGTAGGATTGTAATCTATATCAAGAACAATGAAATCTATGGGCACATAATTCCTATTTGCAACAATAAGAACATCATTAATCCTTCCCATAGGTTTCTTAATCGTGGAATCCGCCAGATGCAAATTTAAAGAACAATCATCAAATTCACAGAAACCTAACACATCACACTAAGTTTTTGGAATCGTGGAAACACTAGCACCCAAATCACATAAAGCATAGCATTCATGATCTTTAATCTTACTTTTAATAGTAGGTTCCCACTCATAGTAAAGTTTCCTAGGGATAGAAACTTCCAATTCAAGTTTTTCTTCATAAGATTGCATTAAAGCATCAACGATATGTTTAGTAAAAGCTTTGTTTTGATCATAAGCATGAGGAGAATTTAGCACGGATTGCAACAAGGAAATACAATCTATCAAAGAGCAATTATCATAATTAAATTCCTTGAAATCCAAAATACTGGGTTCATTGCTATGTAAAGTTTTGACCTCTTCAATCCCACTTTTACCAATTTTTGCATCAAGATCTAAAAACTCCAAATCATTGGGACACCTTCTAACTAAAGTTGACTCATCTCCAGTCCCATCTCTATTAAGATTCATATTGGCAAACAAAGATTTAATAGGAGACACACCAATCACTTTTAGATCTTCATCATTATTATCATGAAAACTAGAAGAACGTGCCTTCACAAAGCAATCTTTTTTAGCACGCATCCTAGTGGTTCTTTCTTTGCACTCATCAATGGAAATTCTCATGGCTTTGAGAGACTCATTGATATCATGCATAGGTGGAATAGATCTAAGTTTTAAAGAATCAACATCAAGAGAAATTCTATCCATGTTCCTAGCCAACTCATCAATCTTAAGCAATTTTTCTTCAAGCAAAGCATTGAAATTCTTTTGTGAATTCATAAATTATTTAACACTCGTATCAAAATCAGAGGGCATCTTATTAAAATTTCCATAAGAGTTGTTGTAGGAATTACAATAATTATTAGAGGAATTACTAGTAAACGGCCTAGAATTAAAATTTCCTCTATACACGCATTGTTACCAAAATTGTTCCTACCAACAAAATTCACATCCATAGATTCATTATTATTCTCAATCAAAGTGGACAAAGGCATATCATTAGGATTAGAAGAAGCACTCTTATTATCAAACAATTTCATAAGTTCATCCATCCTTCCACTCAAAACATTAATCTCTTCTATCGCATGGACTTTTTTATTAGTACATCTTTTGGTGTGCCATTGAGAATAATTAACCTTAATATTATCTAGGAGTTTAGTAGCTTCTCCTAAAGTGATTTCCCTAAAAGTGCCTCCCGCGGACGAATCTAAAAGATTCCTAGAAGCAAAATTCAAACCAACATAAAAATTATGTATAATCATCCATAAATTCAAACCATGTGTAGGGCAATTACGTATCATTAATTTCATTCCTCCCAAGCTTGTGCAACATGCTCATGATCAAGTTGCTTAAAGTTCATAATATCGTTTCTAAGAGAGATGATCTTAGCGGGAGGAGAGTACTTTGAGATAAAAGCATCTTTGCACTTATTCCATGAATCAATACTATTTTTAGGCAAAGAAGAGAACCAAGTTTTAGCACGATCTCTAAGCGAAAACGGAAATAGCTTCAATTTAACAATATCATTATCCACATCTTTCTTCTTTTGCATACCACATAAATCAACAAAGCTGTTTAGATGGGTAGCGGCATCTTCACTAGGAAGGCTAGCAAATTGATCTTTCATGACAAGATTCAGCAAAGCGGTATTAATTTCACACGATTCAGCATTGGTAATAGGAGCAATCATAGTGCTAATAAAATCATTATTGTTGGTATTGGAAAAGTCACATAATTTAGTATTATCTTGAGCCATCGGGACAAACAATCAATCCAACAAACATTCACACAAGAGGCAAGCGAAAGAAGACAAACGGAAAAAGGGAAAACGGAAAAGAGGCGAATAAAACGGCAAGGTGAAGTGGGGAGAGGAAAATGAGAGGCAAATGGCAAATAATGTAATGCGAGGGATAAGAGTTTGTGATGGGTACTTGGTATGTCTTGACTTGGCATAGATCTCCCCGGCAACGGTGCCAGAAATCCTTCTTGCTACCTCTTGAGCGTGCGTTGGTTTTCCCTTCAAGAGGAAAGGGTGATGCAGCAAAGTAGCGTAAGTATTTCCCTCAGTTTTTGAGAACCAAGGTATCAATCCAATAGGAGACTACACGCAAGTCACCTAGTACCTACACAAACAAACAAGAACCTCGCAACCAATGCGATAAAGGGGTTGTCAATCCCTTCACGGTCACTTACGAAAGTTAGATCTGATAGAGATAATAAGATAAATATTTTTGGTATTTTTGTTGTATAGATTGAAAAGTAAAGATTGCAAAATAAATAGTAAACTAGAATTGTAGATCGAAACTTATATGATGTAAAGTAGACCCGGGGGCCATAGGTTTCACTAGTGGCTTCTCTCAAGATAGCATATATTACGGTGGGTGAACAAATTAATGTCGAGCAATTGATAGAAAAGCGCATAGTTCTAATGATATCTAGGCATGATCATGAACATAGGCACCACGTCTATGTCAAGTAGACCGAAACGATTCTGCATCTCCTACTATTACTCCACACATCGACTGCTATCCAGCATGCATCTAGAGTATTAAGTTCAAAAGAACAGAGTAACGCATTTGGCAAGATGACATGATGTAGAGGGATAAACTCAAGCAATATGATATAAACCCCATCTTTTTATCCTCGATGGCAACAATACATTACGTGCCTTGCTGCCCAGCTGTCACTGGGAAAGGACACCGCAAAATTGAACCCAAAGCTAAGCACTTCTCCCGTTGCAAGAAAGATCAATCTAGTAGGCCAAACCAAACCGATAATTCGAAGAGACTTGCAAAGATATCAAATCATGCATATAAGAATTCAGAGAAGAATCAAATATTGTTCATAGATAATCTTAATCATAAACCCACAATTCATCGGATCTCGGCAAACACACCGCAAAGAGAATTACATTGAATAGATCCCCAAGAACATCGAGGAGAACTTTGTATTGAGATCCAAAGAGAGAGAACAAGCCATCTAGCTAATAACTATGGACCCGAAGGTCTTGGTAAACTACTCACACATCATCAGAGAGGCTATTGTGTTGATGTAGAAGCCCTCCGTGATCGAATCCCCCTCCGGCAGATCGCCAGAGAAGGTCCCCAGATGGGATCTCACGGGTATAGAAGGTTGCGGCGGTGGAAAAGTGGTTTCGTGGCTCCCCTGGATGTTTTCAGGGTATAAGAGTATATATAGGCGAAAGAAGTAGGTCGTGGAGCTGCGAGAGGCCCACTAGGGTGGGGGCGCACCGCCCTACCTTGTGGCCGCCTCGCTACTTCGTTGACGTCCACTCTAAGTCTCCTAGATTGCGTTTGTTTCAAAAAAGATCCTCGCGAAGGTTTCATTCCATTTGGATTCCGTTTTATATTCCTTTTCTGTGAAACACTGAAATAGGCAAAAAACATCAATTTGCACTGGGCTTTCGGTTAATAGGTTAGTCCCAAAAATAATATAAAAATGCATAATAAAGCTCATAAACATCCAAACAGATAATATAATAGCATGGAACAGTCAAAAATTATAGATACGTTGGAGACGTATCACCTCACCCTAGGTTCGATCCTGCACATCTCAATCTCCGTTGCCCTCTATGAACTGTTCTTATAGGCATCGAGCCCCATTTTGAACTATGGAGGAAGTTCTTTTGCCTTTTCCCTGCCATCGAGGAGGCTCTATTTTTGAAGTGGGCAGTGCTGAAGTATGGCGTATAGCCAGATCCGGATGCCTCATAGGAACTCCCAAAGAAGTATACCTGCAGTGGTCTTCGGAGTGGTTCTATATGGATGACGTCCCACTGCCGGACCCAATTCGGTGCGGCCTTCCTGAGTTTTCCAGCACCCCTTTAAAGAAGCGTTTGAACTGGCGCCCCTGAAGTCCCAAGGAGGAGGACATTGCGGAAGTAAAAAGGTTGGTTAGCAAGGTCAGGTTACTAGCCCGTGGCGAGCTCTCGATAGTCAAGGTTATGGCTATTGCAATAAAGAGGTGCATCCAGCCTCTCCAATCTAGAGTAACTCCCTTACGGTGTTACAATGGAGAAGATGACGCGTCCCATTACAAACGGAAGGGTCCAGATATCCCTGCTGAACTGGCCACAATCTTAGCTGATCTGTATAAGGGTGAAAAAGAAGATTTCCTCTGCTTAAACTGCCGGGAAGGCTTTTCCATGTTCAACCCCATAGAATGGGTAAGATTTCGATCGTCTGTGTTGCCTTATTGCTATCACAGATACTAATCCATTTTTGCCCTTTGTTGCCATAAACAGTCATGGAGGAAGATGACCGAGGACATTCGCTGTTCCGCTGCACAGCCATAGGATCATAACCGCGACGGAGACCCTGGCTTTCATGAGGATCCAGACATATACATAGAGTTCAATGATGGGGTATTTTATCAAGCAAGCCTTGATGGCTTGAAAGTGGCTATCACCGCCGACTACCCCCGCCTCTATCCTTTCTACATCGTATGTATTCGAGGGGCTCTTAGAAGGAAATCCCTATTTGCACTTTTATCCATTATACTGATCCGGATTTTAATAGGATCGGCGCTCAGTGGACCATACCTCCTCAAGGGCGGCCCCTACGCAAGGTCGTCGTTCAAAACGAAAAGGGACCGGGAGTGCGGCAGAAACCTCACAATCTTCCAAGAAGTATGTTTGTTTAATACATGCCTAGGCATGAGTCTGGATTGTTAAAAGTCTCCTTTTATCCTTGATGTTAGGAGAAGTACGTGGCAGATGGTGGGAAAACGCCCAGTTAGCCAAATGTCCGCCAATCCAGTGCCAGACTCGCCAACTAGGACGAGAGCCGATGTAATGCCAGTTCCACCTCCTCAAGAGGATTCGAATGACGTATCTGTCACGAATTCTGAAGTGGAGAGCATGATGAATCACCGTCGATTGAAAGAGGCTATGCACGCTCTGGCCTTTTCCAAGCAAGAGTTTACTGCACTCAGCTTGGTGGATGCATATATCCGAGCCGCTCGAGACGGACTTGCCAGAGTCACTAAGTTGTTCTCGAAGGATATACAGGTAAAAGTTTATGCAATTTTTGATAGTCATATGCCAGTAGCCCTCGAGACTTGAAGCGGTGAAGTAAACCGATTTAAGGATTGAGATGACCCACAGGTTCTCAAAGAGAAAAATACCGCGCTTATCCTAGGAGCTAAAGGTGAATCAGACGTAGCTGAATGTTGTCACCACCGAATTGACGGAAATGAGAAGGCCACAATGAGTACATCCAGGAAGAAAAAACACGAGGGGGGAAAAGGCAAATAATCCGAAGAGATAGAGAGCTTAAAGGCCCAGTTATCGGCCGCTCAGAAAGAAAATGAGAACCTGAAGGGCGGTATATTTGGTATGTCTTCCCTCGATTGTTAAACCACTCTGGGGGCTCATGTTTAGTCCATAGTTTGGAACGTCATGACTCTGTTGCTTTACAGGCTTGTTAATTGGTCGCCCGGAGGAAGAGGTATCCAGATTTCAAGGCGACGTGCTGAAGGAGCTGCCCGTGGTACATGCTCGGGCCCGGAAAGCCATGAGGAGTATGGTGATGGCATTATGGCCATCTGATACCCCTCCAAAAAGTATGGAAGGCTTGGCAAACTTATTCCAAGGTGCCCGACACCGGTTTGAGCTAAGGAAGACATCCGCCTGCCGTGAAGGCGCATGAGAAGCCTGGGCCATGGTGAAGACACGTTTCACCAAGCTAGATCAAAATCATATGGCCCGAGTGGGACCATAGGAACCAGACGGAAAAGAAATTCCAGTGAATTTGGTGTATGACCAAGTAATGATAGCTGCGAAGTATTCGCAGGAAGACTATAGGTTAGACAGTCTTATAGATGGAATAGATAAGGAATAGGTGTTTGATTTAATGTATTCATGTACGTTATGATCAACCTATACCTTCATCCGAACATGTGAAAAGTTTTGTCATCGCAGGCTTTCGGCTTTAACCTCTGAACCAAAATGGTGGAGTGTTTTCGGATACTATTTGAAAAGAAGCATTCATTATGTTCGGAAACTAGGAAACCCAGTCATTGTGCTATAACAGACAAAAAGTTTAGTTCAGGATGTATGTTATATTACATATGTAAGAAAGATCTTCAAAGGAAAATAGTTCTGTTAAGGGTTCCTTTCCTTTGGCTGGCATGCTGTAATTATGCATGCCACAGTGTTGGTCCGCAATATGAAAAAAGTGCCCCGCAGTGTTGGAGTGGTTACAATAATGTAACAATCTATCGTTTGATTGCCGACCACTTATTATCTTAAGAACGCTAGCTTTTGGCTTCACCCGTCTGAGGTACATGTCCGGTAACTCGGCTGTAACAATCGAGAGGTGCTCCCTTTACGCCCTAGCCGAACAAACGGGAACGTAGGGCATAAACACAGGAGCAAGGCAACCCAACTTGGCAAAAACTCAAGTCATAGAGGTGCATATAATGGCAAAAAGGATGTATATGAGCAAATGACACATATATTGTGACCTCCAGGCTCGGGATAATAATAAGCTTCGGTTAAAGAAGCCCCCAGTCATGGTGGGTATATACATTTAAGGATGTGTACCCCTCAAGTGTTCAGCTTATCCGAACACACTGGGAATCGTATAAAAACAAGAAATCAAAATTAAGAGGAGAAAAAGGAATGACAAAGAAGTATGGACGAACTTATGCGTAGAATCTTTGAAGCCGAGCAGCGTTCCATGGATTTGGCTCTAGGCGATTATCGGATGCATTACGAAGGCCGTAGGATCCTCCTGTGAGAACTTTATCTATAATGAAGAGACCCTCCCATTTTGGTTTGAGCTTGTCCTTCTTCTTATCTGGGAGGCGTAAAACGAGTTCACCGACATTATAAGTCTTGGCCCCCACTTCTCTGCATTGGTATCTCCGAGCCTGTTGCTGATAGAATGCGGAACGGGCTTTTGCGACATCGCACTCCTCCTCCAGGCCATCTAGATCGTCCTGCCGATCGATCTCGGCTTCTCTCTCTTCATACATGTGCACTCGAGGTGAGTCATGAATAATATCGCAGGGCAAATCAGCCTCTGCGTCATACACCATGAAAAAGGGTGTTTATTCGGCCGTGCGATTGGGCGTGGTCTGCAGTCCCCAGAGTATGGAATCTAGTTCCTTGACCCAGTGTTTATCTGACTCCCGTAGGGATCACACTAGTCTGGGTTTGATGCCGCTCATTATGAGGCCATTTGCCCGTTCGACCTGACCATTTGTTTGAGGGTGATATACGGAGGCGTAATCGAGCTTGATGCCTAGATTAGCACACCAATTTTTCACCTCATCGGATGTGAAGTTAGAGCCATTGTCAGTAATGATGTTGTGAGGGACACCATAACAGTGTACAACGCCGGATATAAAGTCGATCACCGGCCCAGCTTCAGCCGTTTTTACTGGTTTGTCCTCTATCCACTTAGTGAATTTATCCACCATAACCAGCAAATATTTCTTCTTATGGCTTCCCCCTTTAAGGGGTCCGACCATATCTAGCCCCCAGACCGTAAAAGACCAAGTAATGGGGATTGTTCTTAGGGCAGTGGGCGGCATATGACTTCGATTGGCGAAAAGCTGGCATCCGACACAACATTGTACAAGGGCCTATGCATCTGTTCGGGCTGTTGGCCAGAAGAAACATGTACGGAAGGCCTTACTTATGAGGGCCCGAGCTGCGGCGTATGGCCACCATGACCAGCATGTATTTTGGCCAAGAGTTGCCGCCCCTCCTCTTCGGAGATACATCTTTGAAGAATTCCAGTAGTACTTTTCTTGTAGAGTTCTCCTTTGTGAACTTTGTAGACTTTAGAGTGTCGAACTATGCGACGAGCCTCATTCTGATCATCAGCGAGTTCCTACCTATTCAGGTAGGCTAGGAAGGGTTCAGTCCATGGAGCAATTACAACCATGATTACATGGGCGGAAGGCATCGTTTCGGTGCCTGCTGGACTGGTATTTCCGCTCTCGTCCTGCCATACCATGGATGGCTTGAAGAGCCTTTTCACAAAGGTGTTAGGCATGACGGGGTCGCATTTAGTGCCCATTCGAGAAAGGATGTCCACTGCCTGATTGCTGTCTCAAGCAACGTGGTGGAACTCGAGCCCCTCAAACTGAGCTGATATTTTGAGTACGGCATTTCGGTATGCCGCTATCTTTGGATCTTTCGCATCGAATTCTCCATTTATTTGGGATATTGCGAGGTTCGAATCCCCGCGCATCTCTAGGCGTTGAATGCCTATAGAAACAGCCATTCGAAGACCGTGCAGTAGTGCCTCGTATTCGGCTACATTGTTGGAGTCCGTATACATTATTTGTAATACATAGCGGACTGTTTCCCCTGTAGGGGATGTTAAGATGACACCGGCTCCCAATCCGGCTAATATTTTAGAGCCGTCGAAGTACATTACCCAATTGGAGTATGTGATGTATTCTTTAGGGAGTTCAGCTTCCGTCCACTCGGCGACGAAGTCGGCCAACACCTGAGATTTAATAGCTCAGTGTGGATTGTATGTTATTTCAAATGGTAAGAGCTCGATGGCCCATTTGGCTATGCGGCCGGTCGCATCCCGATTATTTATGATTTCATTGAGTGGTACTTCGGATGCCACCGTGTTCGAGCACTCTTGAAAGTAGTGCCACAGCTTCCGGGATGCCATGAAGACCACATACGCTATGTTTTGATAGTGTGGGTATGAAGATTTGCATGGTGTGAGGACCGTCGATACATAGTATACTGGTTTTTGGAGTGGGAATTTGTGTCCCTCTTCCTCTCGTTCGACGACGAGTACCGCACTCACCACCTGGTGAGTTGCAGATATGTAGAGCAACATAGGTTCGCCGACACTTGGTGCAGAAAGGATTGGGTTGCTTTCTAACAAAGTTTTATTTCTTCCAATCCGGTTGTGGCCCCATCCGTCCATTCAAAGTGTTCGGTGTGTCGAAGTAGTCGATAAAGTGGTAGTGCCTTTTCTCCTAGTCTGGAGATAAAGCGACTCAACACTACGACGCACCCAGCTAGTTTTTGGACCTGCTTTAGGTCTGTTGGCATTGCCAATTGTGACAGGGCTCGGATTTTGGCTGGGTTTGCTTCGATTCCTCTATTGGAAACAATGAACCCTAACAGTTTTCCGGCTGGAACGTCGAAAATGCATTTTTTGGATTGAGTCGTATGTCATATGTTCGGAGGTTGTTGAATGTGAGGCCTAAATCGTCCACCAATGATTCGACATGTTTGGTCTTGATGACTACATCATCTACGTATGTCTCCAGCGTCTTGCCAATTTGCTTTTCCAGACATGTTTGAATCATGCGTTGGTAAGTGGCGCCGACGTTTTTAAGTCCGAAAGGCATAGTGTTGAAGTAGAAAGGCCCATACGGGGTAATGAATGCCGTTGTGGCTTGGTCGGACTCCTTCATCTTAATTTGATGGTATCCTGAGTATGCTTATTCTGGTTATCATCAGATCAAGATGGCAGTTAAGGACCAGGAGAAGACATCTTTCATCACTCCCTTTGGAGCCTTCTGCTATGTGTCTATGCCTTTTGGGCTCAAGAGTGCCTAGGCGACTTATCAGCATTGTGTTCAGAATTGCCTCCACAACTAGATTGGATGCAATGTCCGTGCTTATGTGGATGATATCATTGTGGAATCCAGGAAGAAGGAGACCTTATTAGATGATTTAAAGGAGACCTTTGATAACCTCCGGGTCTACAAGATGATGCTTAACCCAGCCAAATGTGTCTTTGGTGTCTCAGCAGGCAAGCTCCTGAGTTTTTTGGTCTCTAAGAGACGTATTGAAGCTAACCCCGACAAAATCAGGGTATCACTTCTTTGTCTAAACCGGTGTGTATTAATGATGTCCAGCATTTGGCGGGTCGTATTGCGGCTTTAAGCCGGTTTATAAGCTGCTTGGGAGAAAAGGCTATTCCTTTATACCAAATGATGAAAAAAAACAAAGAACTTTGTCTAGAGTGATGCTGCCAATCAGGCGTTTGAGGCGCTTAAAAAATAGTTAGTCGAGCCACCGGTTCTTGCAACTCCTATTGATAAGGAGCCTTTGCTTTTATATGTGGCTGCTAACAACAGAGAAATCAATGCAGTGGTTGTTGTGGAAAGGAAGGAATCAGGCAAGGAATATCTGGTTCAAAGGCCACCTTATTATGTTAGTGAGGTATTAATTGAATCTAAGCAGAGGTACCCACATTGGCAGAAGCTAGTCTATGGAGTGTGCATGGCTAGTCGCAAGTTGAAGCATTATTTCCTTGGTCATCCCATTACTGTGATCAGTTCTGCTCCTCTAGGGGATATTATTCAAAACAAAGAAGCTACAGGATGGGTGGCCAAGTGGGCCATTGAGCTTGGACCTCATGGTTTGAAGTATATGCCTCGGACATCCATCAAGTCTCAGGCACTTTTGGATTTCATCAATGACTGTACAAAGTTGCAGATGCCTGAGGAAAAACCTGATAATACATATTGGACTATTCATTTTGATGGATCCAGGCAGTTGCAAGGCTCGGGCGCAGGAGTTATTTTGACTTCCCCACGAGGTGACAAGTTTTGTTATGTCTTAAGGCTAATGTTTCCTTATACTAACAATGCATATGAATATGAGGCCTTACTCCATGGCCTTCGGGTAGCCAAAGAGATGAACCTAAGCCAGGTCAGATGTTTTGGCGAATCAGATTTGGTGGCTTAGCATGTCTCGGGAACTTGGGATTCCAAAGACCCACTCATGGCGGCTTATCATCGGGCAGTTGATGGTATTGCTGGTCATTTCAAAGGTTATCAGTGTTGGGTTCTACAGTAGGGTGCGTCGACTGAAATTAATATTTTCCTATGCGCAGAACAATCAAGAACATGCTACGGGAGATGGATCACAGATCGTCACCACTAGACGTGCAGTGCCGTGCAGCAGAAGAAGAGTTGGTGCAGCGCGTCCGCGTGGATCGTCTCCTCCTCGTCCGATCTCCCTCAAGCAGTCGGTCGTCGGTTCCCACGTACAGGTTCGCCGGAGCGGCGCAAGTGCGCCACCTCTAATGGTATCCACGCGTGCAGGAGGAACATCGTGTGGCGGACTGCTAGGTCCGATCACACAACCGGCGGCGAGTGGAGGTGTCTATTTTCAACACATGCAAACCCTAGTGACAGCGCCGAAGCAATCAATCGCATGAGTGTGCCGCACCCCCACTTTATATAGGCATTTGTCCAGGGCTCAACACTTGGGCCTCGCACGGACCCTAAAGCCCATAAGTCTACTCAGCTAGAATCCAAACACAGCTCGGATCACATCTGACCAGTCACCAATGTCCTCGGATCCGACCTCGTCGGTTCATTCCCTTAAGCGCGCGACCCCTTAGGTTCAAGATGGCTTGGTCGTAGTTCGGATCACCTCCGAACTGCATGATTGGTAGCGGCCCCTAGCAAGGCATGCCAAACACCAAGCAGACTATGAAGCTGGTTAGGCGAACCTGTACATCATACTTCCATTCCTTTTGCCACACGATAAATGTTGTCGGGCTCAAGGCGAGTCTGTCACCCTTGTGCTAGCCTAACCTCTTTATCATTCCAGTGATGCCAACCACAAACCAGATTATCTCATAATCCATGTCGCATGGCCATGCTTATCTTGGTCGGATCACACGAGGGTCCCAGAGTATATCTCTCCTGATCGGAGGGGGCAAATCCCATCTTGCTCGACCATGTCTCGCAGCATGGGTCTGGACAAGGCCGAAACCTACCTTTGTAACTACCCAGTCACGGAGTAGCGTTTGGTTGGCCCAAAGCAAGTCTGTCACCATCCCGAGTACATGAGCCAGCTCAGGTCTTAGGACATAGAACATATGTTGTACTAGAGACTCACAGATGACATATCACTGCGTCTCGGACCTTATCTCAACTCGGATCCAACTACGTCGAATCCGACCAGATCCTTCCGAGTCCATATTATCAGGTTAGCATCCAATGCTTCATGGCTATTGAGACCAAGCCATCGACCATGTCATATGCTAGTCTAGTCGGCTGCGCGTCCACACAACCCTTTCGACTAGGGACCTTTTAGGACAGTCGTCATACAATGCATTGTCCCACAAACAATTCACGTACTTGCTGATACACATCATTGATAATGTCCAAGGACTATCTTTATTCATAAACACATAGGAAATATCATCATACATGATTGCCTCTAGGGCATATCTCCAACAATCAGGTGGAACATGTTGATCACATGAAAAATGAGGCGGCTGATGCTTTAAGCCGGTTGGGGTCTCAACGTAAGCCAGTGCCACCTAATGTCTTTCTTGATGCAATGACTAATCCTTCAGTTAAGTTGCCCACAGAGGAGGATCTTGCTATCCCTGATCCGGAGGCACAGTTGGTGGCGGCCCTTCATGCTATTCCTGATTGAACAGTTCTATATTTGACTTATATGACCCGGGGTGAGTTACCTGAGGATGAAACTTTGGCTAGACAAATAACCCGGTGGTCTAAGTCAATGACCACTGTCAATGGCGAGTTATGCCGATACAGCATCACAGGGGTGTTCCAGCGCTGTATTTCTCTGGAGGAGGGCCGTGAGATTCTAAGAGAAATTCATGAAGGAGATTGTGGCCATCACGTCGGCTCTAAGTCTCTTGTGGCTAAGGCTTTTTGTCATGGGTTTTATTGGCTGACTGCTCATGCTGATGCAGAAGATCTGGTCAGCAAGTGCGATGGCTGTCAGAAATTTTCCAGACAGGCTCATGTGCCAGCTCAAGAATTGAGAATGATTCCAATCACTTGGCCATTTATAGTCTGGGGGCTGGATATGGTTGAACCTTTCAAGAGATCCAAGGACAAAAGACCCACCTGTTGGTGGCAGTTGAGAAGTTTACAAAGTGGGTTGAGGCAGAGCCGGTCAGCAAATGTGATGCGGCAACAAAGGTTCAATTCATTAAGAAGGTGATTTTCCATTTTGGCTACACACCTAGTATCATAACTGATAATGGCACTAACATGTCTAAGGGTGCTACGAAATAGTTCCGTCAATGAGAGCATATTCGTCTCGATGTTTCATCAGTGGCTCACCCCCAGTCCAATGGTCAAGCTGAAAGGGCCAATCAAGAAATCTTGAGAGGCATAAAACCCCGGTTTATGGTCCCTTTGCAGAGGACGCCGGGTTGTTGGGTTGAGGAGTTACCCCGAGTGCTTTGGAGCATCAATACTACCCCAACAGATCTACGAGTTATATGCTCTTCTTCATGGTTTATGGAGCAGAGGCAGTCCTTCCCAGTGACATCCGAGACGACTTGCCCCGTGTGGTGGCTTATGTTGAAACTGATAACAAAAAAGCACGTCAGGATGATCTCGACCTCTTGGATGAGGAGCGGGACCTTGCGGCGGCTTGTTCGGCGATTTATCAACAAGATCTGCATCGTTATCATAGTCGATGGGTTAAGACCTGGACCTTTCAAGAAGGCGACTTGGTGCTCCGGCTCATCCAGGATCAAACAGATATGCACAAATTATCCCCACCTTGGGAAGGACCTTTTGTGGTCAGCAGTAACCTGACCAACGGGTCGTACTACCTCATTGATATTCGAGACCACAAGGACTCACGCACATCAGAGGAGGAGACCCACCGACCTTGGAATATTGCTCATCTTCTGCCTTATTACACTTGAGCCACCGGCTCTTGTGTTGTACATACTTTCATCAATGTATGTATTATGATTAGTATAATAAAGCTGGCATCCCTGACAATTCAGGGCCTCTGTCGTTTCATTTCTGAGTATTTGTGTCTTTATTATCAATTCATAAGGTCACTTGGGGGCTTCCTGCTCAATGAGAACACCTGTGCTTACCCTCTTGATCCGGCTTACACGCCTTGTTGCAAACCACTTGGGGGTTTGCTTCCCAAATTACAGGTTACCATAGAGAACTTGCTGCAGTGCGTAGTTCAAACATAGGTATCCTGCCTTGAGGGCTCATTATAGGTCACTTGGGGGCTTCTTGCTCAATGAGCATAGCTATGCTTACCCTCATGATCGACTTATATGCCAGGTGTAAACACCAAATTCCGGGTTATCCTGCTTGTATGTCCTTGTCACTCCGCCTAGGTAATCCTAGAATGACCCGCCGTTCTCTTAACAGTCAATCTTGTAATAAAGACCCTGAATTAGTTAAGGTTAAAATGGTGTTTTGTCATGTGAGGGCTGGCTTACAGGTTTGAATGAAGGATTAACTCAGTGGATGTGCGGCCCATGAAAGAACTTGAGATTAAGGCTTGGTGACCTATGGAAGCCTTGTTTTTCTGATTCATTGTTTTTTTAAAACATTTTTTGGGATTCATATTCTTGTTCCATGTTAACATATGGTTTAAAACAATTCAGGCCATGTAGCCTTGACCTTTATGACTCATATTTGAGCATACTTGAGGTTTGATAACCCACCCTGGCTTTGGGCGTTAAGTCGCCAGTATATTTTGGATTGCGCCATTGGAATCATGCGCTTATAAATCATTGGATTGTTACCCTCACTGCATATGGCGATCTAGGCCGGCAGCATGAGTCAATTTTACAGGCATATTTCAGATATGCTTTTCCTTAGGTATCTGCAACTCTGTCTAGTCATTGATGAAATCCACAAGTGCCTGAGACTTGATGGTTGTCCGAGGCATATACTTCAAACCATGAGGTCCAAGCTCAATGGCCCAGTTGGCCACCCGGCTTGTAGTGTTGGGTGGTAGGTGCGACATATGCCAACGGGTGGCTTATCATTGTGGGAGCCAGTAAGACGTCGCCGGTGCCTGGAAACGGGATGAGGCGAAGACATGCACGCCGGTGAATCTTACCCAGCTTCGGGGCTCTCCGTGGAGATAACACCCCTACTGCTGCTCTGCGGGGTCTCCGCGTGATCACTAGATGGACAAGTAGCTACACAATGCTCCTTGAGCTGTTCGGTGGGAGGAGGATGAAGGGCACGGCTAGCTTGCTTCTTCTCCTGGTGTGGTGTCTAAAACTAGCTGGGGGTCCAACCCTTTGCATGGGTGCCCCGGGGGGGTTATATAGGCCCCCCCAGGGGTACAATGGTTATCTGACTGGGCGCGGGGCCCAGCCGTCTGTGACTGCGCTCGCCGGCTTCTGCGCCAGCCGCTGGAGCCAGCCAACTGGTCGGTCCCTCCGGCTGCCGGCCCCTTGGTCGACAGGCAGGCCCCAGCGTTCAGGATCTGGTCGGCGGCTGGTCACTGTTGCTCTATCTTGGTGACGTGGGCTTCGTCGTGGTAGGCGTGGCTACAGTACCGCCGCCCGGTGGGCGATTGCTGTAGCCTCACCGCGTCTTGTCTCCTTAATGGGGCGTCTCCTTCGAGGAAGATGGCAAGCCGGCTGCGGGGAGCCGACTCTCTCTTGGGCCGACTGGGCGAGGTGTGGCCGCCTTCGGGTGTCTCTCTGCCCGAAGGGACCCACCGCCCGTGGGCCGCGCTGGTAGTCCATCATGGATGGCGTCAGGGTCGGCATGGCAACAGTGTTGCGCCGGGCGGGTCATGGTCACCCGTACGGCGCACTGTGACGATTGTGCTCCGGGATTTGGGGGTGGCAGGCTTTACTGTAGCCAGGCCCCGTCTCATCGCCGCTAGGTGGATGCAAACTTTGAGGGTACGGTATCGACCGCTTTATGGGAGCCGGCTTCTTGGAGTCGGCATCCTCGCGGCCGGCTTCTCGAAGTCGGCCCTCCCATGGCTTTCTTCATGAGGGCTAAAGTTGGGCCGCCTTCCGAAAGCCGGCCTGGGTGACAGCCAGCAAGGGGAAGGCGACCCCATGTCTTGGATTCTTGAGAGCCGGACAGGCTCGTAATTTTTTCAGAAGGGCCAGGGGAAGCCGGCTAGGCTACCCATGGCTATTTACTCCGACAGTAGTCCCTGAAGCTGATCGAGCTTCGAGGCAGACAAAGGGACGAGAAGCTCGGTCAGCTTCCTACCCTGAAGAGCTGGCTTTGCTGGTGTATGCCGATTTCGGGGAGCCCTGCGTCTTGCAGGCGGGAAAGTGGTCGACCCGCGTGCTGACCGCGGGCCCTCCCGCGGGCCACGTGGCAGCGAGACCCTGCCAGCGCACGCGTGCGACGGGACGCCACCGCAGGCCCGGGCCCGCCACTCCTAGGCCTCGGCCCGAACGCTGATCTTCTGCGGCCCAGGTGGACCACTCGCCTTCCCGTGGTGATTTTATTTCGCCGTTAGGGCGCAGTAAACGCGGGACATGGGGGAGTGGGCACGATCGATCCCCATGTTTCCCCACGCCACACCTCCTCGGCTCCGCCACGCGAGCCTATAAGTAGGAGGAGGAGGGGGAGAGACAGAGGTTCGCACGCTCTCTCTCTCTCTCTCCGCCCCTTCTCGTCCTCCTTTCTTCCTCTCGTTGCCGCCGCAGCCTCCCGTCTCAGCGCCGCCGCGCCGCCACATCGTCTTGCTCCCATGGCGCTGTCGAGCTCGTGGGATGGCTCCAACGTCCATGAGGACCATGTTGAGTTCCTCCGCCAGACTCGGTGCCTGCCCGACGCCAATCTCGTGCGGGTCTGCCTGGCGCCAGAGATTGAGATCTCGCCGGCACCGGCGGAGGGCGAGCGGGTCGTCTTCCGCTCGCACTTCCTGTGCGGCTTCGGCCTTCCGGCGAGTGGGTTCCTGCGCTCGTTCCTCGAGTTCTACAATCTTCAGCCGCATCACCTCACGCCCAACGCGGTGATGCTGCTGTCGGCCTTCGTCTCTCTCTGTGAAGGTTTCTTGGGGCTGCTCCCCACGCTGGAGCTCTGGGGGGAATTCTTCCGGAGCAAACTCGGCACCGTCGTCGTAGGCGTGCCCGCCCCCTGCGGGGCCTACATCGCCATGAGGAGGTCGGGCGAGAACAACCCGTTCCAGTCCATCCCCCTGATCCAGTCGGTGAAGATCTGGCAGAAGTCGTACTTCTACGTGAAGAACGTCGCCCAGCAAGGAGACCACGTCAACCTGCCGGCTTACGTAGCCGGCCTGCCGGCTGGGAGGCAGCCCTCATGGAGTTTCCGGTCCAGGTCACTGTCTCAGGCCGGGAACGCTGCCGTCTCCCGACTTCGGGTGATGATCCAGTCGGAAGGCCTGAGCGGGGCCGACTTGGTGGCCGCCTTCATGGAGCGCCGGATACTTCCTCTCCAAAGCAGGCCCCACATGATGTGTCAGATGAGCGGCCGCTTCAACCCAAGTCGGCTGAGCACCAGGGAGATGCCTCATGCGGAGGTGTCGTACATGGTAAATCATATCTCCAATTGCAAGCTCGCCGAGGACTGGCGATACGGCAAGGTGTCGTATTCTCGCGCCAACCCTTCGCCCGTGGTAAGCTTTACTCTCTTTCTTCTTTTTGTTGGTAGCCGGCTTTATGATGGCCGGCTTCTGATCGGTCGGTTCTTCTTAGCAGAACCCCCTTCTTCCGCCGACGATCGGGGCAGCAGGGATAGAACGCCAGTACGTCCCCGACCGCACGATGGACGACGTCGACGACCCGGATTTGGGGGCGGCCTCCATGGAAGACTCCGTCGTGGGAGACGGCACCGAGCCCGGAGGCACAGGGCTTACCGCCAGCTTCGAGGACTGGCCGGATGATGCCGAAGCCGAAGTCGCCCCGCGTCGCCAGCCGGCGGCCGACCATCAGGGCGCGGGCTCGTCCACCGCGCCGGCTGCCAGCGGCGGCGCACAGAAGCGCCGGGCCGCGTCAACCCTCTTCGGCAGTCGGCCGAAGAAGTCCAAAGCCTCCACCGCGGCGACCAAATGAGATGAGGCGGCCGCGAAAGCGGCCCGCTTCCGCAAGGCGGTGAAGCAGCCTCAGGCGGTCTCAGCGTAAGTCATCGATTGCCTGGTCACATGTTTTTCATCGTTCTCTCCTGTTCGAACATTCTTCCTAACCTTTTCCCGCTCGCTGGACAGGGCGCCGCTTTCCCTTGAGCGGGGTCCGGGCGGCTCCATAGTTGGGCCGACTGGAGGGTCTTCGGGCTCCCGCCGCGTGGACCCCCGCGCCGACCTCAGGGAGGCCACGGAGCGGAACGCCCGTGAGGCGCGGGAGGAGCGTGAGGCGGCGGAAAAAGCGGCCACCCAGGCAGCGAGGGAGCAGGCCGACGCGGCAGCCAAGGCCCAGGCGGAGGCGGCGACCGCGGAAACGGAGGCGGAGGGTTCGCGTAACCAGCCTCCGCTGCTCGCCATTCCCCTCCGAGCCGTGGCCCCTGACACCCCATTGCCCCTGACAGAGGAAATCATCCAAGACCCGTCGCTGATGGAGAGGAGGGAGGACCTGTGGTCTTCGCGGGGAGAGCGCCGCCGGCAGCGCCAACCGGAGCGGGCCAAGGCGGCCAATTGTCAGCGGCGCCAGAGGAGCCGGCCGGGGTGAGCCGGAGGACGGAGCCGGCTTCAAGGTGCAGCCGGTGACGCGTCGGCGCGCAGGGGGAGGCGCCGCTCCGCTAGAGTCGCGCCGAGTTGCGGGCGCCGGCCAGTCGGCGGAGGCTCTGGAGGCGGCCAGCACCGCCACGTCCGAGTGGACTCCCAGTGGGGGGACTGGCGAGCTGAATGTGGCGGCTCAAGAGGTTCGGAGCCGGCTTCAAGCTCAGGCCACCCTGCTGTAGCAGTACACCCAGGAGTTCCTGTCGACGCGGGCCGCCATCCGGGTGAGTCTTTCATTCTTGGCCGCTTTGGTCTCTTGATTTCTTCCATGGGGGCGCGTCAGCGCACCCACTGGGTGTAGTCCCCGAGATTCGGGCCGACTGCTGAGCAGTCGGGTCGGATCTTTCTTGACGACTACCTTATTTCTGCTTCCTGTCTGAACTTCCAGGAATATCATAACTCCCGTGCTGCCGCCTTCAACTCCCAGGCTCAGGAGTTGGGTCGGAAGACCGACGACCTGGCCAACAGCCGAAGTAAGTGCTTGATTTTGTCTGTCTCCTGCGGGGGCGCGTCAGCGCACACACTGGGTGTAGTCCCCGAGATTCGGACCGACTGCTGAGCAGTCGGGTCAGATCTTCCTTGATGACTTTTTCCTTATTGGTTTTTTTTCTTTTGTCTTTCGTGCTTTCAGGGGCCAACGTCGACTTGAGGAGGGAGCTCGGCGAAGCGCAGGCCGCCCTTCGTACCAAGGATGCTGAGTACGCTGCCTTGGTCCAAGAGCGTGACCGCCTGGCCAAGAAGTTGGCTGACCAAGAGGAGAGCCACAAGGCGGCCCTGCAGAAAGCGCAGGATAGCGAGGCCGCCCTGAAGGCAGAGTTTGAGACCGAGGCGGCGAGCTGGGCTGAGACCCGGCGAGCGCTGGATGAAGGCTTCGGCCGCATCGAGGACTTGATCGACGGTAAGCCGCCTTCCTGACTCCTCTCCTGCCCCTTGCCGCCTAGTTTTTGGCCTGACTTGTGGTGCTGCCTATTTTCTTGTGTAGACTACTTTGCCGGCTACTCCGCCTTCGCCGCCCAAACCATCGAGGCCCATCGCAAGGCGCGCCATCAGGCGGGGGTCAACATTGCGCCGGACGCGAATCGGACGCTTGAGGAGCAGCTCTTGGCTGTCCAAGCGTGGCTGCAGCCGGCTCACCGGATGCTTCGCCGGCTCCAACGTGCCGGGGCGCAGGTGTTGGCCGCCCTCTGGCCCAGCGAGACGATCCCCCGCACCCCAAGCCGGACTGCCGACTGGCTGGAGGTCGCAGTCAGTCGCTTTGAAGCTTGGAAGGCGTCGGCGGCCCGTCTTGGAGCCGGGCGGGCGTTGGAGTTCGTTCGAGCTTGGTACCCAGGGCTGAACCTGGACCAGCTGCGCACTTGGCGGCTGGAGGCCGACGCGGAGCTGGAGGAGGTGCGCCCGGCTATCGCCCAGCATGCTTTGACGATCGCCGAGTGCACCGACATCAGCGTTTTTGCACCTGAAATCAATGATGACGGCGTTGCCCAGCCGGAGGAGTGGTTTGGGCTGAACCCGGCGGTGGGCGAGGACTCGGCAGAGGAGATCGCCTCCAGCGACGAGGGCGAGGATGACGAAGAAGAGGACGGTGAAGACGTCGAGCCGGCTAGTGGAACAACCGGCCGGCCTCAGGCTGACCGTGCCTCCAGCAACGAGGCGCGTGGAAGTGCGCCCTCTGCGGGAGGCGGTGATCAAGCCGAGGTTCGCCAGCCGGCCACTCCTTCAGCCGGCACAACCGTCTCCGCCGACCATCCCGGCTCGTCGGTCGCTCCGCCAGCTTGACCTGCCGTCCTTATTTTTCCTGCTTGTTGCCTTTTGAACAATCTTTATTAAGCTTTCGCAGTTCCACCCACTTGGGGTGTATCCAAACTATGTTGAATGCTGGCCTCTTGGAGGTCTTTTATGTAAATATTATTATGTGCATGTTTGGTTTCCATTCGCGTATGCTTTTTATCCTTAGGCTTTTTCCTTTGCCGCCTTCCCTCTTTGGGGAGGCAAGTACTCGAGCTTTCTTGGATTGAAGTGAAGTGAATGGAAACCGGCCGACCGGCTACTTTGGTAGTCGGTCGGTGGTAGGCGGCAAACCGGCTTTCGTTATATTAGTCCGTTGGTCCCTGGCCATTTTTCGTGTGGGCATCCTTTCCTGCTTTTGACTCTTGCCAGCCGGACAGCCGGTTCTTGGAACTACGACTTTGGCAAGAGCTAAGCCTAGGTGTCGGCACACTACTTGTCTGACCGCGGGTAGGACTTCTAATATAACTCCAGTCGGCCAGTCCCCGGGCCGACTAGTCGAACCCGGTGCCGGACGAAACAAGTAAATGAAATGACAAGGTCATAAGCATGATACTTTTCATTCATAGATAAAAGATGGCAGTCCCCGAGCCCTCCTCGGGGGGCCTATTGTCTCGTATTTAGTACAAAAGTTCGCGTGATACATACTGCATTTCAGCTGTAAAATCTTCGGAGGAGGTTGGCGTTCCATGGTCGCTCCGACTCCTTGCCGGAGTCGTCTCTCTTTCGTGCCTTCGGCTTCTGCGCGTCGATCAGGTAGTAGGAGTCGTTGCCTAGAGCTCTGCTGATGACGAAGGGGCCCTCCCAAGGGGCCGAGAGCTTGTGCTGGCCGGCTGTTCGCTGGATCAGCCGGAGCACAAGATCGCCCTCTTGGAAAGATCTTGGCCTGACCTTCCGACTGTGGTAGCGGCGCAAACCCTGCTGGTAGATGGCAGACCGGCTGAGGGCTAACAGCCGGCCTTCTTCCAGCAGGTCGATACCGTCTTCTCATGCTTCCTTGGCCTCCGCCTCCGTGTACATGGTTACCCGGGGCGAGTCGAACTCGATGTCGGTTGGGATGATCGCCTAGGCACCGTACACGAGGAAGAAAGGAGTGAAGCCGGTTGACTTGTTTGGGGTAGTGCGCAGACTCCAGAGGACAGCCAGCAGCTCATTGAGCCAACAGCCGACTAAACGCTCCAGTGGTACGACCAGTCGGGGCTTGATGCCGGAGAGGATGAGGCCGTTGGCTCGCTCAACCTGGCCGTTTGACTGCGGGTGGGCGACGGACGCTAAGTCCAGCCGGATACCTTGGGCTGCACAGAAACGTGCCAAGGCTCCTTTGGCAAAATTCGTGCCATTGTCGGTGATGATGCTGTGTGGCACGCCGTACCGAGTTGTTATGTCTGCGATGAATGTCACAGCAGTCGGCCCATTCAGCTTCTTGATCGGCTTTGCCTCAATCCACTTGGTGAATTTGTCCACGGCGACGAGCAAATGCGTCATGCCGCCGCGCGCCGTCTTGAATGGGCCCACCATGTCCAGTCCCCAAACGGCGAAGGGCCAGGTGAGGGGAATGGTCTTGAGTGCCGAAGCCGGCATGTGTTGCTTGGAGCTGAAGAGTTGGCACCCTTTGCAATATTTAACTAATTCTTTGGCGTCATCCAAAGCAGTCGGCCAGAAGAAACCATGGCGGAAAGCTTTGGCGACGAGTGATCTTGAAGCTGCATGGTGGCCGCATTCTCCTTGGTGAATGTCTCTGAGGATTGCAATGCCCTTCTCTTGCTCGACACACCGTTGGAGGACTCTAGTGACACTGCGCTTAACGAGTTCTCTGTTGACGATTGTGTATGCTCCGGCTCGACGTTGGACTTGTCTTGCCTCTGTTTCGTCAGCCGGCAGATCTTGGTTTACTAGGAAGTTGAGGATGGACTGAGCCCATGACGGAGCCGCGACTTCTCCTACTGCCAATGTGGCTACTGCCACCAGGGTGGGTGCGCTGAGTGGTGAAATGCTGGAATCGGCCGCCGGCTGTTGTGTTGGTGCAGTCCCCGGGCCGGCTACTGCAGTCCCCGAGCCGGGTGTGGCAGTCCCCGAGCTGGTTGCCGAAGTCCCTGGGCCGACTACTGAAGTCCCGGGGTCGCCTGCTTGGTTCTTCGAGCCGGACCTGGCCGCGTCGGGGTTAGGCGATACGAAGATGGAATCGGACTCTGGAGACGGCTTGATGGACGGCTTGAGGAGGTGTTGTAGAGCGACGCCGGTTGGTATTGCTTGCCGAGTGGAGCCTATTCGAGCCAGGGCATCAGCTGGCTCGTTGTCGGCTCGTGGTACGTGGAGGAAATCGCATCCTTCAAAGTATCCGCTGAGTTGTTGAACCAGGAAGCGGTAGCTTGCCATATTTGCGTCCTTGGCGTCCCAGTCGCCGGATGATTGCTGAACCACAAAGTCTGAGTCGCCATAACATAGGATCCGGCGGATGCCGAGTTCCTTGGCAAGCCGGAGCCCGTGTATGAGTGCCTCGTACTCGGCTGCATTGTTGGAGGCGGCAAAGTGAATCTGCAGCATGTATCTGAGCTTGTCGCCTTTGGGAGAGGTAAGGACGACGCCGGCTCCCAAGCCGGTGCGCATCTTGGACCCGTCAAAGTGCATGCGCCAATGGGTGGAGTCGGGAGCCGGCGGCAGGTACTGGGTCTCGGCCCAGTCGACGAGGAAGTCGGCTAGTGCTTGGGACTTGATGGCGGTGCGGGGCTGGTAGAAGATTGTGTAAGGGGCCAGCTCGATGGCCCATTTCGCCACCCGGCCGGATGCGTCCCGGCTGCCTATGATCTCTGCCAGCGGGGCGGTGCATACGACCGTGACGGGATGCTCTTGAAAGTAGGGCTTCAACTTCTTGGCGGTGAAGTACACGCCGTAACACATCTTCTGGTAGTGCGGGTAGTTCTGCTTTGAAGCGGACAGCACCTCGCTCAAATAATACACCGGCCTCTAGACCGGCTAGGCTCGGCCTTCTTCTGGGCGTTGGACTACGATGACGGTGCTGACCACCCGGCTGGTTGCGGCAATGTAAAGGAGCATGGGCTCTTTCTCAGTCGGTGCCGCTAGGACGGGCGGCGTGGCCAGCATCTTCTTCAGCTCGTGAAAAGCTTGGTCGGCCTGGTCGTTCCACTCGAAGTGAGTGCTCTTCTTCATGAGGCGGTAGAGGGGGAGAGCTTTCTCTCCAAGCCGGCTGATGAAGCGGTTCAAGGAGGCCAAGCATCCGGTGAACTTTTGGATGTCTGGAAGCTTGGTGGGGATCGCCATTCTCTCGATGGCCTTGATCTTCACCAGGTTGCATTCGATGTCGCGTTCGGAGACCAGGAAGCCTAGGAGCTGGCCGGCTGGCACTCCGAACACGCATTTCTCAGGGTTGAGCTTGATTTGGAACCGGCGTAGGTTCTCAAACGTTTCTTTGAGGTCTTCCAGCAAGGTGACGCGCTTCTCCGTCTTCACCACAATGTCGTCCACGTAGACGTGAGCGTTTCTGCCGAGTTGCTTGAGGAGGCACTTCTGCATGCAACACTGAAAAGTGGCACCGGCATTTCTTAAACCGAATGTCATAGTCAGGTAGCAGAAGGCTCCAAATGGCGTGATGAAGGCGGTCTTCAGGCGGTCCGGATCTAGCTTTATCTGGTGATATCCTGAGTAAGCATCCAAGAAACTCAACAGCTCGCATCCGGCCGTGGAGTCTATCACTTGGTCAATCCTTGGTAGGGCAAAGGGATCTTTAGGGCAGGCCTTGTTGAGGCTTGTGTAGTCTATACACATGCGCCACTTGTTGTTCTTCTTTAACACAAGGACTGGGTTGGCAAGCCACTCTGGAAAGAAGACTTCCATAATGAAGCCGGCTGCCAAAAGCCGGGCTATCTCCTCCCCTACAATCCTTCTCTTTTCCTCTGATAGTCGGCGGAGGGGCTGCTTGACTGGTTTCGCGTCTTTTCGGACGTGTAGTTTGTTCTCGGCGAATTCCTTCGGAACACCCGGCATGTCCTTGGGGGACCATGCAAAGATGTCCCGATTCTCACGGAGGAAATCGGCGAGCTCGCCTTCCTATTTGCTGTTCAGGCTTGCCACGATGACGGCAAACCTCTCGGGGTGCTCGGGGTCAAGGGGTATCTTCTTGGTTTCTTTGGCCGGCTGGAAAGATCCTTGGGCATCATACTCCTTGGGGTCGGGGGACTGGTTTGGCTGCTTGCTGGCCATGGCCACGACCCGGTCCAACATCTTCTTCTCTTCGGCAATCACAAGGGACTCGGCCAGCCGGCTGCTGGCGGCAACACACTCGGAAGACTTCTTGTAATCGCCGGCTATGGTGATGACGCCCTTGGAACTTGGTATCTTCATCTTGAGGTATGCATAGTGGGGAACTACCATGAACCTGGCCAAGGCGGGTCGGCCAAGCAACGCGTGGTAGGGGCTCTCCAGGTCCACCACTTCAAACCAGATTGCTTCCCGGCGGAAATGCTCCTTTTCCCCAAAGAGTACATCAATCTTGATCTTGCCAATGGGGGCGCAGGACAAGCCGGGTACGATGCCATGAAACACTGTCCGAGTAGGCATGAGCTGCTTCGTCTTGACATTTAGCTTCTCCAGGGTGTCACGGTACAGGATGTTGATGCTGCTCCCGCCGTCTATCAGCACGCGGGAGAAGCGGGCAGCGCGTCTGTCCGTCGCGAGGGTGGCTTCCAGGACCAACGCATAAGAGCCGAGAGACGGCATCACCCCTGGATGATCGGCCCGGCTCCAGCTGATGGGTTTTTATGACCAATGCGTGTGTCCGGCGGGGTTGGCAGTGACCACGCTGACTTCCTGGTGCTCTCGGTGTTTGCCGCACCGGTCTTCGAGCTGGCTTGTAAAGACGATGTAGGTTGCTTGCTCGTCGGGGAATTCATCATGCACGGCTCCGACTGCGGGCCGAGCGGCCGGAGGCGGCGGGCCGGCAGGCAGAGGCGGCGCGAGCCCCTCGCCTTTAGAGATTCGAGTGAGCCAATGGCACTTCCGGGTTGTGTAGTTGGACGGCTTCGCGCCGCTATGGAATTTGCACGGGGCGTCGAGAGTTTGCTCGTAGGAGAAAGCCGGCTGCCAAGCTGGCCGGCCACCCTTGGGCTTCATGGGCGCATGTCGCCCTTCAGGCAGCGCGTCTTTGACTGTGGCCACCTGCCGACTGGCGGGAGGCGGCGCAGGGCCCTTGCGCTTGTGGTCGTTCGGGTGTGGGCGTCGGCCGGAATCTCCTACCGGCATCTTGGGTGCCGGGTTGAGTACTTTCCCGGACGCGTCTACCCGGAGCTCGGTCTTCATCGAAGAGTCGGCGGTGGCGTATTTGTCTGCTATGTCCAGAAGCTCGTCGAGGGTAGTCGGCTCGTCGTAGAGGAGCTTGTGCTTGAGGAGGGTACCTTCTCGGCACCCGGCAGTGAAGTATTCAATGGCTTGCACCTCGTGCACCCCCTCGCAAGAATTGCGGAGCTCGGCCCAACGCGTGAGGTAGTCGCGAGTGGACTCGGCTGGGCCCTGTACACACAGGGAGAGCTGCCTGGGCTTGGGGGCCCGCTTGTAGGTGCTGGTGAAGTTGCGGATGAAAGCTTCGGTGAAATCTAGCCAGCTGTTGATGCTGAGAGGCTTGAGGCTGTTGAGCCAGGTCCGCGCCGTGCCTTGCAGCATGAGGGGCACGTACTTCACGGCAACGCACCGGTTACCATTGGCTATGCTGACCGCCGTGGAGTAGTCGATCAACCAATCTTCCGGCTTCACGGAGCCGTTGTACTTGGGCGTGTCTCTTGGGAGCGAGAACCCTTTGGGGAAAGGCTCGTCGCGGATGCGGGGGCCGAAATAAGGCGGGCCGACATCGTCTTCTTCTTCCAGCGCCAGGGATCACGCCAGGCGGTCGATCCGATGGCGGGCGTCGTTCTCACCGACTCCTTCGCGACGACCTAGTCGGCCGCTGAGAGTCAGGTGCGCCACTGGCGGCGGGGTGGGATATCTCTCTCCACGGGGTGGAGGCAGAGGCGGGTTGCCCAGCCATTCCATGGCTCGGGGATGGCCGTCCGCGTCTCGCTCGATGGAGATTTGGGTCCGGCTTCGGCTGGCCGCCGGCTCTTTCTCGTGCCGCGCGCGGGTGTTGCTCGTAGTCGGTGTCCAGGACGTTGCACCGTGATCTTGGCGCGGGGGAGGGCTTCCCGCGCGGGCGTCGGCTTCGTGCCGCCGTGCGGCCGCGTCAATCAGTTGCTGGATGCGCCGGGTCATGTGGGGGAGTTCTTCGGCCTCCAAGCCATCCAACTCGTCCACGGCTGCCTGGGCGGCACGCAAGTTCTTGAGCGGAGTGGCATAGACCGGGCAGTCGACTCCCAACATGTCGACGATGACGGCGCCGCGTTGCTTGACAATGCCGGCCCGGCTTGCCCCGCCCGGGGCCGGCATGCCGAAGGCGGCGCGGTCAGCTTCGCGCTGGTAGGCCTCAGTGAGGCGTCTCATGGAAGCCATCCTCCGGCCCTCTGCGAGGAGGGCGAGGCGGCGCGCCTCCAGTGCTTCGTCATCAGCATCAGCCGGGAGGGGGGTGGACAAGTCGTGGGCCGCCGCGTGCGGGGCGTCATGGGTGCTCTCGTCGGCCGGGCCGCTGTGGCCGACGACCATCACTTCGGTGGTGACAGTATCGCGGCCGTCGGTTCGAGGAAGCGGGTCGTTGTAGATCGCGACGTTGGTGGGGAAGGTGTCGAAGGAGGCCGTGTCGGAGCCGACAGGCATCGGGTCGGTGGAGCCAACCGACTCCAGATCCACAGCGGGCTCGCTGGAGACATGGAGCTGGCCGAGGAGGTTGGCGAGGTGGTCGGTGCCCGCATCGGAGGCGATCTCGTCGGAGATGAGGGTTTCGCCGAGGAGATTGGCGAGGCTGCTTGCCGCGCAGATGCTGGTGACGCCTTGCAGCGCGTCGTGGCAAGCGCCATCGGGCGTGCCGGGCTGGCTACGCTCGCTGGGGAGGAAGAGGGTTCCCGTCCAGAACAGGTCTCCGGTCGACGGTGCACCTGGCCCCATGGTGGGCGCCAAATGTCGGGTGGTAGGTGCGACATATGCCAACGGGTGGCTTATCATTGTGGGAGCCAGTAAGACGTCGCCGGTGCCTGGAAACGGGATGAGGCGAAGACATGCACGCCGGTGAATCTTACCCAGCTTCGGGGCTCTCCGTGGAGATAACACCCCTACTGCTGCTCTGCGGGGTCTCCGCATGATCACTAGATGGACAAGTAGCTACACAATGCTCCTTGAGCTGTTCGGTGGGAGGAGGAAGAAGGGCACGACTAGCTTGGTTCTTCTCCTGGTGTGGTGTCTAAAACTAGCTGGGGGTCCAACCCTTTGCATGGGTGCCCCGGGGGTACAATGGTAATCCGACTGGGCGCGGGGCCCAGCCGTCTGTGACTGCGCTCGCCGGCTTCTGTGCCGGCCGCTGGGGCCCGCCGACTGGTGGGTCCCGCCAGCTACCGGCCCCTTGGTCGACAGGCAGGCCCCACCGTCCAGGATCTGGTCGGCGGCTGGTCACTGTTGCTCTATCTTGGTGACGTGGGCTTCGTCGTGGTAGGCGTGGCTACAGTACCGCCGCCCGGTGGGCGATTGCTGTAGCCTCACCGCGTCTTATCTCCTTAATGGGGCGTCTCCTTCGAGGAAGATGGCAAGCCGGCTGCGGGGAGCCGGCTCTCTCTTGGGCCGACTGGGCGAGGTGTGGCCGCCTTCGGGTGTCTCTCTGCCTGAAGGGACCCACCGCCCGTGGGCCGCACTGGTAGTCCGTCGTGGATGGCGTCAGGGTTGGCATGGCAGCAGTGTTGCGCCGGGCGGGTCATGGTCACCCGTACAGCGCACTGTGCCGATCGTGCTCCGGGATTTGGGGGTGGCAGGTTTTACTGTAGCCACGCCCCGTCTCATCGCCGCTAGGTGGATGCAAACTTTGAGGGTACGGTCTCGACCGCTTTATGGGAGCCGGCTTCTTGGAGTCGGCCTCCTCGCGGCCGGCTTCTCGAAGTCGGCCCTCCCATGGCTTTCTTCATGAGGGCTAAAGTCGGGCCGCCTTCCGAAAGCCGGCCTGGGTGACAGCCAGCAAGGGGAAGGCGGCCCCATGTCTTGGATTCTTGAGAGCCGGACGGGCTCGTAATTTTTTCAGAAGGGCCAGGGGAAGCCGGCTAGGCTACCCATGGCTATTTACTCCGACATGTAGCTTCTCTGTTTTGAATAATATTCCTTGAGGAGCAGAACTGACCACAGTAATGGGATGACCAAGGAAATAATGCTTCAACTTGCGAGTAGCCATGAACACTCCATAGACTAGCTTATACTAATGTGGGTACCTCTGCTTAGATTCATATAACCTCACTGACATAATAAGCCGGCCTATGATCTTGAGCATGATTATCATTTGTGAGTAGTTACTTTTGTTCTTGAGGTCATGGGAGAAGTCATGTTGCAAGTAATCATGTGAACTTGCTATGTGTTCGATATTTAGATGATATGTATGTTGTGATTCCCTTAGTGGTGTCATGTGAATGTCGACTACATGGCACTTCACCATATTTGGGCCTAAGGGAATGCATTGTGGAGTAGTTATTAGATGATGGGTTGCTAGAGTGACAGAAGCTTAAACCCTAGTTTATGCGCTACTTCATATGCGATTGATTTGGATCCAAATGTTTAATGCTATGGTTAGATTTTATCTTAATACTTTTCTCGTAGTTGCGGATGCTTGCGAGGCGGTTAATCATAAGTAGGAGGTTTGTTCAAGTAAGAACTCCACCTAAGCACCGATCCACCCACATATCAAATTATCAAAGTAGAGAACACGAATCAAACCAACATGATGAAAGTGACATGGTGAAATTCCCGTGTACCCTCAAGAATGTTTTGCCTATTATAAGAGACCATTTTGGCCCGTCCTTTGCCACAAAAGGATTGGGCTACCTTGCTGCACTTTATTTACTGTTACTATTACTTGTCCTTGACAAATTATCTTGCTATCAAACTACCTATTACGGACTATTTCAGTGCTTGTAGAAAATACCTTGCTGAAAACCACTTGTCATTTCCTTCTGCTCCTCGTTGGGTTCGACACTCTTACTTATCAAAAGGACTACGATTGATCCCCTATACTTGTGGGTCATCAAGAATATTTTCAGGCGCCGTTGTCGGGGAGTGAAGCGCTCTTGGTAAGGAAAAATTATTAATGCGTGTTGAAATTTATTGTCACTTGCTACTATGGAAAATCATCCTTTGAGGGCTTTGTTCGGGGTATCTTCGCCTCAACTGAAAGCACAATTAGTTTCCCCTCAACCTAATGCACCTACTGAAAATATTGGTTATGAAATTCCTTCGGGTATCATAGAAAAATTGCTAGCTAATCCTTATGCAGGAGATGGAACACTACATCCTGATATGCACTTGATCTATGTGGATGAATTTTGTGGATTATCTAAGCTTGTAGGTTTTCTCGGAGATGAATCTAAGAAGAAGGTTTTTCCTTTATCTTTGAAGGTAAAAGCATTGACATTGTATAGGCTCTGCGATGATATTGGATCTTGGAACTGGAATCGATTGAAATCGGAATTTCACCAAAAAAATATATCCTATGCATCTAGTTCATCATGATCAAAATTATATATATATATATATATATATATATAAATTGGCCACATCAAGGAGAAAGTATCGCTCTAGCTTGGGGGAGGCTTAAGTCAATATTATATTCATGCCCCAATCATGAGCTCGCGAGAGAAATTATTATTCAGAACTTTTATGCTTGGCTTTCTTGTGATGATCAATCCATGCTCGATACTTCTTGTACTGGTTCTTTTATGAAGAAGACTATTGAATTCAGGTGGGATCTTTTAGAAAGAATTAAACACAACTCTGAAGATTGAAAACTCGATGAAGGTAAAGAGTCAGGTATTAAGCTTGATTTTGATTGTGTTAAATCTTTTATGAATACCAATGCTTTTCACAAGTTTAGCACTAAATATGGACTTGACTCTGAGATAGCAGCCTCTTTTTGTGAATATTTTGCTACTCATATTGATCTCCCTAAGGAGAAGTGGTTCAAATATCATCCCCCTATTGAAAAAGAAATTAAAGAACCGGTAATAGCTAAAGATGAAACTATTACTTACAATGTTGATCCTGTTGTGCCTACTGCTTCTATTGAAAACCCACCTTTCCCTGTTAGGATAAAGGAACATGCTAAGGTTTCAACCGTGGTTTGTGAAAGAAATATTAAAGCACCTAAACCTTCTAAGCAAATTAAAGTAGAACCTTGTTGCTATGGTTAAAGATATCATGGTAGAAAATATTGATGGGCATGTTATTTACTTATGTGATGAAGCTGCTAGAATTACTAAACCCGATGATAAAGATAAACATAGACATGTTGTTGGCCTGCCTGTTGTTTCACTTAAAATAGGAGATCATTGTTATCATGGCTTATCTGACTTAGGTTCTAGTGTGAGTGTTATTCCTTTTACCTTATACCAAGAAATTATGAATGACATAACACCCGCTGAAATAGAAGACATAGAAGTCACTATTAAACTTGATAATAGAGACACCATCACACCACTTGGGATTGTTAGAGATGTTGAAGTCTTGTGTGGGAAAGTAAAATATCCTACTATTTTTTTAGTTATTGGTTCCCCACAAGATGACTTTTGTCCCATTATCTTTGGTAGACCTTTCTTGAACATCGTTAATGCTAAAATAGATTGTGAGAAACAAACTGCCGGTGTTAGCATTGGTGATGAGTCTCATGAGTTCAATTTCTCTAAGTTTAGTAGACAACCTCATAAGAAAGAATTATCTAGTAAGGATGAAATAATTGTCTTGCTTCTATAGTTGTGCGTCCTACTGATCCACTAGAACAATATTTGCTAGACCATGAAAATGATATGCATATGCATGAAATAAATGAAATGGATAAAATTTTCTTTGAACAATGGCCTCTCCTCAAACACAATTTGCCTATTGAAACTCTAGGTGTTCCTCCTCCACCTAAGAGTGATCTTGTGTTTGGATTAAAACAATTTCCTGACACTTTGAAATATGCTCATCTTGATGAGAAAAAGATATATAATGTTATTATTAGTGCTAACCTTTGAGAACAGGAAGAAGAAAGATTATTGAAAACTGAAGAAGCACCGAGCTGCTATTGGATATACTATTGATGATCTTAAGGGCATTAGTCCCACTCTCTGCCAGCACAAGATTAATATGGAACCTGATGCTAAACCCGTTGTTGATCACCAATGACGTTTGAATCCTAAGATGAAAGAAGTGGTAAGAACTAAAATATTGAAGCTTTTGGTAGTAGGTATAATCTGTCCCATAGCCGATAGTAGATGGGTAAGTCTCGTTCATTGTGTCCCTAACAAGGGAGGTATTACCGTTGTTCCTAACAATAAAACTAAACTTATTCCACAAAGAATTATCACTGCTGTAGAATGGCAATTGATTTTAGAAAATTAAATAAAGCTACTAGAAAAGATCATTACCCTCTGCCTTTTATTGATCAAATGCTAGAAAGACTATCTAAGCATGCACACTTCTATTTTCTTGATGGATATTCTGGTTTTTCTCAAATAGCTGTGTCGCAACCTGATCAAGAGAAAACCACCTTTACTTGCCCTTTTGGAACTTATGCTTATAGACGTATGCCTTTTGGTTTATGCAATTGATACGTCTCCAACGTATCTACTTTTTCTCACGCTTTTCCTCTTGTTTTGGACTCTAATTTGCATGATTTGAATGAAACTAACCCCGGGCTGATGCTGTTTTCAGCAGAACTATCATGGTATTGTTTTGTGCAGAAATAAAAGATCTCGGAATGGAACGAAACTTTACGAGGATTTTTTATATCAATAATAAGAATTTTTGGAGCCAAGACCCACCAGAGAGGGGCCCCTGCGTGGGCACAACCCACCAGGGCGCACCCCCTCTCCTAGCGCGCCCAGGTGGGTTGTACCCACCTGGTGGCCCCGCAGACGGCCCCCCCTGATTCTATAAAATCACATATTTCCAGAAAAAATCAGGGAGAAAGAATTATCGTGATCCATGAGACAGAGCCGCCGCCAAGCCCTATTCTTCCTCGGGAGGGCAGCTCTAGAGTCCGTTTGGGGCTCCGGAGAGGGGGATCTTCGTTCTTCATCATCACCAACCCTTCTCCATTGCCAATTCCATGATGCTCCCCATTGGGAGTGAGTAATTCCTTTGTAGGCTCGCTGGTCGGTGAGGAGTTGGATGAGATTCATCATGTAATCGAGTTAGTTTTGTTAGGGCCTGATCCCTAGTATCCACTATGTTCTTAGATTGATGTTGCTATGACTTTGCTATGCTTAATGCTTGTCACTTTGGGCCCAGTACCATGATTTCAGATCTGAACCATTTATGAATTCACCATTATATCCATGTTCTAGATCCGATCTTGCAAGTTATAGTCACCTACTATGTATTATGATCCGACAACCCCGGAGTGACAACAGCCGGGCCCACTCTCGGTGATGAACGTAGTTTGAGGAGTTCATATATTCACTATGTGTTAATGCTTTGTTCAAGTTCTCTATTAAAAGGAGGCCTTAATATCCCTTAGTTTCCAATATGGACCCCGCTGCCACGGGAGGGTAGGACAAAAGATGTCATGCAAGTTCTTTTAATAAAGCACGTATGACTATTTACGGAATACATGCCTAAGTTATATCGATGAACTGGAACTAGTGCAGTATCGCCCTAGGTTATAACTGTCTCATGATGAATAACATCCAACAAGTCACCGATCCAAAGCCTACGAACTTTTCCATATTGTTTCTGCTAAGTTACTACTGCTATCATCACTGTTACACTTGCTACAAAATTACTGCTATCACTGTTACTGTTACTATTGCTGCTGTCACTACTATCAAAACTATCAAACTACTTTGCTACTGATCACTTTGCTACAGATAATAATCTCCAGGTGTGGTTGAATTGACAACTCAGCTGCTAATACCTTCAAATATTCTTTGGCTCCCCTTGTGTCGAATCTATCAATTTGGGTTGAATACTCTACCCTCGAAAACTATTGTGATCCCCTATACTTGTGGGTTATCAGCAATGCACCTCCTACCTTTCAAAGATGTATGACTGCTATATTCTCTGATTTTTGTGAAAAGATTGTTGAGGTTTTCATGGATGATTTTTCTGTTTGTGGAACTTCCTTTGATGATTGCTTAAGCAACCTTGATTGAGTTTTGCAGAGATGTGAGCAAACTAATCTTGTCTTAAATTGGGAGAAGCGCCACTTTATGGTTAATGAAGGTATTGTTTTCAGACATAAAATTTCTGAACGAGGTATTGAGGTGGATAAAGCTAAATTTGATGCAATTGATAAAATGCCATGTCCTAAAGATATTAAAGGTATTCGTGGTTTCCTTTGTCATGTTGGTTTCTATAGGAGGTTTATTAAAGGCTTCTCTAAAATTTCTAGGCCCCTTACAAATCTTTTACAAAATGGCGTTCCATTTCTTTTTATGATGATTGTGTAGAAGGCTTTGAAACACTTAAGAAAGCCCTAACTTCTGCACCTATTGTTCAACCACCTGATTGGAACTTGCCTTTTGAAATTATGTGTGATGCTAGTGATTATGTCGTTGGTGCTGTTCTAGGACAAAGAGTTGATAAGAAATTAAATGTTATTCAATATGCTAGCAAAACTCTAGACAGTGCCCAAAGAAATTATGCTACTACTAAAAAATAATTTTTAGCAGTCGTGTTTTCTTGTGACAAATTCAGATATGATATTGTTGATTCCAAAGTAATTGTTCACACTGATCATGCTGCTATAAAAATATCTTATGAAAAAAAGCTAAACCGAGACTCATTAGGTGGGTTCTCTTGCTACAAGAATTTGACTTACATATCACTGATAGGAAAGGAGCTGAGAACCCGTAGCAGATAACTTGTCTAGGTTAGAAAATATTCTTGATGCCCCACTACCTATTGATGATAGCTTTCTGATGAACAACTAGCTCCCATAAATGTTTCTCATAACACTCCTTAGTATGCTAACTATGCTAATTACATTGTTGCTAAATATATACCACCTAGTTTCACATACCAACAAAATAAAAAAAAATTCTATGATTTAAGACATTACTTTTGGGATGACCCACATATTTATAAAGAAGGAGTATATGGTATTAATAGATTTTGTGTACCTGAGCATGAACATGAACAAATCCTATAGAAATGTCATTCCGAATCTTATGGAGGGCATCTTGTGGGAGATAGAACTGCTCACAGGTATTGCAATCTGGTTTTTATTGGCCTACTCTCTTCAAGGATGCCCATAAGTTTGTTTTATCTTGTGATGAATGTCAAAGAATAGGTAATACCGGTAAGCGTCAAGAAATGCCTATGAATTATTCACTTGTTGTTTAACCATTTGATGTTTGGGGTTTTGATTATATGGGACCTTTTCCTTCATCTAATGGGTATACACATATTTTGGTTATTGTTGATTATGTTACTAAGTGGGTAGAAGCTATTCCAACTTGTGGTGATGATCATAACTCTTCCATAAAATGCTTAAAGAAGTTATTTTCCCAAGGTTTGGAGTCCCTAGATATTTAATGACTAGTGGTGGTTCACACTTTATTCATGGTGCTTTCTGTAAAATGCTTGCTAAATATGATGTTCACCATAGAATTGCATCACCCTATCATCCTCAATCTAGTGGTCAAGTTGAACTTAGCAATAGAGAAATAAAACTAATATTACAAAATACTGTCAATAAGTCCGAAAAGAATTGGTCTAAGAAATTGGATGATGCACTTTGGGCCTACATGACAGCTTATAAAAATCCTATGGTATGTCTCCCTATAAAATGGTTTATGGAAAAGCTTGTCATTTTCCTCTTGAGTTAGAACATAAAGCATATTGGGAATTAAAGAACTCAACTATGATTTCAAACTTGCCAGTGAAAAGAGGTTATTTGATATTAGCTCACTAGATGAATGGAGAACCCAAGCTTATGAAAATGCCAAGATGTTTAAATAAAAAGTTAAAAGATGGCATGAAAAAAGAATCCAAAAGTGGGAATTCAAAGTGGGTGAATATGTTCTTTTGTACAACTCTCGTTTTAGATTCTTTGTAGGAAAACTTCTGCCGAATTCAGGGTTCCGCAGACCCTTGAGAGGTTCGACCACTTGGGTGCGTGCGAAGAACTTTCCCTTACCAGCCTGCCTGCTCAACGATTCCACGGCCTAGCTCGACGAACCCAAGAGACAGGAGACACAGAAGTTTATCCTGGTTCGGGCCACCTTGTGGTGTAATACCCTACTCCAGCTTTGTGGTGGATTGCCTCAAGGGGCTGAGGATGAACTAGAATAGTGGTTGAACAACCTCAGGAGGTGAGGTGTTCTTGAGCTCGATGAGCTGGTGGGTGAGAGGATGATTTGAATGATCCGTCCTCGTCTATGGTGGTGGCTAAGTCCTATTTATAGTGGCCTTGGTCCTCTTCCCAAATGTAACACAGGGAGGGATCCCACAACGGCCAAATTTGAAGGGAGACAACTAGTACAAGCTATCCTGACAAAAGTAGTCTTCGCCTGCAAAAGGCTCTGGTAGTGACAATACGGTGGGCTCCACGATGACCTCCGTCCTGCCGTCCTGGCGGTCTTGGTCTTGTTGCACCAATAAGGAAACCTTTGCTTGATTCCTTGGAACTCCGCGCCTGCGCTTGCCTCCTTAGCACCAAAGAGGAAACTGGTACACTGTACCCGCTGGCGCCTACCTGGCCTTGGTCGTCATGGCTCACATTATGCGAACCTCGTGAGGTGCACCTGGCCTTGATATCTCCGCTCCTCGGGAGCCAGCACTAGGCTGCCCCCAAGGGAGGTCTTGGTGTCGTCTGCCTCGCGAGGCTCGGTCCCTTGCGGGGGTGTTGGATTGTTGTTGCAGAAGCTAGGCCGTACTAGGCCATCGATGGGGCCATGTCGTAGGCCGCAGGCAGGCAAGACTGGGTACCCCCGTTCCCAGGATGCTGACAGTAGCCCCCGGGCCCAAGGCGTGCTTGAACTTGGCTTCGAGCAAAGCCAAAGGGCAAGGGCAGAGCGTCGCGTGCCCCAACCGCCTGCGGCCTCGATTGACGCGTGGCGATTAATGGGACGAGGGCGCCTCCGCTTCCCCATGCTACCTCGGCAACCGTTCGACTTGACGAGACTTAGCTGCATCCAGAGAAAAAACATCATTAAGTGCGACCGTGGAGGCTGGTGGTTGGCCTCCTTCCGGGTACAAATGAGGGGAGGGGTGGAGCCCCTTTGCTCATCTCCTTCTTCCCATCACCCGCTTCTTCTTCTTCTTCTTCTTCCTTGTCTCTCCATCTTGATGTAGCTCCCATGGCACCGATTAGGAGGTTCTCTACGGCAGAAAAGGGAAAGGCCCCTCGGGAGGAGCCTGAACCACTTCCGCCGAAGAAAAGGTTCAGCCGCCCTTGCGACGCCGGGGAGAGATAGGAGGTGGCACGGCCCTGGTACGAGCGACCACTGCCTGGCTTCCCGCTCCGTCTGTACGCCCGAGTGCAGGGCCCCGGAGAGGGCGACAGCGCCCAGCGCCGTGCGGGCCACGGCCACGGTGGCCAGGATTGAGGCTGCGCGGCTGGCTGGCCCGCGAACCCACGCCGAGGGAACCTCGTGTGAGTTCTTGATATGGGCGGCAATGCTGCTGTGCACTTGGATCCGATTCCCACGGTTCTTCGCTGAGGAGATGCCACCGAGGGGGCCGCTTGAGTTTTGGCTGCAACATGCCGGGTGTTGCAGCCTAGCCACAGGGGCGGAGGTCGAGGCCGTCCCTCCGAGTGGCATCTTCATGACTCGAGGATGGGGAAAGGTCTCTCGTGCCTGCCGCGCGGACGGGGCCTTCGCCATCCAGTTCGAGTACGATGGCGCTTCCACGCTGTTCTTCAGGGTCTTCGACGAGGAAGGTCACCGCCTGGAGTGCTGCCCCGGGGGAAGCTGCCAGGATGACGCGGCAGCAGGTGCTAGCTCTGCTTCCGGTCCTGCCGACAGCTCCTCCAGCAGCAGCGACGACTCCTCGGAGTCCAGCGACTCTCCGACCCAGCGAGTCTCCGGAGTCAAGCGACAATAGCTACATGCCTCCGAGCTCTCACCATGCCTGGAGCGCGGCAGCGGCATTCGCTCGACGTCGACGATGATCTGGATGGGGTTGGCACCGTCCTCGCGTGGCCCACTATTGATGATGGTGTCAGCGGTGATATCTGAAGTCAGGGCTCCTTGAGATTTTTCTTCTTTTGTTCCCTGCGAGGAATCGAGACAAACCCGATGGGGGTATGTAAAGAACATGTAATGCCTTTGCTCCAATGTCTATTATTCATATTATAAGATTGTGGTTGTGCATCTTGCTTGGGCACTGTTCCCCCCTTTTCGTGCTCGCGGTAGCTTAGCGCTCTACGCCGGCAGGTCCCAGTCCCCAGGTAGGCTTCAGCCGTCACTGGTATGCCAGGTCGTGATGCCATGGTCAAGGCCAGGAGGTGAGCGGCCCGAGGTCCGATAAGAGCTCCTGAGGCGCGATGCTCAAGAGGTCCCCTTTGGCGTGCAAGCAGCTCCCTAAAGGCCGAAAAGGGAAGTAGCATTGCCGGAGCGAGTTTATGAGAGTGGAGAACAGCGAACAAAGAGATTCGCGCCGTCATGCATGGTTGACTTATCTTTTGGCAACCCTGAGGTGGTTCCTTGTGTGATGCCCGGTTTTCGCTTTAGCGGTGGTGCAACTAGGTACGGCTCGCGCCAACCTCCCCTTTCCTCGCTCATCTAAATGCTCTGCATCCTTGGGTCCCGACCCTCGAGCGAGGCTCAGCCACCACTGGTATGCCAGGTCGCGATGCCATGGTCAAGGCCAGGGGGTGAGGGCTGGAGAGTTAGTAGGAGCTCCTGAGGTGCGATGCTCAGGAGCTCCCCCTTTAACGCGCAAGCGAATCGCGTAAAAAAAGAGGGCGGTCGGCGGGGCCGCCCGTAGTTAAGCTCTGAAGATTCCTCCAGGTTAGTCCGAGAGGAGAATATAACTCATAATCGCGTTTTGCTGTCCTGTCGCTGATCTTTCCGCAAGAAGATGAAGGCACTGAGGGTCTGGTGAGGTGACATGCACGGAGCGGGCCACGAGCCAGAGCTTGATCTGTCAGGTTTGTCAGTGTTGTAGGGACGGACCCAAGCACAAGCGCCATGCCAGCATGCATAGCCCCCGTTGCGGGATGAGCAGGAGGCTGGTCAGTAACGTGGGAAACCACGAAGGGCAACAAGGAAGCACGTGATAACATAAATCGTCTCATGGAAGGAGATAACGCTACTTCTGATAGATGCAAAATGGCACATGCCACGGGGACAGACCCACGCGGCCTGGGGATGATGCAGCCCGAGGGGCGCCCACCCCCAACAAAGCAAATTTAGGATGCAAAAGGATACATGTCGCAGGGACTGGCCCATGCGACCTGGGGATAATGCAGCCTGTGGGGCGCCCCCAACTGAATAAACTGGAAAATGTCACCTGGCTCCGTTGCTGAAGAGATGTTGGAGTAGCTGAAGATGCGTGCTGAAGAGGTAGCTCCTCACGAGCCGCCTGGGTCTTAGATCTCGGGAGGCCCTGAAGGCTCGGGAGGCTCGTGAAGAACCATCCCCATCTCCGCTAGGACCGCGTGGTGCCTGGCCTCCTGAGCTACCATGACACTCCGCAGGCGATGCTGGAAGGCAACAGCCGCCCTCGGTAGGCCAAAAGTCATGCGAACATAGCTGTGAGGGGGGCCCTCACACCGACCAACATGCAATGGCCAAAACCGCTCCTGGGATGCGGCCCTGTTGTGCCCCGGAATGATGACGCAGACGCGCAGCCCATTGTCCTTGCCAGGACAAGGAGCCGTGCCAGGTGGTGGGTGGCGGTCGCCGCACATGGCTCTCGCATCTTGAAGCTCCTCGGTCGCCTTGGTGATCAACTCCTGAGCACCCGGCACCTTGTGCCTTGTGCCCTCGCGAGGGAAGCGTGTGATGTAGCACGCCTCCACGTGGTGCCCGAGCGCCTCCCTCGTGACATTGGCTAAGTCAGAGGCCCTTGAGAAGGGAGCCCCCGAGCCCAGCCTGAGGAGGGCGCTGGGCGCTCCATGCACAATAGGGAGGCGCCCCGTCCATGGGCGCTGGTCCTGAGGTGGTGTCGCTGGAGAGACCGCTCTCCTGAGGCTCTTGGCGGAGGAGCTGCTTCTTCTTCTTGGGGGCAGCCTCAGGAGGGTGGATGGTGCCCTCGTTGTCTGGGTCCTCGATTGCTGCGGCCTGGTAGGCGCGCCCGACAGAGCACACCGCATCCTTCTCCTCCCAGGCTACTGTGATGATGTCGCGGTTCCCTGGCATCTTGAGGACATTGTAACCATGGTGAGTCATCACCATGAACTTGGCCAGGGCTGGATACCCTAGGATGGCATTGTACGGAAGGCGGATGTGGGCGATGTCGAAGTCGATGATCTCGGTGCGGTAGTGGTCGCGTTGGCCGAAGGTGACAGGGAGACGGATCTGCCCTATCGGGGTGGTGGAGCCGTCGGTCACTCCTGAGAAAGGCTTGGTGGGCTGCAGCTGGTCATGTGGTACTTGGTGGCGGTCGAACGTCTCGATGGAAAGAGCATTGAACCCCGCTCTTCCATCATGAGGGTCTTGGTGACGAGGAAATTGCTAATGACGGGCGAGCAAAGCATCGGGAGGGTGCCGGCAGTTGCCGCGCACTTGAGTTGGTCGGATGAACTGAAGGTGATGGTGCACTTGGACCACCTGAGCGAACGTGTGGCCTCGAGCCTGGGGAGGGCCACGTTCACCTCACGAGCGAACTACTTGAAGATGCGCTGAGAGGCTGGGGCCTGAGCGTTGCCCAAGATGCAGGCGATAGCGCGTGGCTCATAGAAGCCCCCAACCCCCTCATCCTGGTGGTGGTAGTCGTTCCTTCTTGGTGGCGGTGGTAGCGGAGGGAGGCCGGCATTGCCCTGGGGACTATCCTCATGAGGTTGATCTCTCCAGGTGCCCTCGCGAGGCTGGCCCTACCAGCAGTCCTCATGAGGCTGGTCGCGCCACTCCTGGCGGAGGCCACGGTCATCCCAGCGTCCTCCACTTCGACCTCCTCCGCGGCCGTATCCCCGATCGTTGCGCTCGGGGCATCGACCGAGGCGTCCGTCGCGTATGGCCCTGAGCTCCTGACAGTTGTTGGTGTTGTGGTTGTGTACGTTGTGGAAGATGTAGAACGATGACTGCCCTTGGATGACTCTGGGTGGTCGCAGCCGTGCTTCATCTCTCGTCCAGCCACGAGCACAGCCGCCCCTTGCGCTTCATGTCCTTGGCCTTGGCCTTCTTGTCTTCTGGGTTGGCTGCTGGGAGCTCGAGGAAGGAGAGGTGCCCTTCCTCAGCTCGCGCGCACTTGATTGCCATGTTGAACATCTCCAGAGCCGTGCACAGGTCCTCATGGATGGCGAGCTCCTCCTTCATCTTGACATCGGACGCCATCGGGGAACACCGAGATGATGGCCTCGTCCGAAACCTTGGGGATCTTGAGGCGAACGATGTTGAAGCGCTGGATGTACTTCTGCAGGGTTTCCCCCGGCTGCTAATTGATGTGTCATAGGTCACTCGTGGTAGGTGGGCGGTCGCGAGTGCCCTAGAAGTTGGCGACGAAATGCTCGCGCATATCGCCCCAGGAGGAGATCGATCCCGCAGGCAAGTTCAGGAGACACGAGCGCGCCATCCTTGAGAGACATGGGAAACCAGTTCGCCATGACCTTCTCGTCGCCGTTAGACGCCTTGATGCTCATCTCATAGAGCTGAAGAACTCCGCGGGGTCTGGGGTGCCGTCGTAGCGCGGGGGCAGGTCAGGCTTGAACTTGCCCGGCGAGATGACGTTGCGTAGCTCTGGAGTATAGGCTCGGCAGCCCGCGGTGGTCACGGGAGCCTGTCGTGGAGGTGGAGCCCGGTCTTGGCGCTCACGCGCCGCTGCCGCAGGCGGCGCGTGGTCTTGACGCGGTGGTGCAGGGAGCGTTCGAGCACCTTCTTGCGGATGCTGGACCTCCTGTCAGCTTTCTTCTCCGTGTGCGGGCGCCCTACGTAGCGGGTCATGCCGTGGGGCCGCGTGTCTTGGACCGAGGGCGACGTCCTGACGAGGAGGTGCCGGAGGTGCTCCGTTGGCTACATCGCCCACAGCGGGTGGCGGGCGAGGCAACAAGAGGGATGGTGCAGGGGAGCCCCCAGCCGTGCTGACAAGCTCGGCGATGCGGTCCAGCCAGTCCTCGTAGAAGTCCTCGACGAGGCGATAGAGCAAGAGCTCGCACACCATGAGCAACACAGCCTATGCATCTGCGGGCCCGCGACGAGCGTGAGATGATGAGCCAGCCGAAGTGAGCGATGGGGTGGCGGTGCGTCCATCCCATCGCATGGAGGGGTGCTGTAACGAAGCTTGTTGCTCGTGCCCCGCCGGGCCAGTGGCGGCTTTGGCGGCAGGTGATGGAGAACGACGGGGAGGTCCGCCGACGGGCGCTGTCTGGGCGACGCAAGCGGCAAGATCGGCCTGACACTCGTCACGAGCTTGACGAGCATCGGCCATGGAGGCGGTGAAGCGGCGGCGGGTTGACCGATGGAAGAGAGGCTTCGACACACCCCTACCTGGCATGCCAAATGTCAGATTCAGGGTTCCGCACACCCTTGAGAGGTTCAAACACTGGGGTGCATGTGAAGAACTTCCCCTTCCCAGCCTGCCTGCTCAACGATTCAACGGCCTAGCTCGACGAACCCAAGAGACAAGGGACACAACAGTTTATCCTGGTTCGGGCCACCTTGCGGTGTAATACCCTACTCCATCTTTGTGGTGGATTGCCTCGAGGGGCTGAGGATGAACTAGTACAGTGGTTGAACAGCCTCAAGAGGTGAGGTGTTCTTGAGCTCGATGAGCTGGTGGGTGAGAGGATGATCTGAATGATCCGTCCTCGTCTATGGTGGTGGCTAAGTCCTATTTATAGTTGCCTTGGTCCGCTTCCCAAATGTAAGGCGGGAAGGGATCCCACAATGGCCAAATTTGAAGGGAGACAACTAGTACAAGCTATCCTGACAAAAGTAGTCTTCGCCTGCAAAAGGCTCTAGTGGTGACGCTGCGGTGTGCTCCGCGATGACCTCCGTCCTGTCGTCCTAGTGGTCTTGGTCTTGTTGCACCGATAAGGAAACCTTTGCTTGATTCCTAAGGACTCCGTGCCTGTGCTTGCCTCCTTAGCACCAACGAGGAAATTGGTACACTGCGTCCGCTGGCACCTGCCTGGCCTTGGTTGTCATGGCTCACGTCATGCGAACCTCGTGAGGTGCACCTTGCCTTGATATCTCCGCACCTCGGGAGCCAGCCTGGTGAGGCCGCCCCCAGGGAGGTCTTGGTGTCGTCCGCCTTGTGAGGCTCGGCCCTTCGCGAGGGTCTTGGATTGTTGTTGCTGAAGCTGGGCCGTACCAGGCTGTCGATGGGGCCACGTCGCGGACTGCAGGCAGGCAAGCCTGGGTATCCCCGTTCCCAGGACGCCGACAACTTCTTTCCAAATGGGAAGGACCATATATTATCGAAGAGGTTTATTGCTCTAGAGCTATCAAAATTAATATTGCCGAAGGCACTAATCCGAGGGTGGTCAATGGGCAAAGAATCAAACACTATATCTCAGGTGCGCCTATTAATGTTGAAAGCAATATTATCCAAACCATGACAACAGAGGAACACATAAAGGAAACCATCCGGAACACTCGAGAATCATAAAAAAGTAGTAGGTACGTGATATGGTAAGTAAACGGACTCCAAAAAAACCGCAAAAAATATTTTCTGTTAGTTTTGGAATATTGCAAAAATTAGGAAAATAAGAAACAACCAGGAAGGCAACCGAGGAGGGCACAAGACACCAGGGTGCGCCTGACTTTCCTGGCGCACCCAGGTGGGTTGTGCCCACCTCGGGAACCTTCCCGGCTCCGTTTTACTCTTGTTGGCTTGTTTCCCAAGATAAAAAATCTTTATATACACCCCAAACGCATTGACCACAGTATCGCAAAGAAATCTTCTGTACTTCTTTCTTGTTGTTTTCTGACAGATCTAGATCGCAATGGCCGCTCTAAGCTCCTCCAAGGACAAGTTCTTCGAGAGGGTAATCAACCCTTAATTTTTGGTGGTGATGCAACACCCTCAAACCATCGAGATGCATGAGGGGGTGCTCCACATCCGGAATGTTCAAGGTCCCAATAAGACTGGAACCATGGAGGCCATGCTCGAAGCTATGGAGTAGGAGGTCTTCAAATGCAAGGGGACGGTGGAACATGGGCTCAGTGCCAATCACCTCATCAATATGGATTTCACTCGTGATCACAAGGTGGATGGCCAGTCCATGAAAGACATCGTCTTCACCCTCAACGAGCAAATCAATTTTCTGCAAAGCAAAATCGATGATCTCCAAATTAAAGTCTTTGAATATGAGGCAAGATTTAAAGGTATGAGTTTAGCTACCAGTTGAAGGACTCATGAGAATCGTGCTTCCTCTTATTATGGTGATCCGCTGCCATGGAAGCCACAGGATAAGCTCGTTACTATCTCATCACCACCATCATCATCATCTTCCCCACCAAAGGAGACTTGAGTAACGGGTATGGGGACTCCCCTTAGCTTGTGCCAAGTGATAACCCACAAGTATAGGGGATCGTTTGTAGCCTTTTTCGATAAATAAGAGTTTCAAACCCAACAAGGAGCTAAAGGTAGAAGAAATATTCCCTCAAGTTCTATCGACCACCGATACAATTCTACACACACTTCACATTTGCTTTACCTAGAACAAGTATAAAACTATTTTGTAGGTGAAAGGATAAGTTTGCAAGAATAAAACTAGAAGTACTTTGCGAGAATAAAACTATGAATAAAATGCAAGGCAATAAAATTAGATAGCTTTTGTCAACAAGAAAGTCTTTTGTCCCTAGGCAATCGATAACTAGACCGGTAATCATTCTTGCAATTTTACATGAGGGAGAGGCATGAGCTAACATACTTTCTCTACTTGGATCATATGCACTTATGATTGGAACACTGGAAAGAATCTGCAACTACCAAAGATTATTAAGTTCATAAAACCCAACCATATCATGAAGTATCATGTCCTCTTTACTCCCATACGCAACAACCCACTTGTCCGTGTTCATGCTTCTGTCACTCCGGCAACCGACAGCAAGCAAATTATGAATGTATTGCAACACCCTACAGCGGGTACCCCTCATGCTTGCATGGGAAGGAGGGCACCGTAGGATAGCACCATTATAAAATATACACTCAAACCAACCACGATCATCAATTAGCCCATAGGACAAAACATATCTACTCAAACATCATAGGATAACCACATATCATTGGGAAATAATATATAGTGTTGAGAACCATGTATAAGTACAGATTACAGTGGGGAGAAGGGGTGTTACACTGCTGCATAGAGGGGGAGAAAGTTGGTGTTGACGGTAGCAAGATTGTTGATGTAGATCGTCGTCATGATCCTTGCCCCGACGGCACTCTGTCGCCATCGGGGGAGAGGGGGAGAGCCCCCCTCCTTCTTCTTCTTCTTCCTTGGCCTCCCCCTAGATGGGAGGAGAGTTCCCCCTCTGGTCCATGGCCTCCATGGTGGTGGAGGGGCGAGAGCCCCTCCGAGATTGGATCTCCCTCTTTGTTCTCTTCTGTTTTGCGTTCATGTTTTCTGGCCCTTCACCGTTTCTTAAATTCTCGGACATCTGTAACTCCGATTGCGCTGAAATTTTTGCATGATTTTTTCCATAAATTATATTTCTTGCACCCAAAGAAGGGCTTCGACGACTTATGGGGAGGGCACAAGACACTTGGGCGCACCAGGGGGTGCCCGGCGCGCCCTGGTGGGTTGTGGAAGCTGTGGGCCTCCATTAGCGTTGATTCCACCTCCCAATCCAAAATAATTCTCCATAAATTTTTATTGCATTTGGACTTTGTTTGATATGGATATTCTGTGAAACAAAAATCATGCAACAAACATGAACTGGCACTGGGCACTGAATCAATAGGTTAGTCAAATAAATCATATAAAATGTTGCAAAAGTCTATGAAAGTTTTATAATATTGGCATGAAATAATTAAAAGTTACAGATACAACGGAGACATATCATCATCTCCAAGCTTAATTCCCGCTCGTCCTCGAGTAGGTAAATGATCAAAAAGATAATTTTTGATGTGGAATGCTACCTAGCATAATCTTGATCATATGTCTAATCATGGCATGAATATTAAGACATGGGTGATTCAAAGCAATAGTCTATAATTTGACATAAAGACATCAATACTCAGGCATCCCAACAAACAATCATTTCTTTAAAAATATCAACGCTAAATAAATCTATCCCTACAAAATCATATAGTCTTTTCATGCTCTATCTTCTTAACACAAAGTATTTATCATGCACAACCCCGATGACAAGCTGAGCAATCGGTTCATACTTTTTAATGCGCTTCAGCTTTTTCAACCCCCACGCAATACATGAGCGCGAGCCATGGATATAGCACTGTCGGTGTCAAAACCAATAAATCTTGTGGTAGGAGGTCCCGAGTTGTGGATTCCTGGATCAATGGTAACATGAACGAACGAGACAATGTTTTACCCATGTTCGGGCCCTCTTGATGGAGGTAAAACCCTATGTCCTGCTCTTGTTTATATTGATGGAGTATCAAGTACAGAGTTGATCTACCTCGAGATCATATGTTGTGGTCTAAAACCTGAGGGTATGATGAATAATGTCATAATAATCTAGCGACTAGCCTGGCCTCGGCTTATATAATGTACCGGAGGCCTAGGAACAAGGGTCCTGGTCGAATACGTTGGTGGAGAGGAGTCATTGTCTTGATCATCAAGTCTTGTGGAATCTTCCTCATGTGCAGCATGGGCTGCCCGAAGTGGCCCATGAGTGAACCGCCATGGGGGTCCTCGGCCCGATCCAGGTGGTTGGGAGACGACGTGGTGAGTACCCCCTAGTCCAGGACACCGTCAGTAGCCCCCTGAACTGGTCTTCAAGTTGGGGGCTCTCCTCGATTGTTCCGAACTGTTCTTCATCTTCAGTCGTCGGTCTTGAAAACTGGTTCAACAAATCTTTTTATCTTCGATCTTGAGGATCGCCGAAATAAATCTGAAGAGTTTACACGTCGGGTATCCCGAGGAGCCCCTTTAAGTCATCGGCCATTATTGATGCCTTGTTATTTTTACGCCCACCTTGGGTTTGAAGTGTTTCCCATGCGGCGGTGTCCTCTCACGTCCGCGCTCCAACGCCGGACTGCATTCGAGGTATCTTTTGCAGCTGAGCACCAACGTCGGACCGCTTTCGAGCTTCAACGCCAGAATGTATCCGAGCTCCAACGTTGGACTGTATCTGAGGTGTCATAGATTACCTTGGTCTTGAAAAAGTTTTAGCCGAGCTTAATGCCGGAAATGCCCTCTAAGGAGCTAGCCACTTGCATCCGAGCTATATGCCGAACTGCTTCCAAGGTGGCTCAACACCTCGGTCATGGGCTGATTGTTTGCAGATTTTATTTTCGATGCGTATAAATTTATTTGCTGACGAGATGTATGGCCAGTAGCCCTCAAGGTGTCTGTCGGCCTAAAATCCGAGAGGCACCTGAAGGAAAATATGAAACCGTTGATCCTAGTAGCTTCTGAGACTCAGGTCATGAAATAGGCCTGAGGATCAACTCCTAGCTCGGCAGCATACATAGGAATATAAACGCAATGTAATATATTAGAGGTAATAGTGATCGGTGGACAGGCCCTTGAGAGAGGGTTTTGAGAAGTCATCGTAATATATTAGCTTGATGCCGGATAAGTCCCAGACGGTACTTATTGTTGTTCGAAGACGTGTTTGCCCATAGTTCGGTCTAGCAGAACACTGAGCACTTATGAATTTTCTGCATTAAATAGGCAATGCAGTAGCCCCCGAGACACTGGTCGGGTGGCAACACTAGATCAGGGGATCGATACGCCCCTTTTAATATTAGTGAATGATAATCCTGAAGCCCAGTAGCCCCCGAGCCTTAATGTGGGCACGGGTGGCCGAATTAAGGATCGATATCCAGAGTAAAGTCACAAATTATGTGTAATGATTCTATGTATCCAAGTACTTTACATCATTAATGCTCGGATCCGCATTGTACAAAACTTTGTTGACCGACCATCGGCTTCAACCTCCTCGGCCAGAAGCCGAGGAGTGTTTGTCCTACTTTATAAAGCCGTTATAAGGGCAAAGATTTATGGAAAACAAGGCAATCCGGGCATACGGTTTTATAAATAAAGCTATGCAGAGAGATATGAAACATCTTCCAAAGAAAATAATCCCGCTATTGGTTCCTTTATTTGGGTTGTCATGCTAATCATGATCATGAAACCTCACCTCCAATCAATGTGGGAGGAAAATATTGAGGATTTAGTTCGGGGAAAGTTCCCGAACTCTATGGTATTAATGAACCAAAATTTTCACTTCCGTCGTTCTGAACAATTATATCCTTTAAGATCGCTAGCTTTCGGCTTCACCCAGTCTGAGGTACTAACTCGGATGACCCAGTAGTAACAATCACAGAGGTGCTCCCTTTACCGCCTAGCAGAACAATCGGGAACGTAGGGGTAAGCACAGGAGCCAGGCAACCCAACTTGGCCAAAATCTTAAGTCAAATTGATGCATATTTATGGCTTTATAATGATGATTATGGAAGGTAGCCCTCGTATATAAAATACCAACACCGATGATATATTTATTTTGACTCCGTTGCAACCGTTTATCACTTGAAAGTGGCACATCATCATCCACCCCCCTTGTAGATGCTACGCAGGGTGTTTCCGCAATAACAAGACAACCCTTAGCCGATATCTCGGTGCCCGAGGGCGGTTGTGTTAGTAGAAACGAGGCAATCAGATATGCGGGCTTTATAACTTTCACTTAGTCATAGGAGCTTTAAACTGGGGAAGCTAGCTATGAGCCCCCGGTTAGTGTTCGGCACCGACCGAAGTCTAGCCATTATCACTTCGGCCAATGTTATGAAAGGCCCGTCATTTAATAAGGGGTAATCGGTATCGATCTATAGTTTGATACCATCATCGGATCGCTGACCAGTTTACACCATTATGATAGTAAGTTTTTGGCTTTCTCCACTGAGGTGCTTAACCATTCGAGCTAGAAGCACAATCGCAGTGGTTCTCCCTTTCCACACCAAGCCGAACAAAGTGGAACATAGGAGGCAAGCACAGGTGCCGGGCAACCCAAATATTGACCAAAGACACAATTTGAAACCGATGCATATATAGCAATATTCGAGAATTTTTGTGCTGAATCTCTAAAGGTGTCCAGCGCTACAATACGAGACTTATGCTGGAAAAAAAATAGTTTAAAAGTGCCATAGGCTTGAAAGAACAAAAAACTTCAGTAAAACTTTACGCCCGAACTAAATCAAGTCATTTGGTGCCAATTCGAAAATTGGTCTTACTTTTGTGCTTCTGTCGTGCATTAATATGACACATCCGATCTCAAGACTTCAAGCGGGCCAGCCTACGGCTGCAAACTCCTATCCCGAAGGCAGAGTACTGCTCGTTAGACTAGTTTAGCGAACTAAACTCGAGTGGTCACTAGAGAGAAAATGGGCTATCCGGCTATTGACCACACACTCGCGTCGAAAAAGGAGTGATAGAAAAGATTTTGCAATTACTAGGAAGAAAGCACATTTACTATAAAACGGCTCCTATAAATTTAAGAGCCCCCTAGTAAACTTGGGTAAAAGAATTTTATGTATAATGATTGTATGTACTGAAGTACTTATATCATATATGTGTTCACCTGAACTTTTAAACGCGTCTTAACCGACCGTCGGCTTCTCCCTCTTTGGTCAAGGGCCGAAAAGTGTTATGTACTCCACCTGTCGAGAATATCGACGGTGCTTCTGATAACCAGGCAATCAGGTCATAAGGTTGTAACAGACAAAGCGCGCTCAGGGAACTTATGCTATATTACTGACGAAGTGTAAGAAGCATCTTCGAAGAAAATAATACCCCCACCGATACCTCTCTTTGGTTGCTCATTATTACTATGAGACTTGTCCAATAGATTTTTGTACTCATGAGTTCTGTTGTGTGACGACCATGATTGAAAACGAGCTAGCTTTCGTCTTCACCCAGTCTGAGGTCCGAGCTCGGATGACCCGATCGTGACAATCGCAGAGGTGCTCCCTTTACTCCCTAGACGAAAAATCGGGAACGTAGGGGTAAACACAGGAGAAAGGCAACCCAGCTTGCGGAACACTTAAGTCAACATGGTGCATATTGTGGCGTAATACACGAATAAGGAATGAAGCCATACAAGTATAATCATATGCAAGAGGAAAGGTTTCATAAAGGAAGCCCCCAAGTAAACTGGGTATTTGAATTTATGTGTCACAAACAAAGTTTTGACATGGAAGTTTTTCACGAACAACTTTTTGCCAAAAAAGTATAATGCTTGGTCGAACCGAAGAAAATTGAAAACTAAAAGTTTTTTAGCATGAAAGTGACTTAGCTGGTTAATGTGCTCGGTATTGATGACGTGGTCCGAGCTTACAGCAGGATGAGCTCCCAGCCCCCAAGCCGGCCCCAAGGTGGCAGAGCAAAGAGCTCGACGCTCCGAAGTGGCGACATAGCACGGTCGATGCAGGCCGGCAGTGTGACGCCAAAGTACCCAGCGTGGGTTAATGAAGTGATGACGAAGCCCCGGTCCAGCCGAGGTGACGTGGTATGTCGATACGGCGAGGTGACAGCGCTTCCCAATCTGGATCATTTACCTATGCACAGAAGATAGTGCAAGCCGGAGATAATAGTAATAATAATAATAATTTTTTTAAAAAGGATGCATGATTAATAATTTATGCAAAGTGACTAATAAAAGAAATATTGCCTATGTGTTGAACACTCGATGAGGTAGAGCTCCCTCAGCGATGCCAAAGTCCCGAGGCAACCAAACATGTCGGTATGGCAATTTGACCAACAAGGTGATCATGCAAGCCGATTTAGGCTGATTGGGACGATGACGTCGGCTTGCTGAAGTGACCGTGTGACGCAGTCGAAGTCGATTACCTACACATGTAAAATAGTGTAGTCCAACAATAATAATATAAATATATAAAAATCGTCGCATAATTAATTTACGCAAAATAATTTATTTAAAGATATGTGGCCTGGCGCCGAAGTCAATGTCGATGCAGGGCGTCGGCGTGATGCGGTAAAGGCGTGACAAAGCCAAACCACCACGCGACCGTCGTTAATGCGGCCACCATTTGATAGACCTATGTACATATGATGGAACAAACCAGAGTAATAATTCCTCGGGAAAAATAAACCCAAACAAGCAAAAATTACTAGGATTAATAGCACCTGGTTTATTTGTTGTAGCAATCCGAAGAAAGGTGACTCCCAAAATTGGGACTCGATCCGCACACCCATTGTCTGATGGGTGATAAAGCGACGGCATGGCGACGCTGACAAAGGTTGGCTCGCCGAGATAAAGCCCCCGGTCCAGCTAACATGACGAAGCTGGTCGGCTGGTGACGTCGGAGTCACCGGAGTATGTTGATGAAGAAATAGCAAAGTCCCCGATCCAGCCGAGGTGTCGAAGCCTCCATGTCAGCTGATGAGTCGAAGCAGGTCGGCTGGTGACGCCGAAGTCACTGGAGTAGGTTTGATGAAGATATGGTGAAGCCCCCGGTCCAGCCGAGGTGACGGAGCGGGTCGGTAAGGAGATGTTGCAGCTGCCGTGTCAGTTGAGGTGTTGAAGCAGTTCGGCGTGATGGACATCGACTTAAAGAAGCAACAGTGCAGCCATGCCGACGCAGGTCGTAACTTCTGACGCGGTCAATGCCGGCTTGATGAAGTGACCATGCGACGATGCCGGTGTGCCCGCTTTATGTGATCCGTAGGGTGGCGATGTTGGTGATGATTTATCGTTTGTGATTCCGAACTCTTTGTTCGGCTCGCCGAGATGATGATCCGGAGAAGTTGAGCTCGGCTCAACAAAGCGATGACGTGTCTAGTGCAGGTTGGCAGCCGTGAAGCAATATTACCGGACTGGTTTGACACCAGCATGACGGTGAAGATTACCTCTAAAAAGGAGCAAAATTCGCGAGCATGTGTTCGAAAACAAAACACAATACCCTAGAAAGAGATTCTTCCAAAAAGGTTGTCCAATATCTCGGTCTTGAAGAGAGATGATCACAGGTCGGATTTGTATTTGCACACAAAACAGATCCGAAAAGTGATGCACTAATCGGAAGGTTCCTGGAGTTTGAACGGTCGGATCGAACTGAAATTTTGAGAGGTGGTGGATATGGAAATTACACGGCAGATGAACGGTTGGATCTTCCAAATAACCTCTGAGTTGGACTCTGGAGACCACACCCTAAACTCGTCCTGATTCCCGTCCAGACTTGACAGGGCTCCGGTATATCGGAGATCGGTGGAGATTGCTCCATCGGAACGCGACGAAATTTTACAGGGTTCTTGTAGACTCAATTCCGCACAATTCCACCTAAGGAATCGTCAAAGAGATGCTCAAGGAGGTGGTGGAAGAGGTTACAAGTTTGCTCTTCGAAGGAACAACACGGTCGCCCGAGGGCAATGTTGACGTTGAGCCCCCGAGCTCCAAGGATGATTCCTCCATGACCATGATAGAGATCGGAGTTGATGTTTGATAAAGGCCCTCATCCAAACATGACGATTGGAGGCGGGGCACAGTCCTTTGTCAAGCCAAGGTGACCAGTCGAGTCGGTGACGAAGATGCCGACGTCGCAGTTGATCTGCAGGCGAGCCATTGATCTTTTATCGATCTCACAGCGGAACTCTCAATGAAAGCACCATTATCAGTGTCAAAACTGGTAAATCTCAGGGTAGGGGGTCCCGAGCTGTGGATTCCCGGATAAATGGTAACATGAACGAAGGAGATAATGTTTTACCCAGGTTCGGGCCCTCTTGATGGAGGTAAAACCCTACGTCCCACTCTTGTTTATATTGATGTAGTATCAAGTAGAGAGTTGAACTACCTCTCGATCATATGTTGTGGTCTAAAACCTGAGGTTATGAAGAATTATGTCATAATAATCTAGCGACTAGCCTATCCTCGGCTTATATAATGTACCGGAGGCCTGGGATAACAAGAGTCCTAGTCGGATACGTTGGTGGAGAGGAGTCATTGTCTTGATCATCAAGTCTTGTGGAATCTTCCTCGTGTGCAGCATGGGCTGCCCGAAGTGGCCCATGAGTGAACCTCCATGGGGGTCCTCGGCCCGATCCAGCTAGTTGGGAGATGACGTGGTGAGTACCCCTACTCCAGGACACCCTCAAGCACTACGGGTGGAATAGAGTATGATGATAGGGGTAAATATAGAGAAGACAAAAAAGTAAGAAAGTCTCACATTGACGCGGCTAACCAACGGGCTGTGGAGGTTCCCATCAATTGATATCAATGCAAAGAGTAGGGATTGCCATGCAATGAATGCACTAAGAGTTACTCCCTCCGTTCCAAATTACTCGTCATGGTTTTAGTTCAAATGTGAACTAAAACCACGACAAGTAATTTGGAACGGAGGGAGTATACGTGTATGAAAGCTCAAACAGAAAACTAAGTGGGTCTGCATCTAATTTTATAATGAAAAATTCCCACTAGTATATGAAATTGACAACATAGGAGACTCTCTATATGAAAAACATGCTGCTACTTTGAAGCACAAGTGTGGAACTAGCATGCCCCTTCTCTTCCTTATTTATTTCATTTTTCTCTCTTTTTCTCTTCTTTTTATTTTTTCTTTTCTTTTTCTTTTTTATTTTTTTATTTCGGTCCGGAGTCTCGTCCCGACTTGTGGGGGAATCATAGTCTTCATCATCCATTCCTGTGACACCCCAAAATTTTGGCCTTGTTTTATTAAATTAAAATCTTTGCCAGGAATTAAAACTTTGATTTTTTTGGACTCCCTTTTGATTTTTTTTGAAACATTTCCTTTCTTATTATCATTGAGTTGTTCCCTAAAGTGAAAACCTTTCAAATATGTTATTGGACTTGTTTAACCTGTCAAGAAAAACTTTTCTTTTATCAGTATAACTAATTACATAATTAATTTGCTTGATATTTATTTTCTTGAAAAATGGTTTTTCAAGGTTATATGGCCATATTTGAACTACAACCATTTGATAAATTCACCTAAAATTCCAACCAAAATTTGGAGATGTCATGTGATGTTTTTAAATCACTTTTATACAAAAATATCTTTTATTCATGTAATATGTTGAGCTCTGCATCAATTTTTATTCTCTGGTCCAGAGTGCAAATTTGCACTACAACCCATTTAAATATTTCTTTCTGGCCTCCACCAAAATTATGGAATGTTGGTAGTAGCATATGATTCAACATTATGCAAAAACCTAGTGCTGTTGTTTGAAAATTTTGAGTGAATCAACCTCTTTTCCATTCTAGTCCAGCCTTGTGATTTCTACTGCAACCCTATTTATTTTTGCTCCAGTAACCTTGTGCCTTCTCCTACTTGTAGACAGCCCTACCAAACCCCTAAGTCCAGGAGCATGCACCCATTGGCATATTTTTGGTTCATGAAATAATGCCATTCACATCCTGTCCAGATTTGAAGTTCTGCGAAACTTGCACTATCAAGTTTGTGCTTTCCACCAACTAACCTCACCACCCTCTTGTGCATCCAAAGAGACCCCACTCTGGAAGTTTTGGACACTCCAAGTACTGCCTAGATGCCTCTGGCATTTTGTCAAACACCCTGTGGGCATGAACAGATTTGGCACGATTGTAAGTTTGAGTTATGAACTTGACCGCCTGACCAAACCACCTTGTCCCTTGTTACCCTTACTAAACCTAGCCTAGTCTTGTTGCTTGCCAACCTCACCTGTGACCTGTAGCATGCCACGGCATTGTATCGAACACCTTCCGTGCGTGCACTAGACGCGCCCAGAGCGCGCGTATTGCACGAACCGCGCCCGAGCCAACACGCTGCCCCCCTGGTTTGGCCCGCTCTGCAGCACCACGCCACGCACTCCCCCCCCTCACAGCAACGCGCCAAGCCGCCCTGGCAGCCTACAGCGACGCCGACAGAGCTTTTGGTGGCACTCCGGCGTCCGCAGCGCGCCTCTGCCACGGTCGGCGCCGCCAAAGCCACCCCGGCTCGCCACCTGCCCCTGGGAATAGCGCAAGCTTATCCCCTCGCTCGTCGGCTAGCTCTCGTCGCCTCCACGTCGCCTTGCAACACAGTAAGGCGGTCCACCGACGAGCTCATCCACGGCAGCCGCGAACCGACTTGGAGACGCTATATAAAGGAGCCCCGAGCTCGTCTCCGCACACAGGCAACCCCAAGCCATCTCCCTAGGACCCCCATTGGCAGCCAATCAACCCAGGGAGGTCTCCTTCCCCATCTCCGGCAACCGCAGCCGCCGCCACTGCCCCGGCCATTCCGGCACCACCAGGGCCTCCCCCTCTCCATTCTCTTCACCAGGAACCTTCTCATCCTCCCGTGAACTCGTTCCCCTGCTCGATTTTGATCGGGAACCACCGCAGCCCCAAACTCACTTCGCCCCCGAGGCCATCTCCGCCGCGAAGCTCGTCGCCGGCAACTCCGTCCACGTCGGCGACCATGGCGGGTACCCCCGAGTTCGTCTCGACCTCCTGAGCACGCCCATGCGCTCAGATCACCGAGGGACGCCGCCATTCACCGGCGAGCCTCGCCGGAGCTCCGCCTCTGTTCGGTCAGGGGGAGACGACGCGCGCGTCGACCAGTCAAACCTGACCAGTGGGCCAGGCGGGCCCACTGTCGGTGACCCACGCGCAGTCCATGCTGGATAAGTGGAGGCGTATTTCCAGAGTACGCCTTCGACGTGTACGTATATTCGAAACGTTTTTCTTTTTCTGTTTTAATTTTAAATAACAGATTTTGACCAAAACTTTGACTGAGCTTAACTTTTTAAATATAACTCCAAATGAATTGATTCTTTTTCCTATATCTCTCAAATTCTGTCTAGTTTATTTTAAGATTTATTTGAAAATTTTCCAAACAACTTTTTTGTACTGTTTTTGAAAAATGTATTATTTGCATATTTTTGAAAATAGGATTTTGAAGAGAAGAAAGCTTTCAAAAGTTTTGGAGTGCACCCTGCCTTTCCACACCATTGAAGGCAAGCATTCTGAACCCCGGAAATAAAATTTTTCGGTGTGTTAGTTGACACGTTTATAACACCACCTTATATCGGAGAACTTGTTATTTCATGTGATATGATCATTTGCATGAATGCATATAGTGATTTCCTTGCTGTTGGAAATGAATATACTTGTGATGGTAATCATCCTCATGTGCCTTGCATGCATGCCGAAAAGGAATCCGGAAAAGCCTCTGCCTTGGGTAGGAGTGAGCTTGTCGCCGGTCCCCGTCGGGACGGTTATGTCCGGTATGGCATAGTAAGGTATAATGGGTGGTGATTTCTTCGGTTGAAATATATTTGATATACATGTCATGCAGGGGACTTATAAACCTCCTGAGTCGACCATAGACCGAGTCTTGTTCCAGTAACCCCCATACTTGCCTCGTACTACCACTTGTCCCTGCCGCAGGCAGGGTACGGTTCAGTAAATCGTCAACCCCTTTCTAGCACACACCATACAGAGAGGCCATGGTGGAAGATGTCGGTTGTAGCCGGTAGGCATGCCACCTGGTCAGGGGGCATGGGTGTTTCCGGTTGGGACCAAGAGGGGAGGCCACCCCTTAGAACGCGCGATATAAATTTGATCCCATGCTACGCGAGGTTGTAGCCTCCCCACTTAGAGTTTTGCTTAACAAGTGTCGTGGGTGATTCCAGACACCGATGAGTTAAGCTGGTGTGTGCAAGTTAGGCGTGTTTTCAACTAAAAGGCCGTAGACGGAATTAGTCCCGATGGACTAAAGGAATCCGTTACTCGTGGGTAAAGAGTACACCCTCTGCAGAGATTAAACCTATTCGAATAGTCGTGTCCATGGTTAAGGATTACAGTCTGGGATGGGTCAAGTGTTGGTCTTAGTGTCGGTCTTCGGAGGAGATATTGTTAAAGCAAACTTGGATACCGACTAGTTACTTGTGAGGGCCATGATTATTATTTTGTGATGGACTAACCCGTTGCATTATTTGTATCCCTGGGATGGTTCTACCTCCTGGATATTCATTGTGATCATTTATTTTATGAGCCCTTTATGTGGTGTCGCTCAGACGCCCGACTGTGGCATTTCTTTTATAAGCCCTTTATGTGGTGTCGCTCAGACGTTCGACTGTGGCATTTCTTTTAAAGCCCCTTATGTGGTGTCGCTCAGACGCCCGACTGTGGCATTTCTTTTATAAGCCCTTTATGTGGTGTCGCTCAGACGCCCGACTGTGGCATTTCTTTTAAAGCCCCTTATGTGGTGTCGCTCAGACGCCCGACTCTGGCATTTCTTTTATAAGCCCTTTAAGTGGTGTCGCTCAGACGCCCGACTGTGGCATTTCTTTTAAAGCCCCTTATGTGGTGTCGCTCAGACGCCCGACTGTGGCATTTCGTTTAAAGCCCTTTATGTGGTGTCGCTCCAGACGCCCGATCGGTGCCTTTTATTATTATTATGTTATTACATTTTCATAAACAACCTGCTTGCATGCATAAAAGATGTTTTATTTATGACTGACGATGTGATCATAGAATTTTTCCGTGCATGATTATCAATTATATTATCCCAGTGTTCATAATGTTTGCGAGTACATTCAAAGTACTCACTGGCTTGTCCCTGTCTATTGTCTTGGCCAGATTTCTGCTTGGAGAGGAGCGTTGCGGTGACATCCCCAGAAACTAAGCAACGGTGATAGCAGCCTCGCGAAGATAGGAGTTGACCTGGTCAGCTGTTCCTGTGGGAAATGGAGTCCCATAGACACTGACGACCCACAAACCGCTTCCGCCATCAACCACTAGAAACCCAATTGTTGTACTCACAGGCGAGAATGGTCTTGTACTACATATTTTGTATTTTTGCTTGGAATTTCTGTATCAAGTTGGTGCCTCATCAGCTAACAGTAATCCTGGGGCTGGTGAGCACGACGGCCATTTTCTGGAAATCAATGTCTGGAAAAATCGGGTCGTGACAGACTTGGTATCAGAGCCAGGCTGACCATTGACTAATCCTATCTTAGCCGGGTCTATAAACTTAGGCAAACCAACCCACCAAACCATAACCAAACCCCAGCCAAGCTTCTCGCGCAAGATAGCCACACAGTGACCCAACACCTTTTGGTAGTCGGTGCCCAACCTATCAACCTAACCTGTCGCTCATGCGCCAGTGACCGAATCCTGAATAGTCTTTTCGCAAGCGTGCGAAGGAAGACTCCGTCCCCTTATCTATAAAAGGGCATGCTAGCCTCAACCCAACACTGCACAACCTCTACCCAAACCGAGCCACAATGCCTGGCCCCATCATGCACAATGAGACCACAGCAACCAACCTTGGAGGCTTTGTGACCATACTCGCAAACCTCATCCGTCGTGCCTATGCGTTAGAAGAGCCCCCGGAATATGTTGTGTACCAAGGACCCATGAGCAGTGAGAACCGTCAATTCTGGGCCACTGTACACATCTACGGTAGGGGTCTAGCACCCGAACGCCCCTACAGGTTCACCGGAAGAACGACTTCCTTTGAGCCACAAGCCATCCAACTAGCTGCTCGAGAAGCTATAGTTCATCTCCGGCACTTGTCGCCCAGAGTTAACTGTCGCTCGTTCCACTACTACCCCAGACGTGAAGGGTATGGTAGACCACCCCAAGTTGCCAACGGAGATCACGAGACAGATCCTGCATTGTTGCACCTAGTGCGCTATGTAAGTGCACTAGAGGAACTGTGCGATCAAATCACTATTGATCTGATCGCAGCTCGAGGAGAGCTGGTTCATCGAGCCCCGGCGAGAGAAGAGAACAAGCCCAACGGCGACAACCCAGTCGTGCTGTTTGGACACCCGATCGAGTCCCTGAGGCCTGCCCCAGCCATCGGCCAAGGTGCTGCCATAACCCCAGAGGTGCTTCGTCGCATATTGGGAGCACACTCCAACGGGATTGTGCCCAACAATCCCCGAGATGGTCCTCATCGCTACCCCAAGCCTGCAGCCCCTCAACCCACTCCAACTAATTCCGACGACGAGACCCGTGGAGGAGCCTCAAGGCACGCCCGCTTGGATGTAAATGAGGTAGACTAAGTCACCCGAGTCGTATCAAGTCCCAATGTACCCTCGCTTTGTAATCGTGTGGCCTTGTAATTAAATGCCGCCTGTTGTTGTGCCTCTGTTTTAATAGTAGCCTTGCTTGGATACGCCAGTATGTAGTATAAGATTTCTATCCCGGACACAGTTACCAAAAATCACCCCGACAACCCCCACAGTAACACGTCACTTTAGTGAAATGTGTGTATCTGTGGCTTGACGCCGACCCTTGGAGCAGAGCTGAAAATTTTCTTTACCATTCACCACGGTAAAAATGACCCAGCTCCGGTGCTATAAAAAGGCCACCGCATGACCTTGCCAAGCACCTCTCACCTTGTGCACCACCCTCACAACCATTTCTTCCCATGCCGAGCCCCAGCATTTATTTGAGAACCCCAGATGCAACCCAGGGTAGTTTTGTCAAGATATTGCAGGATTTAACCTGCAGTACCATGGGCGCTACCCAGCCACCCCAGTACGAGCTGTTCAAATCAAGAATTACCCCTTCCACCTCGAGATATTGGGCAGCAGTACACATCCCTCCCGTAAACTCAAACCAAGATCCAACGGAGGTCTCCTTCGTGGGGAAATCTGTGCCAACCCCACATATGGCCATAGAAGCTGTTGCATACGAAGCGCTTGCTCGCCTTCGATTCGCGATACCCTATGCCAGCGGACGAGGGTATTATTACTTCCCGAGGTGTGCAGCACCCGGAGGGGTGACATCTTTTCCCGGTGGACGCATTGAGAGAGACCCAGTCCTGGCCAACCTTGTCCAATACGTCATCGCTCAAGAGCGTTTAACCCAACGTGTGATGGGTTATCTCCAGAGCCTCGCAGATTTAAATCCTCAGATCGCCATCGGCAGAGTACTAAGGCCCGACCAGGAGAGACACGTGCATCGACTGGTCAATCCACTTCCCCCGATAGAAGAGGAGTGTATCCCAGTACCGGAGACGTTTTCTAGGGACCCCGTCCGGTTACCGTTTCCATTTTAGACGTCGCTGCAGTGTTCATTATTGCAACATTTATTTATGTGTGTGACTTATGCGTGATACCCTGAGTTTGTACGACGAGTCAATTATTTGGCTTCTACTAATGTGTGTAGTTTTTGTTGTGGTTTATGCCCCTTTAAATTAACTATTTTTCCCTCGTAAAATCCTGGAGTGAGATTTCTTTTCCCTGAGTTGCTACATCTGCACCTTCTCACGGCGTGGATTAATTAATTTCTCGCAACACCACGGCAGCAGACTCACAACCATAATCATGCGAACACATACACTGTTTGCAAAACTTTGCAACGGTGTTACATCCAGCTAATCACCCCCTAACAACAGTTAGCACCCGGCACACCCCATCTACTCCTCGTGATCACCACCACCGCGGAGAGCCAACACCCGAGCAGCAGCGTCGCGACGATCGTCGAGGATCATCGCGCACAGGAGCACGAAGAGCCCCAGCAGTGTCGCCAGCCCTCCGCATATCAAGATCACAAACCAGTCCGGCATTGCCTCCGCCATTAGAGCCTAACCCGAGCTTTTGTAAGCAGTAATAGAGGAAGAAGGAGGAGGAGAAGTGAGGCCAGGTGCGAGGAAGAAGAGAGGGGCACCCCGGGCATTTTATAGCTCGAGCTCGGTGTACGGTGGGCGAAGTCCACCAACGCCGCTCGTCGCCGATCGCCGGTGTTTGGAGACGAATCCGCGAGCAGTGCCGACAGCACGCTGGCCCGCGAGGTGAGTGCACGCTGCACCGGCAGCTAGCACGCCGCGCACTATCGTGGTACGGCCTAGATGCCCTACGCGCTAGACATCGCCGGTGGAGAAAGCGCGGGAAAGCGCGTGGGAGAGAGGAAGAAGAGAGAACCAGAGGGAGAAGAAGAGGCTGACAGTGGGCCCCGGGCCCACCTGTCGGCCAGAGAGAGCACTGTGCTCTCGGGTACGACCAGCGTATTATAAGATTTAGAATTTATTCTAAATTTACTGCGTCCGACGTAGAAATCTCACATTTTTGTCCCGAACCGTAGATTTTTCCACGCAGCACCAGTATTCACACTGTGGTTTTTCACCACTTATTGCCCTCTCACTGTAGCCACATTTTTACTGCTTATAGTTTTTCTTAAAACAGCTTTTAACAAATCTCGAGGACGAGATTTTTCTTAAGGGGGGTAGTGTTGTGACACCCCAAAATTTTGGCCTTGTTTTATTAAATTAAAATCTTTGCCAGGAATTAAAACTTTGATTTTTTTAGGACTCCCTTTTGATTTTTTTGAAACATTTCCTTTCTTATTATCATTGAGTTGTTCCCTAAAGTGAAAACCTTTAAAATATGTTATTGGACTTGTTTAACCTGTCAAGAAAAACTTTTCTTTTATCAGTATAACTAATTACATAATTAATTTGCTTGATCTTTATTTTCTTGAAAAATGGTTTTTCAAGGTTATATGGCCATATTTGAACTACAACCATTTGATAAATTCACCTAAAATTCCAACCAAAATTTGGAGATGTCATGTGATGTTTTTAAATCACCTTTATACAAAAATATATTTTATTCATGTAATATGTTGAGCTCTGCATCAATTTTTCTTCTCTGGTCCAGAGTGCAAATTTGCACTACAACCCATTTAAATATTTCTTTCTGGCTTCCACCAAAATTATGGGATGTTGGTAGTAGCATATGACTCAACATTATGCAAAAACCTAGTGCTGTTGTTTGAAAATTTTGAGTGAATCAACCTCTTTTCCATTCTGGTCCAGCCTTGTGATTTCTACTGCAACCCTATTTATTTTTGCTCCAGTAACCTTGTGCCTTCTCCTACTTGTAGACAGCCTTACCAAACCCCTAAGTCCAGGAGCATGCACCCATTGGCATATTTTTGGTTCATGAAATAATGCCATTCACATCCTGTCCAGATTTGAAGTTCTGCGAAACTTGCACTATCAAGTTTGTGCTTTCCACCAACTAACCTCACCACCCTCTTGTGCATCCAAAGAGACCCCACTCTGGAAGTTTTGGCCACTCCAAGTACTGCCTAGATGCCTCTGGCATTTTGTCAAACACCCTGTGGGCATGAACAGATTTGGCACGATTGTAAGTTTGTGTTATGAACTTGACCACCTGACAAAACCACCTTGTCCCTTGTTACCCTTACTAAACCTAGCCTAGTCCTGTTGCTTGCCAACCTCACCTGTGACCTGTAGCATGCCACGGCATTGTATCGAACACCTTCCGTGCGTGCACTGGACGCGCCCAGAGCGCGCGGATTGCACGAACCACGCCTGAGCCGACACGCTGGCCCCCTGGTTTTGGCCCGCTCTGCAGCACCACGCCATGCACCCCCCCTCACAGCAACGCGCCAAGCCACCCTGGCAGCCTACAGCGACGCCGACAGAGCTTTTGGCGGCACACCGGCGTCCGCAGCGCGCCTCTGCCACGGTCGGCGCCGCCAAAGCCACCCCGGCTCGCCACCTGCCCCTGGGAACAGCGCAAGCTTATCCCCTCGCTCGTCGGCTAGCTCTCGTCGCCTCCACGTCGCCCTGCAACACAATAAGGCGGTCCGCCAACGAGCTCATCCACGGCAGCCGCGAACCGACTTGGAGACGCTATATAAAGGAGCCCCGAGCTCGTCTCCGCACACAGGCAACCCCGAGCCATCTCCCTAGGACCCCCATTGGCAGCCAATCGACCCGGGGAGGTCTCCTTCCCCATCTCCGGCAACCGCAGCCGCCGCCACTGCCCCGGCCATTCCGGCACCACCAGGGCCTCCCCCTCTCCGTTCTCTTCACCAGGAACCTTCTCATCCTCCCGTGAACTCGTTCCCCTGCTCGATTTTGATCGGGAACCACCGCAGCCCCAAACTCACTTCGCCCCCGAAGCCATCTCCGCCGCGAAGCTCGTCGCCGGCAACTCCGTCCATGTCGGCGACCATGGCGGGTACCCCCGAGTTCGTCTCGACCTCCTGAGCACGCCCATGCGCTTAGATCACCGAGGGACGCCGCCATTCGCCGGCGAGCCTCGCCGGAGCTCCGCCTCTGTTCGGTGAGGGGGAGACGACGCGCGCGTCGACCAGTCAAACCTGACCAGTGGGCCAGGCGGGCCCACTGTCGGTGACCCATGCGCAGTCCCCGCTGGATAAGTGGAGGCGTATTTCCAGAGTACGCCTTCGACGTGTACGTATATTCGAAACGTTTTTCTTTTTCTGTTTTAATTTTAAATAACAGATTTTGACCAAAACTTTGACTGAGCTTAACTTTCTAAATATAACTCCAAATGAATTGATTCTTTTTCCTACATCTCTCAAATTCTGTCTAGTTTATTTTAAGATTTATTTGAAAATTTTCCAAACAACTTTTTTGTACTGTTTTTGAAATATGTGTTATTTGCATATTTTTGAAAATAGGATTTTGGAAGAGAAGAAAGTTTTCAAAAGTTTTGGAGTGCACCCTTCCTTTCCACACCATTGAAGGCAAGCATTCTGAACCCCGGAAATAAATTCTTTTTGGTGTGTTAGTTGACACGTTTATAACACCACCTTATATCAGAGAACTTGTTATTTCATGTGATATGTTCATTTGCATGAATGCATATAGTGATTTCCTTGCTGTTGGAAATGAATATACTTGTGATGGTAATCATCCTCATGTGCCTTACATGCATGCCGGAAAGGAATCCGGGAAAGCCTCTGCCTTGGGTAGGAGTGAGCTTGTCGCCGGTCCCCGTCGGGACGGTTATGTCCGGTATGGCATAGTAAGGTATAATGGGTGGTGACTTCGTCGGTTGAAATATATTTGATATACATGCCATGCAGGGAACTTATAAACCTCCTGAGTCGACCGTAGACCAAGTCTTGTTCCAGTAACCCCCATACTTGCCTCGTACTACCACTTGTCCCTGCCGCAGGCAGGGTACGGTTCAGTAAGTCGTCAACCCCTTTCCAGCACACACCGTACAGAGAGGCCATGGTGGAAGATGTCGGTTGTAGCCGGTAGGCATGCCACCTGGTCAGGGGGCATGGGTGTTTCCGGTTGGGACCAAGTGGGGAGGCCACCCCTTAGAGCGCGCGATATAAATTTGATCCCATGCTACGCGAGGTTGTAGCCTCCCCACTTAGAGTTTTGCTTAACAAGTGTCGTGGGTGATTCCAGACACTGATGAGTTAAGCTGGTGTGTGCAAGTTAGGCGTGTTTTCAACTAAAAGGCCGTAGACGGAATTAGTCCCGATGGACTAAAGGAATCCGTTACTCGTGGGTAAAGAGTACACCCTTTGCAGAGATTAAACCTATTCGAATAGCCGTGTCCATGGTTAAGGATTACAGTCTGGGATGGGTCAAGTGTTGGTCTTAGTGTCGGTCTTCGGAGGAGATATTGTTAAACCAAACTTGGATACCGACTAGTTACTTGTGAGGGCCATGATTATTATTTTGTGATGGACTAACCCGTTGCATTATTTGTATCCCTGGGATGGTTCTACCTCCTGGATATTCATTGTGATCATTTATTTTATGAGCCCTTTATGTGGTGTCGCTCAGACGCCCGACTGTGGCATTTCTTTTATAAGCCCTTTATGTGGTGTCGCTCAGACGCCCGACTGTGGCATTTCTTTTAAAGCCCCTTATGTGGTGTCGCTCAGACGCCCGACTGTGGCATTTCTTTTATAAGCCCTTTATGTGGTGTTGCTCAGACGCCCGACTGTGGCATTTCTTTTAAAGCCCCTTATGTGGTGTCGCTCAGACGCCCGACTGTGGCATTTCTTTTATAATCCCTTTATGTGGTGGCGCTCAGACGCCCGACTGTGGCATTTCTTTTAAAGCCCCTTATGTGGTGTCGCTCAGACGCCCGACTGTGGCATTTCCTTAAAGCCCTTTATGTGGTGTCGCTCCAGACGCCCGATCGGTGCCTTTTATTATTATTATGTTATTACATTTTCATAAACAACCTGCTTGCATGCATAAAAGATGTTTTATTTATGACTGACGATGTGATCATAGAATTTTTCAGTGCATGATTATCAATTATATTATCCTAGTGTTCATAATGTTTGCGAGTACATTCAATGTACTCACTGGCTTGTCCCTGGCTATTGTCTTGGACAGATTTCTTCTTGGAGAGGAGCGTTGCGGTGACATCCCCAGAAACTAAGCAACGGTGATAGCAGCCTCGCAAAGATAGGAGTTGACCTGGTCAGCTATTCCTGTGGGAAATGGAGTCCCATAGACACTGACGACCCACAAACCGCTTCCGCCATCAACCACTAGAAACCCAATTGTTGTACTCACAGGCGAGAATGGTCTTGTACTACATATTTTGTATTTTTGCTTGGAATTTCTGTATCAAGTTGGTGCCTCATCAGCTAACAGTAATCCTGGGGCTGGTGAGCACGATGGCCATTTTCTGGAAATCAATGTCTGGAAAAATCGGGTCGTGACAGACTTGGTATCAGAGCCAGGCTAGCCATTGGCTAATCCTATCTTAGCCGGGTCTATAAACTTAGGCAAACCAACCCACCAAACCATAACCAAACCCCAACCAAGCTTCTCGTGCAAGATAGCCACACAGTGACCCAACACCTTTTGGCAGTCGGTGACCAACCTATCAACCTAACCTATTGCTCATGCGCCAGTGACCGAATCCTGAATAGTCTTTTCGCAAGCGTGCGAAGGAAGACTCCGTCCCCTTTTCTATAAAAGGGCATGCTAGCCTCAACCCAACACTGCACAACCTCTACCCAAACCGAGCCACAATGCCTGGCCCCGTCGTGCACAATGAGACCACAGCAACCAACCTTGGAGGCTTTGTGACCATACTCGCAAACCTCACCCGTCGTGCCTATGCGTTAGAAGAGCCCCCGGAATATGTTGTGTACCAAGGACCCATGAGCAGTGAGAACCGTCAATTCTGGGCCACTGTACACATCTACGGTAGGGGTCTAGCACCCGAACGCCCCTACAGGTTCACCGGAAGAACGACTTCCTTTGAGCCACAAGCCATCCAACTAGCTGCTCGAGAAGCTATAGTTCATCTCCGGCACTTGTCGCCCAGAGTTAACTGTCACTCGTTCCACTACTACCCCAGACGTGAAGGGTATGGTAGACCACCCCAAGTTGCCAACGGAGATCACGAGATAGATCCTGCATTGTTGCACCTAGTGTGCTATGTAAGTGCACTAGAGGAACTGTGCGATCAAATCACTATTGATCTGATCGCAGCTCGAGGAGAGCTGGTTCGTCGAGCCCCGGCGAGAGAAGAGAACGAGCCCAACACCGACAACCCAGTCGTGCTGTTTGGACACCCGATCGAGTCCCTGAGGCCTGCCCCAGCCATCGGCCAAGGTGCTGTGATAACCCCAGAGGTGCTTCGTCGCATATTGGGAGCACACTCCAACGGGATTGTGGCCAACAATCCCCGAGATGGTCCTCATCACTACCCCGAGCCTGCAGCCCCTCAACCCACTCCAACTAATTCTGACGACGAGACCCGTGGAGGAGCCTCAAGGCACGCCCGCTTAGATGTAAACGAGGTAGACTAAGTCACCCGAGTCGTATCAAGTCCCAGTGTACCCTCGCTTTGTAATCGTGTGGCCTTGTAATTAAATGCCGCCTGTTGTCATGCCTCTGTTTTAATAGTAGCCTTGCTTGGATACGCTAGTATGTAGTATAAGATTTCTATCCCGGACACAGTTACCAAAAATCACCCCGACAACCCCCACAGTAACACGTCACTTTAGTGAAATGTGTGTATCTGTGGCTTGACCCCGACCCTTGGAACAGAGCTGAAAATTTTCTTTACCATGGAAATATCATGCTAGCTATCTTACGATCATGCAAAGCAATATGGCAATGAATGCTCAAGTCATTAAAATGGGAGCGGTGGAAGTTGCATGGCAATATATCTCGGAATGGCTATGGGAAGGCCATAATAGGTAGGTATGGTGGCTGTTTTTAGGAAGATATAATAAGTCTTATTTGTGATAGAGTGTATCATATCACGGGGTTTGGATGTACCTGCGAAGTTTGCACCACATCTCGAGGTGAGAAAGGGCAATGCACGGTACCATAGAGGCTAGGAAATTGCGGAAAGGTAAGAGTGTGTATAATCCATGGACTCACATTAGTCATAAATAACTCATATAATTATTGCAAAAATTTATTAGCCCTATAAGCAAAGTACTACTATGCATGCCCCTAGGGGGATAGATTGGTAAGAAAAGACCATCGCTCGTCCCTGACTGCCACTCATAAGGAAGACAAATCAATAATAAATCATGCTCCAACTTCATAGCATAATGAGATACTATACGTGCATGCTTCGGGAATCACAAACCTGAACACCAATATTCTTCCTAACCACAACCGTTTACTAGTACCTCCCACATATTATCATCTCTATATCGCAAAACTATTGCAAGGAATCAAACATATCATATTCAGTGATCCACAAGTTTTATGTAGGATTTTATGACTAACCATGCAAATCAGCAAATCATGTTGACTCTCTAAATAGATATAAGTGAAGCATGCGAGTTTAATTCTTTCTATAAAAGACCATGCTCTAACAAATATAAGTGAAGCAAAAGAGCATTTTACAAACAACGGTTTTCTATCTGAAGAGAAGCACGCAATCCAAACTTTAAATGATATAAGTGAAGCACATGAAACATTCTATAAAGCCAAACTCAAAAAATATAAGTGAAGTGCAATGTGCATTCTATAAATCAACCATGGACTATCTCATACCATCATGGTGCATAAAAGAAAAGTGAAAACTAAACACAAAAGACTCTCCAAGATTTACACATATCACATGAACAAAACAAAAACGAAAACATATCGACACTTGTTGAAGAAAGATGGGATGCCTTCTGGGGCATCCCCAAGCTTAGATGCTTGAGTATCCTTGGATATTTACTTGGGGTGCCTTGGTCATCCTCAAGCTTGAACTCTTGCCTCTCCTCCTTCTCATATCGAGACCTCCTCGATCTTTGAACACTCCATCCACACAAAACTTAACAGAAAACTGGTGAGATCCATTAGTATAATAAAGCAAATCTCTACTTTAAGTGTTGTTGCAAAAAAATAATATTTTTCTGCATTGTAGCTACTATATTATAACTTTTCCATGGCTTATACCACCGATAGAATCAATAGTTTCATCAAAACAAGCAAAACAATGCATCAAAAACAGAATTTGTCTTAAACAGGACAGTATGTAGCAATCTGAACATCTTCCATACTAATGGTACTCCAAAAATTCTGAAAAATTGGGAAAAAATTGTATGTCAATACTATGCAAAAAGTTTCAGAAACTTTCGATGTTCCAGTAAAAATTGTAAAATCGCGCACTACAGCCAAAGTTTCTATTTTTGCACCACCTATACCAACAAGCAATCTAATCACCCCAAAGGAAAATCTTGGCACATTATTTTTATAATACAATGGATTTTTATAAGGGGATAATTATTTTTGTGAGAAACTTCCATGAAAATTTACATTGTTTCCATGAGCATCAACACAAGTGTTCAAGGTCGACCCTCACTGTCGGGTGGTAGGTGCGACATATGCCAACGGGTGGCTTATCATTGTGGGAGCCAGTAAGACATCGCTGGTGCCTGGAAACGGGATAAGGCGAAGACATGCACGCCGACGGATCTTACCCAGCTTCGGGGCTCTCCGTGGAGATAACACCCCTACTGCTGCTCTGCGGGGTCTCCGCATGATCACTAGATGAACAAGTAGCTACACAATGCTCCTCGAGCTGTTTGGTGGGAGGAGGAAGAAGGGCACGGCTAGCCTGCTTCTTCTCCTTGTGGGGTGTCTAGAACTAGCAGGGGGTCCAACCCTTTGCATGGGTGCCCTGGGGGGTTTATATAGGCATAGTCCCCGGGGGTACAATGGTAATCCGACTGGGCGCGAGGCCCAGCCGTCTGTGACTGCGCTCGCCGGCTCCTACGCCGGCTGCTGGGGCCCGCTGACTGGTGGGTCCCGCCGGCTGCCGGCCCCTTGGTCGACAGGCAGGCCCCAGTGTCCAGGGCCTGGTCGGCGGCTGGTTACTGTGGCTCCATCTTGGTGATGTGGGCTTCGTCGTGTTAGGCGCGGCTACAGTGCCGCCGCCCGTCGGGCGATCGCTGTAGCCTCACCGCGTCTTGTCTCCTTAATGGGGTGTCTCCTTCGAGGGAGGCGGCAAGCCGGCTGCGGGGAACCGGCTCTGTCTTAGGCCGACTGGTTGGAGGCGTGGCCGCCTTCGGGCGTCTCTCTGCCTGAAGGGGCCCACCATCTGTGGGCCACGCTGGCGGCCCGTCGTGGGTGACACCAAGGTCAACATGGCAACAGTGCCACGCCGGACGGATCATGCCTACTCCATACGGCGCACTGTGCCAGGCGTGCCCCGGGATTCGGGGGTGGCAGGCTTCACTGTAGCCACGCCCCGTCGTACTGCCGTTAGGTGGGTGCAAACTTTGAGGGTACGGTCTCGACCACTTTATGGGAGCTGGCTTCTTGGAGTCGGCCTTCTCATGGCCGGCTTCCCGAAGTCGGCCCTCCCGTGACTCCCTTCATGAGGGCTGAAGTCGGGCCGCCTTCCAAAAGCCGGCCTGGATGGCAGCCAGCAAGGGGAAGGCGGCTCCATGTCTTGGATTCTTGAGAGCCGGACGGGCTCGTAATTTTTTCAGAAGGGCCAGGGGAAGCCGGCTAGGCTACCCATGGCTATTTACTCTGACAGTAGTCCCCGAAGCTGATAGAGCTTTGAGGCGGACAAAGGAACGAGAAGCTTGGTCAGCTTCCTATCCTGAAGAGCCGGCTTTGCTGATGTATGCCGACTTCAGGGAGCCCTGCGTCTTGCAGGCGGGAAAGTGGTCGACCCGCGTGCTGACCGTGGGCCCTCCCGTGGGCCACGTGGCAGCGAGACCCTGACACCGCACGCGCGCGACGGGACGCCGCCGTAGGCCCGGGCCCGCCACTCCTAGGCCCCGGCCCGAACGCTGATCTTCTGTGGCCCAGGTGGACCGCTCGCCTTCCCGTGGCGATTTTATTTCGCCATTAGGGCGCAACAAGTGCGGGACGTGGGGGAGTGGGCACGATCGATCCCCACGTTTCCCCACGCCACGCCTCCTCGGCTCCGCCACGCGAGCCTATAAGTAGGGGGAGGATGGGGAGCGACAGAGGTTCACACGCTCTCTCTCGCTCCGCCCCTTCTCGTCCTCGCTTCTTCCTCTCGTTGCCGCCACAGCCTCTCGTCTCAGCGCCGCCGCGCCTCCACATTGTCTCGCTCCCATGGTGCTGTCAAGCTCGTGGGACGGCTCCAACGTCCATGAGGACCACGTTGAATTCCTCCGCCAGACTCGGCGCCTGCCCGACGCCAACCTCGTGCGGGTCCGCCTGGCGCCGAAGATGGAGATTTCGCCGGCGCCGGAGGAGGGCGAGCGGGTCGTCTTCCGCTTGCACTTCCTGCGTGGCTTCGGCCTTCCGGCGAGCGGATTTCTGCGCTCCTTCCTCGAGTTCTACAACCTTCAGCCACATCACCTCACGCCCAATGCGGTAATGCTACTGTCGGCCTTCATCTCCCTCTGCGAAGGTTTCTTGGGGCTGCTCCCCACGCTGGAGCTCTGGGGGGAGTTCTTCCAGAGCAAACTCGGCACCGTCGTTGCAGGCGTGCCCGCCCCCTGCGGGGCCTCCATCGCCATGAGGAGGGCGAGCGCGAACAACCCGTTCCCGCCCATCCCCCTGATCCAGTCGGTGAAGATCTGGCAGAAATCATACTTCTATGTGAAGAACGTCGCCGAACAAGGAGACCACGTCAACCTGCTGGCTTACGTAGCCGGCCCGCCGGCTGGGAGGCAGCCCTCGTGGAGTTTCCGGTCCCGGTCACTGTCTCAGGCCGGGAACGCCGCCGTCTCCCGGCTTCGGGTAATGATCCAGTCGGAAGGCCTGAACGGGGCCGACTTGGTGGCCGCCTTCGTGGAGCGCCGGATATCTCCTCTCCAAAGCCGGCCCCACATGATGTGCCAGATGAGCGGCCGCTTCGACCCAAGCCGGCTGAGCACCAGGGAGATGCCTCATGCAGAGGTATCATATATGGTAAACTATATCTCCAACTTCAAGCTCGCCGAGGACTGGCGATACGGCAAGGCGCCGTATTCTCGCGCCAACCCTCCGCCCGTGGTAAGCTTTCCTTTCTTTCTTCTTGTTGGTAGTCGGCTTCATGAGGGCCGGCTTCTGATCAGCCGGTTCTTCTTAGCAGAACCCCCTTCTCCCGCCGACGACCGGCGCAGCGGGGATAGAACGCCAGTATGCCCCGACCGCATGGCAGACGACGTCGACGACCCGGACTTGGGGGCGGCCGCCATGGAAGACGCCGTCATGGGGGATGACGCCGAGCCCGGGGGCTCAAGGCTCACCACGAGCTTCAAGGACTGGCCGGACGATGCTGAAGCCGAAGTCGCCCCGCGTCGCCAGCCGGCGGCCGACCATCAGGGCGCGGGCTCGTCCATCGCGCCGGCTGCCGGTGGTGGCACACAGAAGCGCCGGGCCGCTTCAGGCCTCTTTGGCAGTCGGCCGAAGAAGTCCAAAGCCTCCACCGCGGCGACCAAGCGAGACGAGGCGGCTGCGAAAGCGGCCCGCTTCCGTAAGGCGGTGAAGCAGCCCCAGGCGGTCTCAGCGTAAGTCGTCAATTGCCTTGTCGCATGCTCTTCATCATTCTCTTCTTGTTCGAGCATTCTTCTTAATTTCTTCCGTTTGTTGGACAGGGCGCTGCTTTCCCTTGAGCGAGGTCCGGGCGGCTCTGTAGTTGGGCCGACTGGAGGTTCTTCAAGCTCCCGCCGCGTGGTCCCCCGCGCCGACCTCAGGGAGGCCACAAAGCGGAACGCCCGTGAAGCGCGGGAGGAGCGTGAGGCGGTGGAGAAAGCGGCCGCCCAGGCGGCGAGGGAGCAGGCCGACACGGCAGCCAAGGCCCAGATGGAGGCGGCGACTGCGGAGCCGGAGGCGGAGGGTTCGAGCAACCAGCCTCCGCTACTCACCATTGCCCTCCGAGCCGTGGCCCCCGACACCCCTTTGCCCTTGGCGGAGGAGATCGTCCAAGACCCGCCGCTGATGCAGAGGGGGGAGGACCCCGTGGCCTTTGCACGGAGAGCGCCGCCAGCAGCGCCAACCGGAGCGGGCCAAGGCGGCCAATCGTCAGCGGCGCCGGAGAGGCCGACCGGGGGTGAGCCAGAGGACAGAGCCGGCCTTGAGATGCAGCCGGTGACGGGCCGGCGCGCAGGGGGAGGCGCCGCTCCGCCGGAGTTGCGCCGAGTCGCGGGCGCAGGCCCGTCGGCGGAAGATCTGGAGGCGGCCAGCACTGCCACATCCGAGTGGACTCCCAGCGGGGGGACTGGCGAGCTGAATGTGGTGGCTCAAGGGGTCCGGAGCCGGCTGCATGCTCAGGCCGCCCTGCTGCAATAGTTCACCCAGGAGTTCCTGTCGACGCGAGCTGCCATCTGGGTGAGTCCTTCGTTCTTGGCCGCTTTTGATTTCTTGATTTATTCTGTGGGGGTGCGTCAGCGCACCCACTGGGTGTAGTACCCGAGATTCGGGCCGACTGCTGTGCAGTCGGGTCGGATCTTTCTCGACTGCTACCTTACTTTGCTTCTTGTCTGAACTTGCAGGAATATCACAACTCCCGTGCTGCCGCCTTCAACTCCCAGGCTCGGGAGTTGAGCCGGAGGACCGACGACCTGGCCGACAGCTGAAGTAAGTACTCGATCTTGTCTGTCTCCTGTGGGGGCGCGTCAGCGCACCCACTGGGTGTAGTCCCCGAGATTCGGGCCGACTGCTGAGCAGTCGGGTCGGATCTTTCTTGACGACTCTTTCCTTATTGGTTTTTCTTTTTCTCTGTCTTCAGGGGCCAACGCCGACTTGAGGAAGGAGCTCGGCGAAGCGACGGCCGCCATTCATACCAAGGACGCCGAGTACGCTGCCTTTGTCCAGGAGCATGATCGCCTGGCCAAGAAGCTGGCCGACCAAGAAAAGAGCCACAAGGCGGCCCTGCAGGAGGTGCAGGATAGCGAGGCCACCCTGAAGGCAGAGTATGAGACCGAGGCGGCGAGCTGGGCTGAGACCCGGCGAGCACTGGATGAAGGCTTCGGCCGGATCGAGGACTTGATCGACGGTAAGCCGCCTTCCTCGCTCCTCTCCTGCCCCTTGGCGCCTGGTTCTTGTCCTAACTTGTGCTGCTACTTATTTTTTGTGTCGACTACTTCCTCGGCTACTCCGCCTTCGCCGCCCAAAGCATCGAGGCCCATCGCGAGGCGCGCCGTCAGGCGGGGGCCAACATCGCGCCGGATGCGAACCGGACACTTGAGGAGCAACTCTTGGTTGTCCAGGCGCGGTTGCAGCCGGCTCATCGGATGCTTTGCCGGCTCCAACGTGCCGGGGCGCAAGTGTTGGCCGCCCTCTGGCCCGGTGAGACGATCCCCCGCACCCCAAGCCGGACGGCCGACTGGCTGGAGGTCGCAGTTGGTCGCTTTGAAGCTTGGAAGGCGTCAGCAGCCCACCTCGGAGCTAGGCGGGCGTTGGAATTTGTTCGGGCTTGGTACCCAGGGCTGAGCCTGGACCAGCTGCGCACTTGGCGGATGGAGGCTGACGCGAAGCTGGAGGAGGTGAGGCCGGCTATCGCCCAGCGGGCTTCGACGATCGCCGAGTGCACCGACATCAGCGTTTTCGCACCCGAAATCGATGATGACGGTGTTTCTCAGCCGGAGGAGTGGTTCGGGCTGAACCCGGCGGTGGGCGAGGACTCGGCGGAGGAGATTGCCTCCAGCGACGAGGGTGAGGACGACGAAGAGGAGGATGGCGAAGACGTCGAGCCGGCTGGTGGAACAACCGGCCGACCTCAGGCCGACCGTGCCTCCAGCAATGAGGCGCGTGGAAGCGCGCCCTCTGCGGGAGGCGGTGACCAAGCCGAAGTTCGCCAGCAGGCCGCTCCTTCAGCCGGCACGACCGTCTCCGCCAACCAGCCCGGCTCGTCGGTCGCTCCGCCAGCTTGACCTGTCATCTTTATCTTTCCTGCTTGTTGTCTTTTGAACAATCTTCATTAAGTTTTCGCAGTTCCACCCACTGGGGGTGTATCCAAACTATGTTGAATGCTGGCCTCTCGGAGGTCTTTTATGTAAATATTGTTATGTGCATGTTCGGTTTCCATTCCCGTATGCTTTTTATCCTTAGGCCTTTTCCTTTGCCGCCTTCCCTCTTTGGGGAGGCAAGTACTTGAGGTTTCTTGGATTGAAGTGAAGTGAATGGAAACCGGCCGGCCGGCTACTCTGGTAGCCAGTCGGTAGTGGGAGAAAAACCGGCTTTTGTTATATTAGTCCGTTAGTCCCTAGCCGTTTTTCGTGTGGGCGCCCATTCCTGCCTTTAACTCTTGCCAGCCGGACAGCCGGCTCTTCGAACTGCGACTTTTGGCAAGAGAAGGCTTGGGAGCCGGCACACTACTTGTCTGACTGTGGGTAGGACTTCTAATATAACTCCAGTCGGCCAGTCCCCGAGTCGACTAGTCGAACCCGGTGCCGGACGGAACAAGTAAATGAAATGAAAAGGTCATAGGCATGACACTTTTCATTCATAAATAAGGGATGGCAGTCCCCGAGCCCTCCTCGGGGGGCCTATTGTCTCGTACTTAATACAAAAGTTAGCGTGATACATACTGTATTTCAGCTGTAAAATCTTCGAAGGAGGTTGGCGTTCCATGGTCGTTCCGAATCCTTGCCGGAGTCGTCTCTCTTGCGTGCCTTTGGATTCTGTGCATCGATCAGGTAGTAGGAGTCGTTGCCTAGAGCTCTGCTGATGACGAAGGGGCCTTCCCAAGGGGCCGAGAGTTTGTGCTGGCCGGCTGTTCGCTGGATCAGCCGGAGCACAAGATCGCCCTCTTGGAAAGATCTTGGCCTGACCTTCCAGCTGTGGTAGCGGCGCAAACCCTGCTGGTAGATGGCAGACCGGCTGAGGGCTAACAGCCGGCTTTCTTCTACCAGGTCGACGCCGTCTTCTCGTGCTTCCTTGGCCTCCGCTTCCGTGTACATGGTTACTCAAGGCGAGTCGAACTCGATGTCAGTTGGGATGACCGCCTCGGCACCATACACAAGGAAGAAAGGGGTGAAGCCGGTTGACTTGTTTGGTGTAGTGCGCAGACTCCAGAGGACATCCGGCAGCTCATCGAGCCAACAGCCGGCTGAGCGCTCCAGAGGTACGACCAGTCGGGGCTTGATGCCAGAGAGGATGAGGCCATTGGCTCGCTCGACCTGGCCGTTTGACTGCGGGTGGGCGACGGATGCTAAGTCCAGTCGAATACCATGGGCTGCGCAGAAACGCGCCAAGGCTCCTTTGGCAAAATTCGTGCCATTGTCAGTGATGATGCTATGTGGCACCTCGTACCGAGTTGTTATGTCTGCAATGAACATCACAGCAGTCGGCCCATTCAGCTTCTTGATCGGCTTTGCTTCAATCCACTTGGTGAATTTGTCCACGGCGACGAGCAGATGCGTCATGCCGCCGCGCGCCGTCTTGAATGGGCCCACCATGTCCAGTCCCCAAACGGCGAAGGGCCAAGTGAGGGGAATGGTCTTGAGTGCCGAAGCCGGCATGTGTTGTTTGGAGCTGAAGAGTTGGCACCCCTTGCAATGTTTAACTAATTCTTTGGCGTCATCCAAAGCAGTCGGCCAGAAGAAACCATGGCAGAAGGCTTTGTCGACAAGTGATCTTGAGGCCGCATGGTGGCCGCATTCTCCTTGGTGAATGTCTCTGAGGATTGCAATGCCCTTATCTTGCTCGACGAACCGTTGGAGGATTCCAGTGACACTGCGCTTGACTAGTTCTCTGTTGACGATTGTGTATGCTCCGGCTCGACGTTGGACTTGTCTTGCTTCTGTTTCGTCAGCCGGCAGATCTTGGTTTACTAGGAAGTTGAGGATGGATTGAGCCCATGACGGAGCCGCGACTTCTTCTACTGCCAATGTGGCTAGTGCCACCAGGGTGGGCGGGCTGGGTGGTGAGATGCTGGAGTCGGCCGCCGGCTGTTGTGCTGGTGCAGTCCCCGGGCCGCCTACCGCAGTCCCCGAGCCGGGTGTGGCAGTCCCCGAGCCGGTTGCCGAAGTCCCCGGGCCGGCTACGGGAGTCTCGGGGTCGTCTGCTTGCTTCCTCGAGCCGGACCCGGCCGCATCAGGGTCAGGCGGCACGAAGATGGAGTCGGACTTTGGAGACGGCTTGATAGATGGCTTGAGGAGGCATTGTAGAGCGACGCCGGTTGGTATTGCTTGCCGAGTAGAGCCTATTCGAGCCAGGGCATCGGCCTGCTCGTTGACGGCTCGCGGTACGTGGAGGAACTCGCATCCTTGAAAGTATCCGCTGAGTTGTTGGACCAGGAAGCGGTAGCTCTCCATATTTGCGTCCTTGGCGTCCCAGTCGCCGGATGATTGCTGGACCACCAAGTCCGAGTCGCCATAACATAGGATCCGGCGAATGCCAAGTTCTTTGGCAAGCCGGAGCCCGTGTATGAGCGCCTCGTACTCGGCCACGTTGTTGGAGGCGGCAAAGTGGATCTGTAGCGTGTATCTGAGCTTCTCGCCTTTGGGAGAGGTAAGGACGACGTCGGCTCCCAAGCCGGTGCGCATCTTGGACCCGTCGAAGTGCATGCGCCAATGGGTGGAGTCGGGAGCCGGCGGCAGGTACTGGGTCTCGGCCCAGTCGACGAGGAAGTCGGCCAGTGCTTGGGACTTGATGGCGGTGCGGGGCCGGTAGAACATCGTGTAGGGGGCCAGCTCGATGGCCCATTTCTCCACCTGGCCGGATGCGTCCCCGCTGCCTATGATCTCGGCCAGCGGGGTGGTTCATACGACCGTGACGGGATGCTCTTGAAAGTAGGGCTTCAGCTTCTTGGCGGTGAAGTACATGCCGTAACACATCTTATGGTAGTGCGGGTAGTTCTGCTTTGAGGCGGACAGCACCTCGCTCAAATAGTACACCGGCCTCTGGACCGGCTGGGCTCGGCCTTCTTCTGGGTGTTGGACTATGATGACGGTGCTGACCACCCGACTGGTTGCGGCAATGTAGAGGAGCATGGGCTCTTTCTCAGTCGGCGCCGCCAGAACGGGCGGCGTGGCCAGCATCTTCTTCAGCTCGTGAAAAGCTTGGTCGGCCTGGTCGTTCCACTCGAAGTGAGTGCTCTTCTTCATGAGGCGGTAGAGGGGGAGAGCTTTCTCTCCGAGCCGGCTGATGAAGCGGTTCAAGGAGGCCAAGCACCCGGTGAACTTTTGAATGTCTCGAAGCTTGGTGGGGATCGCCATTCTCTCGATGGCCTTGATCTTCACCGGGTTGCATTCAATGCCGCGTTCGGAGACCAGGAAGCCTAGGAGCTGGCCGGCTGGAACTCCGAACACGCATTTCTCGGGGTTGAGCTTGATTTGGAACGGGCGCAGGTTCTCGAACGTTTCCTTGAGGTCTCCCAGCAAGGTGCCGCGCTTCTCCGTCTTCACCATGATGTCGTCCATGTAAACGTGAGCGTTTCTGCCGAGTTGCTTGAGGAGGCACTTCTGCATGCAACGCTGAAAAGTGGCACCGACATTTCTCAAGCCGAATGTCATAGTCAGGTAGCAGAAGGCTCCAAATGGCGTGATGAAGGCGGTCTTCAGGCGGTTGTCTGGATCCAGCTTTATCTGGTGATATCCGGAGTAAGCATCCAAGAAACTCAACAGCTCGCATCCGGCTGTGGAATCTATCACTTGGTCAATCCTTGGCAGGGCAAAGGGATCTTTGGGGCAGGCCTTGTTGAGGCTCGTGTAGTCTATACACATGCGCCACTTGTTATTCTTCTTTAGCACAAGGACCGGGTTGGCAAGCCACTCTGGAAAGAAAACTTCCATAATGAAGCCGGCTGCCAGAAGCCGGGCTATCTCCTCTCCCACAATCCTACGTTTCTCCTCCGACAGTCGGCAAAGGGGCTGTTTGACTCGCTTTGCGTCTTCTCGAACGTGTAGTTTGTGCTCGGCGAATTTCCTTGGAACACCCGGCATGTCCTTGGGGGACCATGCAAAGATGTCCCGATTCTCACGGAGGAAATCGGCGAGCTCGCCTTCCTATTTGCCGTTTAGGTTAGCCCCGATGACGGCAAATCTCTCCAGATGCTTGGGGTCAAGAGGTATCTTCTTCGTCTCCTTGGCCGGCTGGAAAGATCCTTGAGCATCATGCTCCTTGGGGTCAGGGGACACGGCCGACTGCTTGCCGGCTATGGCCACGACTCGGTCCAGCATCTTCTTTTCTTCGGCAATCACAAGGGACTCGGCCAGCCGGCTGCTGGCTGCTGCGCACTCAGAGGACTTCTTGTAATCGCCGGCTACGGTGATGACGCCTTTGGTGCTTGGTATTTTCATCTTGAGGTATGCATAGTGGGGAACTGCCATGAATTTGGCCAAGGCAGGTCGGCCAAGCAATGCATGGTAAGGGCTCTTCAGGTCCACCACTTCAAACCAGATCGCTTCCCGACGGAAATGCTCCTTGTCCCTGAAAAGTACATCAATCTTGATCTTGCCAATGGGGGCGCAGGACAGGCCGGGTACGATGCCATGAAACACTGTCCGAGTAGGCATGAGCTGCTTCGTCTTGATGTTTAGCTTCTCCAGGGTGTCACGGTACAGGATGTTGATGCTGCTCCCGCCGTCTATCAACACACAGGAGAAGCGGGCGGCGCGTCAGTCTGTTGCAAGGGTGGCTTCCAGGACCAACGCATAAGAGCAGGGAGATGGCATCACCTCTGGATGGTCGGCCCGGCTCCAGCTGATGGGCTTTTTTGACCAATGCATGTGTCCGGCGGGGTTGGCAGCGACCACGCTGACTTCCTGGTGCTCTCGGCGCCTACTGCGCCGGTCTTCGGGCTGGCTGGTAAAGATGATGTAGGTTGCTTGCTCGTCGGGGAATTCGTCGTGCACGGCTCCGACCGCGGGCCGAGCGGCCGGAGGCGGCGGGGCCGTAGGCGGCGGGCCGGCAGGCGGAGGCGGCACGAGCCCCTCGCCTTTAGAGATTTGGGTGAGCCAATGGCACTTCCGGGTTGTGTGGTTGGACGGCTTCGCGCCGCTGTGGAACTTGCAGGGGGCGTCGAGAGTTTGCTCGTAGGAGAAGGCAGGCTGCCAAGCTGGCCTGCCGCCCTTGGGCTTCTTGGGCGCGGGTCGCCCTTTAGGCGGCGCGTCTTCAATTGTGGCCACCTGCCGGCTGGCGGGAGGCGGCGCGGGGCCCTTGCGCTTGTGGTCATTCGAGTGTGGGCGTCGGCCGGAATCCCCGGCCGGCGCCTTGGGCGCCGGGTTAAGTACTTTCCCGGACGCGTCTACCCGAAGCTCGGTCTTCATCGAGGAGTCGGCGGTGGCGTACTTGTCCGCTATGTCTAGAAGCTCGTCGAGGGTAGTCGGCTCATCGCAGAGGAGCTTGTGCTTGAGGAGGGTGCCTTCTCGGCATCCGGCTGTGAAGTATTCTATGGCTTGCACCTCGTGCACCCCTTCGCAAGAGTTGCGGAGCTCGACCCAACGCGTGAGGTAGTCGCGAGTGGACTCGGCGGGGCCTTGTACGCACAAGGAGAGCTGTCTGGGCTTGGGAGCCCGCTTGTAGGTGCTGGTGAAGTTGAGGATGAAGGCTTCGGTGAAATCTAGCCAGCTGTTGATGCTGCGCGGCTTGAGGCTGTTGAGCCAGGTCTGCGCCGTGCCTTGCAGCATGAGGGGCACATACTTCACGGCAACGCTCCGGTTGTCGTTGGCTATGCTAACCGGTGTGGAGTAGTCAATCAACCAATCTTCCGGCTTCACGGAGCCGTTGTACTTGGGCGTGTCTCTTGGGAGCGAGAACCCTTTGGGGAAGGGCTCGTTGCGGATGCGGGGGCCGAAACAAGGCGGGCCGGCATCGTCTTCTTCTTCCACCACCGGGGATCGCGCCAGGCGGTCGATCCGATGGCGGGCGTCGTTCTCGCCGACTCCTTCGCGGCGGCCTAGCCGGCCGCTGAGAGTCGGGTGCGCCACTGGCGGCGGGGCAGGATATCTCTCTCCACGGGTGGAGGCGGAGACGGGTTGCCCTGCCATTCCATGGCTCGGGGATGGCCGTCCGCGTCTCGTTCGATGGAGATTCGGGTCCGGCTGCGGCTGGCAGCCGGCTCTTTCTCGCGCCACACGCGGGTGTTGCTCGTAGTCGGTGTCCGGGACGTCGCGCCGTGATCTCGGCGCGGGAGAGGGCTTCCCGTGCGGGCGTCGGCTTCATGTCGCTACGCGGCTGCGTCAATCAGTTGCTGGATGCGCCGGGTCATGTGGGGGAGGTCTTCGGCCTCCAAGCCGTCCAACTCGTCTACGGCCGCCTGGGCGGCACGCAAGTTCTCGAGCGGAGTGGCATAGACCGGGCGGTCAACTCCCAGTGTGTCGGTGATGACGGTGCCGCGTTGCTTGACAAGGCTGGCCCGGCTTGGCCCGCACGGGGCCGGCGTGCCGAAGGCGGCGCGGTCAGCTTCGCGCTGGTAGGCCTCAGTGAGGCGTCTCACGGAAGCCAGCCTCCGGCCCTCTGCAATGAGGGCGAGGCGGCGTGCCTCCAGTGCTTCGTCGTCGGCATTAGCCAGGAGGGGGTGAACAAGTCGTGGGCCGCCGCGTGCGGGGCGTCGTGGGCGCTCTCGTCGGCCGGGCCGCCGTGGCCGACAACCATCACTTCGGTGGTGATAGCGTCGCAGCCACCGGCTCGGGGAAGCGGGTCGTTGTAGATCGTCACGTTGGTGGGGAAGGTGTCGAATGAGGCCGTGTCGGAGTCGACAGGCATCGGGTCAGTGGAGCCAACCTACTCCAGGTCCACAGCGGGCTCGCTGGAGACATGGAGCTGGTCGAGAAGGTTGGCGAGGTGGTCGGTGCCCGCATCGGAGGCGAGCTCGTTGGAGATGAGGGTTTCGTCGAGGAGATTGGCGAGGTTGCTCGCCGCGCAGACGCTGGTGACGCCTTGCAGCGCGTCGTGGCAAGCGCCATCGGGCGTGCCGGGCTGGCTACGCTTGCGGGGGAGGAAGAAGGTTCCCGTCCAGAACAGGTCTCCGGACGACGGTGCACCTGGCCCCATGGTGGGCGCCAAATGTCGGGTGGTAGGTGCGACATATGCCAACGGGTGGCTTATCATTGTGGGAGCCAGTAAGACATCGCCGGTGCCTAGAAACGGGATAAGGCGAAGACATGCACGCTGGTGGATCTTACCCAGCTTCGGGGCTCTCCGTGGAGATGACACCCCTACTGTTGCTCTGCGGGGTCTCCGCATGATCACTAGATGAACAAGTAGCTACACAATGCTCCTCGAGCTGTTTGGTGGGAGGAGGAAGAAGGGCACGGCTAGCCTGCTTCTTCTCCTTATGGGGTGTCTAGAACTAGCAGGGGGTCCAACCCTTTGCATGGGTGCCCTGGGGGGTTTATATAGGCCTACTCCCTGGGGGTACAATGGTAATCCGACTGGGCACGGGGCCCAGCCGTCTATGACTGCACTCGCCGGCTCCTGCGCCGGCTGCTGGGGCCCGCCGACTGGTGGGTCCCGCCGGTTGCCGACCCCTTGGTCGACAGGCAGGCCCCACTGTCCAGGGCCTGGTCGGCGGCTGGTTACTGTGGCTCCATCTTGGTGACGTGGGCTTCGTCGTGTTAGGCGCGGCTACAGTGCCGCCGCCCGTCGGGCGATCGCTGTAGCCTCACCGCGTCTTGTCTCCTTAATGGGGCGTCTCCTTCGAGGGAGGCGGCAAGCCGGCTGCGGGGAACCGGCTCTGTCTTAGGCCGACTGGTTGGAGGCGTGGCCGCCTTCAGGCGTCTCTCTACCCGAAGGGGCCCACGATCTGTGGGCCACGCTGGCGGCCCGTCGTGGGTGACACCAAGGTCAACATGGCAACAGTGCCGCGCCGGACGGGTCATGCCTGCTCCGTACGGCGCACTGTGCCAGGCGTGCTCCAGGATTCGGGGGTGGCAGGCTTCACTGTAGCCACGCCCCGTCGTACTTCCGTTAGGTGGGTGCAAACTTTGAGGGTACGGTCTCGACCGCTTTATGGGAGCCGGCTTCTTGGAGTCGGCCTTCTCATGGCCGGCTTCCCGAAGTCGGCCCTCCCGTGACTCCCTTCATGAGGGCTGAAGTCGGGCCGCCTTCCGAAAGCCGGCCTGGATGGCAGCCAGCAAGGGGAAGGCGGCTCCATGTCTTGGATTCTTGAGAGCCGGACGGGCTCGTAATTTTTTCAGAAGGGCCAGGGGAAGCCGGCTAGGCTACCCATGGCTATTTACTCCGACACTCACTTCTCCAATGCATCACTTTTCAATCGCTTCTCTTTTAGAGAAAAACGTTTTTAGGTTCCGCTCCATATTTTTTGTTTTTAAACTTTACAAAAGCACTCAAAAGAAATAAATGACTCTCTAAAACCTCCGGGTTGTCTCCCTGGCAGCACTTTCTTTAAACCCATTAAGCTACGCATAAAGTGCTCAAGTAAGGGATCCACCCGAATCCCAAGGTATATCAAAGCAAATTTTAATTAACAATGATTTATAATTTAGTAGTGAGCACAAAGCAACATATATCATGTAATGATGAAGTCTAACTCTCTTCCTATGCATCAGCATGTCATACAATAACAATTCATGCACATCAAGTAAAGGTCAATGCATAGTATAAGCAATTTCTTGCAATTCTATCGTGTTGGAAACATAGAGAGGTGGAGAAGTAGTTCCTCTCTCATAATAATTGCAAGTAGGAGCAGAAAGCACATGCATATTATATTCATCAAAATCATCATGTGTAGTGGTAGAATGCAACCGATTGATGTAATCCTTAATAAGAGCAAACTTCCCGATATAGTGTAGTTTGGAGAATTCAAAAACATAATAGGATTATCATGTGTGGGTGCAATAGCAACAATTTCATTCTATCTTAACATAATAAACTATAGCAATTTCATCTTCATAAGCATAATTCATAGTGGCATAATGTCCACAAGCATAGCAATCATCAAGTTCATCAAAAAGGGATATTTCAAATGAATCAACGAGATCATAGCAACTACCATAGTTTTCATACTTCAGTAAGAACGAAGGGACATTAAACAATATATGAGTTGAAGAGTTACTCTCATTAGAAGGTGGGCACAGGTGATCAATCCGCTCTTCCTCCTTTTGTTCTTCGCTCTCATCATCATCTTTTTCATCCAATGAGCTCACAGTTCCATCAATTTCTTTTTCCATAGACTCTTGGAAAATATTTGTCTCTTCTTGGACAGCGGAGAAGTTCTCAATATATGGTTTAATATAAGCATTAGAAGAATAATTTCCATAGCAATATTTAAGTATGGCAAAATTTCCAGATTTTAAAGAGTAGCATCATAATTTTCAATCAAAGAAGCAATTTCATAAGCACCCTTAAAAGCAACAAATTCTTAAATTTGTTCAATATCATAATAATTATAAACACCCTTGGCACAAGAACATAAAATTCCATTATCCTTAAACTCACATTGGAAGGGAAGGTGTTTTTTAGGGTCTTCAGAACAACAAGTAAAATCATGTATTTCGCATAAATTCAAAGCATAGCAATAGAAACTATTAATATGATGCCATTAAAGTTTCCCTTCTTGAGATAAGCGGTGTCACACAAAATGAGCATGCTCATCTAATGATTTGCCCTCAACTAAGCCAGTTGGGGTTTCAGCACGAGCACATAGGGATCGAAGATGATCCAAGTAGAAAGCTTCAGTAGTATGATAGATTCTGGGTGGTTCTTCAACCATTGGTTTAGTAGGTACAACTAATTTTTTTGGTATTTTGAGTTTCCTACCCATAACTAGAGATAGAAAACAAGAGCACAAAATAAAAACTACTTAGTGATAAAGCAAACAAGCACACGCGAGAATATTCACCCCACGCTATTGCTCCATGGCAACAACGCCAGAAAAAGGTCTTGATAACCCACAAGTATAGGGGATCATTTGTAGCCTTTTCAATAAATAAGAGTGTCGAACCCAATGAGAAGCTAAAGGTAGAACACATATTCCCTCAAGTTCTATCGACCACCGATACAACTCTACGCACACTTGACGTTTGATTTACCTAGAACAAGTATAAAACTATTTGGTAGGTGAAAGGATAAGTTTGCAAGAACAAAACTAGAAGTACTTTGCGAGACTAAAACTATGAATAAATGCAAGGCAATAAAAGTATATAGCTTTTGTCAGGAAGAAAGTCATTTGTCCCTAGGCAATCGATAACTAGACTGGTAATCATTCTTGTAATTTTACATGAGGGAGAGGCATGAGCTAACATGTTTTCTCTACTTGGATCAGATGCACTTATGATTGGATCTCTAGCAAGCATCCACGACTACCAAAGATCATTAAGGTCGTAAAACCCTACCATAGCATTAAGTAGCAAGTACTCTTTACTCCCATATGCAACAACACATTTGTCTGTGTTCAGGCTTCTGTCAGTCTGGCAACCGACAACAAGAAAATTATGAACGTATTGCAACACCCTACAGCGGGGACTCCTCACATTTGCGCAAGACAGAGGGCACCGCAGGACAGCAGCATAATAAAATATACACTCAAACAACCACGATCATCAATTAGCCCATTGGACAAAACGAATCTACTCAAATATCATAGGATAACCACATATCATTGGGAAATAATATATAGTGTTGAGCACCATGTTTAAGTAGAGATTTGATGTTGCTCGAAGCTACGTCCGTATTTCCCCAAAGAGGAAGGGATGATGCAGCACAACGGCAGTAGGTATTTCCCTCAGATATGAAACCAAGGTTATCAAACTAGTAGGAGAACCAAGCAATACAACGTAAATAGCCCCTGCACACAAATAACAACTTCTCGCAACCTGACGTGTTAAAGGGGTTGTTAATCCCTTTCGGGGTACAGCGCCTCAAGTGGCAAACGGACATGAGATAAATTTGTAATAAATTGATAGATCGAACGCCAAACAAAATAAATAAGAATAAATTGCAGAAAGATATTTTTGGGTTTTTGGATTAATAGATCTGAAAATAAAAGCAAATAAAATAGATCGCAAAGGAAAATATGAGAAAGAAGACCCAGGGGCCATAGGTTTCACTATTGGCTTCTCTCGAAAAATAGCAAACAGTGGGTAAACAAATTACTGTTGGGCAATTGGTAGAACTTCAAATAATTATGATGATATCCAGGCAATGATCACTATATAGGCATCACATCCAAGATTAGTAGACCGACTCCTGCCCGCATCCACTACTATTACTCCACACATCGACCACTATCCAGCATGCATCTAGTGTATTAAGTTCATGGAGAAATGGAGTAATGCAATAAGAACGATGACATGATGTACACAAGATCTATCTATGTAGAGATTGACCCCATTGTTTAATCCTTAGTAGCAACGATACATACGTGTCGTTTCCCTTTCTATCACTGGGATCAAGCACCGTAAGATCGAACCCACTACAAAGCACCTCTTCCCATCGCAAGATAAATAGATCAAGTTGGACAAACAAAACCCAAATATCGGAGAAGAAATACGAGGCTATAAGCAATCATGCATATAAGAGATCAAAGAATCAAATGACTTTCATGGATATAAAAAGTTAGATCTGATCATAAACTCAAAGTTCATCGGATCCCAACAAACACACCGCAAAAGAGTTACATCATATGGATCTCCAAGAGACCATTGTATTGAGAATCAAGACTTACTACGGACCCGAAGGTCTACAAAGAACTACTCACGCATCATCGGAGAGGCACCAATGGAGGTGGTGAACCCCATCCGATATGGTGTCTAGATTGGCTCTGGTGGTTCTAGAATCTGCGGCGGCTAGATGAATATTTTGTCGACTCCTCTAGGATTCTAGGATTTTTGGGGTATTTATAGAGTGAAGAGGCGGTTCGGGGGGCACCCGAGGTGGGCACAACCCACCAGGCGTGTCTGGGCATCCTGGCGCGCCCTGGTGGGTTGTGCCCCCCTCGGGGCACCCCCCAGGCGCAGCCAAGGCCCGTTGTGTTCCTTCTGGCCCATAAAAATTCTTCATAAAGTTTCGTGGCATTTGGACTCCGTTTCATATTAATTTTCTGCGATGTAAAAAACACGGAAAAATAGGAACTGGCACTTGGCACTATGTCAATAGGTTAGTACCAAAAATGATATAAAATGACTATAAAATGATTATAAAACATCCAAGATTGATAATGTAACAGCATGGAACAATCAGAAATTATAGATACGTTGGAGACGTATCAGCATCCCCAAGCTTAACTCCTACTCGTCCTCGAGTAGGTAAGTGATAAAAACAGATTTTTTGATGTGGAATGCTGCCTATCATGTCATATCATATTCTTTTCTTTATAGCATGGACACTTGGACTTTTAGGTTATTCAAAGAAATAGTCTAGTTTTGACATGATAATTTAGATACTCAAGGATATCAACAAGCAACCATGTCTTTCAAAATATCAATGCTAAAATAAGTTATCCCTAGCCCATCATGCTCAAACATTGATCCATTCATGAAACACATTCAAATATTAGCTACACCCAATACTTAAGTACGATCATATTACCTCCTAGTTAGTGCTTTTATAAGAGAAGATGGAGACTCAAAATAAAAATTGCATAAAATAAAAGAAAGGCCCTTCACAGAGAGAAGTAGGGATTTGTAGAGGTGCCAGAGCTCAAAGCGAAAAACTTAGAGATAAAAACATTTTGGGAGGTGTATCCATCCTACCAACGAAAACGACTTAGAGTTCCCAATACTTTCCATGCATAGATATATCATAGGCGGTTCCCAAACAGAAAATAAAGTTTATTCCTTTTTCCACCATACTTTCACTTTCCATGGCTAGTCGTATCCACGGTTGCCCTCCATACCAACACTTTCCAAGGAATTTATTATTTGACAACATAAAGTAAATTCATTTTTTTGCATTTCAGGAATGGGCATCCCTAATACCTTTTCCTTACTCCCGTGCAATGACAAGTGAATAAACACTCATCGTGGGAATAACACATCTAGCATGGAAAATATTAGCCACCCCTCACCGCTCCGCGAGCAAAACAAACACACAAAAGAGAAGTTTATTTTGAAAATTAGAGATGGCACATGCAAATTTTCTTAGAATGGAAAAATAATACTGCATATAGGTAGATATAGTGGACTCATATGGAAAAACTAGGTTAAAGGTTTTTGGATGCACAAGTAGTGATCATACTTAGTGCAAAATGAAGGCTAGCAAAAGATTAGGAAGCGACCAACCAAGAAACAGATAATCTCATAAGCAAGCATTAAGTATAAATAACACCGAATGATGCACCACAAGTAGGATATAATTTCATTTCATGACTATTGACTGTCGTACTTGCATAGGGAATCACAAACCTTAACACCAATATTCTTACTAAAGCATAATTACTCACCAACATAACTCACATATCACATCATCATATCTCAAAACTATTACTAAGAATCAAGTTTATTTTGTCCAATGATCTTCATGAAAGTTTTTATTATATCCTTATTGGATATCAATCACTTTGGGGCTAATTTTCATGTGTTGCTTTTGACAAGCTCCAACAAATATAAGTGATGATCAAGAGCATAATAAAATTTTCTTTCTCTCAAATTAATTTAAGTGAAGCAAGAGAGAATTTCTTGAAAATTTTACTAACTCTCAATTAAATCTAAGTGAAGCAAGAGAGCATTTCTTCAAAAATACTAAAGCACATCACGCTAAAAAAATATATAAGTGAAGCACTAGAGCAAGTCCATAGCTCATAAAAATTTAAGTGAAGCATAGAGAGCAATTCTAACAAGTCATGACATAATTTTGGCTCTATCAAATAGGTGTGTACAGCAAGGATTGATGACTTAAAACACAAAATAAAACAAACAAAGACTCATATCATACAAGACGCTCCAAGCAAAACACGTATCATGTGATGAATAAAAATATAGTTTCGAGTAAAATACCGATGGTCGTTGAAAGAAAGCGGGGATGCCACTCGGGGGCATCCCCAAGCTTAGTTGGTTGCTCATTTTTGGATAATAGCTTGGGATGCCGGGGCATCCCCAAGCTTAGGATCTTCCATCCTTCCTTCATCCATCGTAAGATAACCCAAAACTTGAAAACTTCAATCACACAAAACTCAACAAAACCTTCATGAGATCCGTTAGTATAAGAAAGCAAACCACTACTATAAGTGATGTATCAAACCAATTCATATTTTCTTTTTGTATTATATATACTGTATTCAAACTTTTCTATGGAAAAAACTCATCAAAGAAAACCATAGAGCCATCAAAATAAGCACACAACACAAAGAAAACAAAATCTGTCAAAACAGAACAATCTGTAGCAATCTGACTATTTAGAATACTTCTGTAACTCCAAAAATTCTGAAAACTTAGGAAAACCTGATAAATTTGTATATATATCTACTTCAAGTGGAATGGGTATTTTATCGCTCTCTGGTAAAAAAGTAAAGTTAATTTTGTGAGCATAAAAGTTTCTGTTTTTTCAGCAAGCTCAAACAACTATCACCCAAGAAGATCCTAAAGGCTTTACTTGGCACAAACACTAATTAAACATAAAAACACAATCATAACAATAACATAATTGTGTTAACCCACAAGAACAGAGAGCAAAAAGCAAAAATAAAATTTATTCATTAGGTTGCCTCCCAACAAGCGCTATAGTTTTACGCCCTTGGCTAGGCATAAAGAAGGATCTAAGTTTTGTCATCTTTGGTTTGAGATCCATAAGATGCCCTCATGATTGATTCATCAAGTGGCTTAATTCTAGTTCTAGGAAAGTGTTACATACCCTTCCTCAAAGGAAATTGGAACTTAATATTGCCTTCTTTCATATCAATCACGGCACCGGTAGTGCGTAAAAATGGTCTACCAAGAATAATTGGACAAGACGGATTGCAATCAATATCGAGAACAATAAAATCTATGGGCACATAATTCCTACTTGCAAGAATAAGAACATCATTAATTCTTCCCATGGGCTTTTTAATAGTAGAATCCGCCAAGTGCAAATCAAAGAACATTCTTCAAGACTAGTAAGACCAAGCACATCACGTAAAGATTTCGGAATTGTAGAAACACTAGCACCCAAGTCACACAAAGCAAAACACTCACAATTTTTAATCTTGACTTTGATAGTAGGTTCCCATTCATCATGCAATTTTCTAGGAATTGAAACTTCTAATTCCAATTTTTCTTCAAGAGCTTTCGTCACAGCATCAACAATATGTTTAGTAAAAGCTTTATTTTGTTCATAAGCATGGGGTGATTTATCATGGATTGCAACAAAGAAATACAATCAATAAAAGAGCAACTATCATAATTAAAGTCTTTGTAATCCAAAAGAGTGGGCACATCACTAGTTAAAGTATTGACCTCTCCAAACCCACTTTTATCAATTTTCTCAACAAGATTTTCACCCTCCGAAGTATTGGGACACCTTCTACCTAGAGTTGACTCTTCTCCAATCCCTTTTTCATCAATATTAACTTTACTAAACAAGGAATCAATAGAAGAAACACCAATCATTTTAAGATCTTCATCACTTTTGCCTTCTAACGAGATTGGTTTAGCGGCCATTTGATTTACTAAGGTAGCTTGCGGATCGGATATTTTTCCTAGCAAACTTTCGGCAAAAGCATACTTAGATTGGAGATTGCAAACTTCTCTACCGATATCATCAAGTTGTTTTGTAATTGCATCAAGCACAACAGAGTGCTCCTTAATTTCTTCAGTAAAATACTTATTATGCTCAAATTGTGTAGTCATATATTCCTTAGTATTTTTCTCAATTTCAAGAAAAATATTTGGGTAAGGAACATCATAGTATTTTATTTGAGGCATCATGACTACGTAAACAAGAGTGCACACAAAAATGGATCCGGCAAGGAAACGACAAACGAAAAGAAAGGCGAATAAAACGGCAAATTTTTGTGAAGTGGGGGAGAGGAAAATGAGAGGCAAATGGAAAATAATGTAAATTGAAAGGAGATGAGATTTGTGATTAGGAACCTGGTATATGTTGAAGATCCTCCCCGGCAACGACACCAGAAATTCCTTTTGATGTAGCCTGAAGCTACATTGGTATTTCCCCAAAGAGGAAGGGATGATGCAGCATAGCGGCGGTAGGTATTTCCCTCGGACAAGAAACCAAGGTTATCGAACATGTAGGAGAACCAAGCAGCACAACGTAAAGAGCCCCAGCACACAAATAACAACTTCTTGCAACCCGACGTGTTAAAGGGGTTGTCAATCCCTTTCGGGGTACGGCGCCTCAAGTGGCAAACGGACGTGAGATAAATTAGTAGTAAATTGATAGATCGAACGCCAAACAAAATAAATAATAATAAATTACAACAAGATATTTTTGGGTTTTTGGATTAATAGATCTGAAAATAAAAGCAAATAAAATAGATCGCAAAGGCAAATATATGAGAAAGAAGACCCGGGGGGCGTATGTTTCACTAGTGGCTTCTCTCGAGAAAAATAGCAAACGATGGGTAAAAAATTTATTGTTGGGCAATTGATAGAACTTCAAATAATTATGACGATATCCAGGCAATGATCATTATATAGGCATCACATCCAAGATTAGTAGACCAACTCCTGCCTGCATCTACTACTATTACTCCACCCGTCGACTGCTATCCAGCATGGATCTAGTGTATTAAGTTCATGGAGAAACTGAGTAATGCAATAAGAACGATGACATGATGTAGACAAGATCTATCTATGTAGAGATAGACCCCATCGTTTTATCCTTAGTAGCAATGATACATATGTGCCGTTTCCCTTTCTGTCACTGGGATCAAGCACCGTAAGATCGAACCCACTACAAAGTGCCTCTTCCCATTGCAAGATAAATAGATCAAGTAGGCCAAACAAAACCCAAATATCAGAGAAGAAATACGAGGCTATAAGCAATCATGCATATAAGAGATCAAATAAACTGAAATAACTTTCATGGATATAAAAAGATAGATCTGATCATAAACTCAAAGTTCATCGGATCCCAACAAACACACTGCAAAAGAGTTACATCATATGGATCTCCAACAGACCATTGTATTGAGAATCAAGAGAGAGAGATGAAGCCATCTAGCTACTAACTATGGACCCGAAGGTCTACAAAGAACTACTCACGCATCATCAGAGAGGCACCAATGGAGGTGGTGAACCCCATCCGAGATGGCGTCTAGATTAGATCTGGTGGTTCTGGACTCTGTGGCGGCTAGATGAATATTTCGTTGACTCCTCTAGGGTTCTGGGATTTTGGGGGTATTTATAGAGAAAAGAGGCGGTCCGGGGGGCACCCGAGGTGGGCACAACCCAGCAGGGTGCACCTGGGCCTACTGGCACGCCCTGGTGGGTTGTGCCCCCCTCGGGGCACCCCCCCAGGCGCAGCCAGGGCCCGTTGTGTTCCTTCTGTCCCATGAAAATTCTCTGTAAAGTTTCGTGGCATTTGGACTCCGTTTGATATTGATTTTCTATGATGTAAAAAACATGAAAAAAAACAAGAAGTGGCACTTGGCACTATGTCAATAGGTTAGTACCAAAAAATGATATAAAATGATTATAAAACATCCAAGATTGATAATATAACAGCATGGAACAATAAAAAATTATAGATACATTGGAGACGTATCAAGATTACAATGGGGATAAGGGGTGTTACACTACTACATAGTGGGGGAGAAAGTTGGTGTTGACAGTAGCAAGATTGTTGATGTAGATCGCCGTCATGATCCTTGCCCCGGCGGCACTTCGGCGCCACCAGGAAAGAGGGGGAGAGAGCCCCCCTCCTTCTTCTTCCTTGGCCTCCCACCTAGATGGGAGGAGAGTTCCTCCTATGTTCCGTGGCCTCCATGGAGGCGAATGGGCGGGAGCCCCTCCGAGATTGGATTGCCCTCTCTGTTCTCTTCTGTTTTGCGTTCCTATTTTCTGGCCCTTCACCATTTCTTAAATTTCCAGAGATCCATAACTCCGATTGCGCTGAAATTTTTACATGATTTTTTTCATAAATTATCTTTATTGCGGCCGAAGAAGGGCTCCAACCAACTTACCGGGAGGGCCCAAGACAATTGGGCGCGCTATGGGGTGCCCGGCGCACCCTGGTAGGTTGTGGAGGCTGTGGGCCTCCGTTAGCGTTGATTCCACCTCCCAAAAATCACATATATTCCAAAATAATTCTCCGTAATTTTTTATCGTGTATGGACTTTGTCTAATATGGATATTCTGTGAAATAAAAAACATGTAACAAACAGGAACTGGCACTGTGCACTGAATCAATTGGTTCGTCCAATAAATCATATAAAATGTTGCCAAAAGTATGTGAAAGTTGTATAATATTGGCATGAAACAATCAAAAATTATAGATACAATGGAGACGTATCACCAAGCTTGGGGGAGGTGCCCCGGTATCATATCACCACCACCTTCTTCGCCTTTAGTTATCCTAAGAATTAGTTGAATAAAAGTTTAGTTTGATCTATTTTCGAGTTCTTTCTTAGTGATCTATCTATCTATATAACTGTGTGCGAAATATATAATAAATAGTAGTTTGAGTTTTGTTTCTTTACTTTTATGTTCCAATAAAAAGAAAGGAAAATAAATGAAAAAGATCATATGCTAATATTATGGTAAGTAATGACATCACATAAGGAAAAGTATAATTGGTAAAATTTATTGGATATTGACAAACATAGCATTGGTCAATGATGCAATTCATGAAAGAATTAATAAGGGAAGAGAAGATCCACATGCAAATACACTATCTTGGACATCTTTTATGATTGTGAGCCCCCATTAAATATTTTATGCCAAAATTGTTGACGTTGGATAAGGAAGAGAACGTGATGATTTATGTTTGTTCATATTCACATAGAAGTTATATTGTCATAGATCCTTCAACATGTGGTGCTTGCTCAACATCTTTGCTAGCCAAAACCTCCGCACTAAGTAGAGATACTACTTGTGCATCCAAAAACCTTTAAACCCAAAATCTTATTTTGAGAGTCCACCATACCTACCTATGGATTGAGTAAGATCCTTCAAGTAAGTTGTCATCGGTGCAATAAGGCAATAAAAATTGCTTCTAAATGTGTTGGATCATTTAGTGTAAGAGAAAATTGAGCGTTGTACAAACTTGTGATGGCAAAGTAATAAAGGCAACATACTGCATAATAAATGTTGCTATCATAAGGGGCAATATAACATGACGTTCTTTTACATTAAGAGATTTGGCATATAAAACTAAAAGCACATGACAACCTCTGCTTCCCTCTGCGAAGGGCTTATCTTTTACTTTTATGTATTTACTTTTAAGCAAGAGTCAAAGTATTCTTCCCTATTCCTTTTTATTTTCTCTTTTTTGCAAGCATCATGTGGTGAGGAAAGATCTAGGCACATATATCTAGTTGGATGATACGTCTCCAACGTATCTATAATTTTTTATTGTTCCATGCTATTATATTATCTATTTTGGATGTTTTATATGCATTAATATGCTATTTTATATTATCTTTGGGACTAACCTATTAACCTAGAGCCCAGTGCTAGTTTCTGTTTTTTCCTTCCTTTTGAGTTTTATAGAAAAGGAATATCAAACGGAGTCCAAACGAGCTGAAAATTTACGGTGATTTTTTATGGACCAGAAGAGATCCATGGAGCATCAAAGCCAGGCCAGGAGGTGGACGAGGAGTCCACAAGCCTAGGGGGTGCCCCCTAGGGCACGCCCCTGGCTTGTGGGCCCCTTAGTGTCCCCCTAACGTGAGACCGACGCCAAAAATTCCTATAAATCCAGAAACACCCCAAAAAGAAACCTAGATCAGAAGTTCCGCCGCCACAAGCCTTTGTAGCCACGAAAAACCAACCGGGAGCCCGTTTTGGCACCCTGCAGGAGGGGGAAACCATCACCGGAGGCCATCTTCATCATCCCGGCGGTCTCCATGACGAGGAGGTAGTAGTTCACCCTTGGGTCTGAGGGTGTGTACCAGTAGCTATGTGTTTGATCTCTCTCTCTCTATCTATCTATCTATCTCTTGTGGTCTTGATATGGCACGATCTTGATGTACCGCAAGCTTTGCTACTATCGTTGGATCATATGGTGTTTCTCCCCCTCTATCTTCTTGTGATGAATTGAGTTTTACCTTTGAGGTTTCATTATTATCGGATTGAATACTACTATGGATTTGAGAACACTTTATGTATGTCTTGCGTGGGATACCCGTGGTGACAATGGGGTGTTCTATTGATTCACTTGATGCATGTTTTGGCACTCAACTCGTGGATTCTCGAGGTGACATTGGGGTAATCTATGCATAGGGGTTGATGCACGTTTTGTCCTTGTTTCTCTGGTAGGTATCTTGGGGCAGTCTTTGAGGTTCTTTGTGTTGGATTGAATGTTATGAATCCAAAGTTGTTTGATGCATATCGTATAATTGACCCACGGATACGTGTGGTGACATTGGAGTATCTAGGTGACATTAGGGTTGATTGACGTGTGTCATATTGTGTTATTTTACTACGAACTCTAGGGCTGTTTGTGACACTTATAGGAATAGCACAATGGATTGATCGGAAAGAATAACTTTGAGGTGGTTTCGTACCCTACAAGCAATTTCATCTTATGTTCTCTATGATAGGAACTTTGGAGTGACTTTTGCCGCATGTTGAGCGATTGCCATATGATTAATTATGTTATCATTATTAAGAGAACTTGCACTAGTGAAAGTATGAACCCTAGGCCTTGTGTTCAAGCATTGCAATACCGTTTTTGCTCAATTTTGTTACTAGTTACCATGCTGTTTTTATATTTTCAGATTACAAAAACCCATATATACTATCCATATTACACTTGTATCACCATCTCTTCGCCGAGCTAGTGCACCTATACAATTTACCATTGTGTTGGATGTGTTGGGGACACAAGAGACTCTTTGTTATTTGGTTGCAGGGTTGTTTGAGAGAGATCAGCTTCATCCTACGCCTCCCACGGATTGATAAACCTTAGGTCATCCAAATTTGCTATTGTCCTACAAAACTCTGCGCTTGGAGGTCCAACACGAGTCTACAAGAAGAAGGTTGCGTAGTAGACATCATTGGATATGAGTGAGCATGAATTATTATTTCTGACATCACCCTTGAGGAGAATACGTTGGGAGGCAAAACTATAAGCCCCTATCTTTATATGTCTCCCGTTGAAACTTTTTGCTCGTGTGTATGCTATGAGTGTTAGCAATCATAGAAGATTAAATAATGGCTGAGTATGTGGACTTGCCAGAAGGCTCCGATACGTGACCCTTCCTGAAAATATGATGACTTGTAGTTGCAAAGTTGACTGAGAACATAGTTTGTTGGTTTTCAATAGAACTTATGCTTTTTACTTTGATGTTGTGATGAATTGTTACTTGTTCATGAGAAGTGTTAGGGCATATTTATCCCTAAGTGGTTTTGGTGATTGATGACAATGTGTTTGCGGACTAATCGTGTGTATTAAGCATTTCAGACTATCAAGCATATGGCACAAGATGATTCGTGCCCCTCGGAGTTCCAAGTGAAGCGGTTTTCTTTCCTTCGGTTCTTTTTGGCGGTTTTGAGTCATAGGGAAAACCATACTATCAAGAGGGGGTACGCTTCGGAAAGGTTTGGGTGGAATCAACACGTACAAACTCATATTGCACCCATCGCCACTTTCTGCTTCATTGGAGTTGTCCTTCGTTTGTGTCGAAGAAGGGGAGAAGAGCTGCAAGCGATAGTACCGCGGGCAGCAGCTGTAGTACCTCCTATAGGCGGTAGTACCGCTGTTACTCCCGCTCGTAGTTGGGGCCTCGACTTTTTCATGTCGGGTTTTATGGTAGTACCTATGGGTCTCTACTGTGCTACCTGTTCGCCCCTAGAAAACTGGCAGTTGTAGCAGCGGTAGTAGAAGCGGTAGTACCGCCCCTACTACCGCGGCTACCACCGCCCGTTCCTCTGCTTCTTCCCCTGCTCTTCTACATCTCCTGCTCATATTTCAAGGAGCTGTAGTACCGCTCTCAAAATGGTAGTACCGCTCCTGGAGCGGTAGTGCCGCTTGCTTGCGGGCTGTGAGGTGCATAACAGTTGGATTTGTCCCCCACTATAAAAGGGGGTCTTCTTCCCCAAGAAGACTCACCTCTTCCTCCCCCAAACTCCATTGTTGCTCCAAAGCTCATTTTCGCCCGATCTCTCTCCCTAGCCAATCAAACTTGTTGATTTTCTAGGGATTGGTTGAGAAGGCCCGGATCTACACTTCCACCAACAGAATTTTGATTCCCCGAATAATCCCTTGCGGATCTTGTTACTCTTGGGTGTTTGAGCACCCTAGATGGTTGAGGTCACCTCAGAGCCACATTCCATTGTGGTGAAGCTCCGTGGTGTTGTTGCGAGCCTCCAATCAAGTTGTGGTGATTGCCCCAACATTGTTCGTAAAGGTTCGGTCACTGCCTTCAAGGGCACCACTAGTGGAATCACGGCATCTCGCATTATATGAATACAGTGGCCCTAGTGGCTTCTTGGGGAGCATTGTGCCTCCACATCACTCCAACGGAGACATACTTCCCCTCAAAGGGAAGGAACTCCAGTAACACATCCTCATCTTCACCGGCTCCACTTGTGGTTATCTCTTACCTTTACTTTGTGCAAGCTTTACTTGTGGTGTATCCTTTGCTTGCACTTGTTGTTGTTGAGTATGGTTGACACCGAGGATGAAGTGCCCGAGGCCGTGGAGTTGACTTCGATCACTCAGGATGACTTAAATGAAGCCGTGGCTTCACTTAAGACGTATATGATGACTGAGGTCAAATCCGTGTTTAAAGAATTACTTGAGGGGTTGAAAACTACTCCTGAGCCGTTGCTTGTGATTAATCCCACTGCATTGGAGTCGGAGGCCAATTTTGGCAAGGAAGTGGCTAAAGGTACTCAAACTTTTTCCCCTCACAACAAGAATTAGTGGGACAGGAACCTTTGCCTCGATCTCCCCTCTCCCGGTCTATGAAGGACTGGTCCCTACACCATGCATTAACCATCTTGGTCCTCCTCCTAAGCTTGTTAAGGGTGATTTTGCTAATTTGGTTTTTTGCATCAGGTCTCATTTGAATCACATCTCAACAAAGCTTTGGAGAATCATTGGGCAAGGCTTCTACCCACACGGTCCAAGCAACCTCACCCCAAGAGAAGAAGTGGACAATCGATACAACCACTCCGCCTTGTTCATCCTTCAAGATGCGGTTCCTCCCGAAGATCTATCTCACTTGCGCCCTTTCACTCGTGCAAAGGATTGTTGGGAACACATCATATCTTTGTACAAGGGAGCTGAAGCATTCAATGGTCCAACTTTGAAGTGGTCCTTTATGAGGTCGATGACTTCATGATGCTAGAAGATGAGGATCCGCATGATCTCTACCGGAGGGTGACAACTCTTGCGGTTGCTCTCCAAGATCATGGGAGCAAGGATACGGATGACAATTGGATCAAGCACAAGTTTCTCAATCCCATCATGCCATTCAACAAGGCCATGTCCTTTGTGATTCATCAAAGGCCGGATTTCCACACCTTAACCTCAAGTGAAGTGTTGGATGAGTTCATTGCCATGAACATCATGAACAAGACTGCCAACAATGCTCTTGATCGTGTCCGGTCAAAGAAAAGCCCACCCACTCTTGCCTTGAAGGCCAAGGCCATTCCATAAGAAGAAGAGAGTTGCCCCGAAGACACCAAATATGCTTACCACGAGCACATGGCTCTTGCATCAAGGACATTTTGAGGCAACAAGAGGAACTCAAGGCCCAACCTTTCAAAGAACAACTAAAGTGGCTCAAAGAACAAGCAACGAGTGAGGAATTGCTACAATTGCAGGAATGTGAGTCATTTTGTAGCGAAGTGTCCTTATGAGAAGAGGGAAGACAATGGTGGCAAACTCATTCGCAAAGACAAAGCCAAGTATTTCCCAAGCAAGAACAACTTCACCAAGAAGACACCTCCAAAGGGCTTGGTGGCACATGAAGAGTACCCCTCCGATGAGGATGAGGAAGATACAAGTGGAGAAGGAATGGCAACAATGACCATTGCCATTGCCACATCTTCTCCTTCCAAGGTGTCTCTCTTTGGCACCCCCAACGAGAACACCATTGCCAAGTGTCTCATGGCCAAATGTATCAACAAGGTAATCCCTAACATCAAAACCACCATCATTACTACTCCTTCATTGTTAGACTGTGTTGATGATAGTGAGGTGGTGAAAGTTGATGAGAATGAGTTTACCAAGTTCGTAAGTAAGCTCAAGGGTGAATCCAAGAAGCACTTTGTTGCTCTCTTGGAACAACTTGGTTAGGTCAATGATATCATCGAGTCACATGAGGATACTATCTCCAAGTTGGAGGGGCATAGTCATGACTATGCCGATGAGATTGCGGATCTTTCCATTGATCTAGAGGAAGTGCGAGGTCTTCGTTTCACTCTTGAGGAGTCACACAACATTGATCATGCTAAATTGAAAAAAGATCTTGATCATGCTATTGTTCTTACTCATGTGCTTAAATCCAAGAAAGTTGCACTTGGGTTGTCCATGATAGACTCAAGGAAGAGTTTGATACACTTGACAAGGCTCATAAGGTCTTGAAGGGTGTTCATGCTTCTCTCAAAGAGTCTCATGATCAACTCCAAGTGTAGCTAACCAAGGAGATTTCCACGTGTCCTCCTTTCATTCTAATTGATAATGCCCATGCTACTAACCCTTGTTGTGAGCATGTGCATTTTGTGGAGGAAAATTCCAAGTTGAAAGAGCAACTTGAGAAGGGCCTTGTGACTTGCATACAAGGCGAGAAGAACCTCAATGACCTTTTGAGCAACCAAAAGGAAGTTGTATGAAAGGAAGGACTTGGGTTTGTACCCAAGTCAAAGAAGAAGAAGAAGAAGAAGAAGAAGAACAAGACCAAGCAACCTCTCCCTCTCAAGGAAACCTTTGTCAAGGCGGGTGAGGGTGCTTATGAGAAGAAGAAGAAGAAGGAATTAGGTGGTAATGCGAAGAAGGGCAAAACCATCCCTACCAACAAAGCATGCGACTTTAACCCCCCTTATGTTTTGTGCCGTGCTAGTGATGGGCATGTTTATGCCAAATTTGTTGGCTCTTATTATGAGTACATTGAATGTTCTATTTGGGTTCCTAAGACCCTTGTTACTAACATCAAAGGACCCATTCAAAAATGGGTACCTAAATCCAAGCATAGATCTCTTGTAGGAGTTTGCTTCCGGTGGGTTGTCATGGTTGCTCGATAGTGGAGCAACAAATCATATGACCGGGAGAAAGGACTTGATGGTGGATGTGCATCCAATTACATCTATGTCCACCCATTTCCAATTCGGTGACGCTTCAACTTCTAATGTATTGGGACTTGGAAAGGTGGTCATCTCTCAAGATTTATCTATTGAGAAGGTCATGCTTGTTGAGTCCCTTGCATACAATTTGCTTTCCGTTCGTCAACTTGCACTTATGGGATTTGCAACATTCTTCGATCTTGATACTGTGGCCCTTTTGTGAAGCAAGACTCTTAAAGTAGCCTTTGTTGGGCATGTTGAGAACGGTCTCTATGTGGTGAACTTTTCGGAGCGACCCACTAAGACTGCAACTTGCCTAATGGCTAAAGTTGATGTGGGTTGGCTTTGGCATCTTTGCAAAGTCTCCTCAAGGGGGATCATGTCCGTGGACTAAGAAATGCGAGTTTTGCCAAAGACTGTGCTTGTATCAAAGGAAAGCTTCATGAAACGGCTCACCAACCCTCAACTATCATCTACTCAAAGAGGCCCTTGGAGCTCCTCCACATGGATCTATTTGGTCCTCCATCCTTTGATAGTCTTGGTGGAAGAAAGTATTGCTTGGTAATTATGGATGACTACTCAGGATATACATGGGTATACTTCTTCAAGAGGAAGAGTGAGACTCAACAAACTGTCATCAACTTTGCAAATGAAGCTCTTGAAGCAAAGATTTTGATGATTAGAAATGACAACGGCACCGAGTTCAAGAACTACACCTTGGATGAGTTTCTTAGTGACGAGGGGATCAAACACCAATATGCCGCACCCTATACCCCTCAACAAAATGGTATGGTAGAGAGGAAGAACCGGACGTTGATGGATGTGGCAAGGACCATGATGGCGGAGTTCAAATCTCCGTACAACTTTTCGGCCGAAGCCATCAACACCGCATGTCATGCATCTAATAGGCTCTACCTCCGCAAAGGCTTGAACAAGACTCCGTATGAGATACTTACACTACAAAAAAAGACACATCTGTGACATTTTGGGCCGAACGAAATTTTTTCTGTCATACATATGACACTTCTATGAGGATAATTGTGACAAAACCTGGTATCATCATAGATGTGGTGGGCTCCTACTTCTATGACAAAAAATCATGACAAAAAATGGGCTTTTCGTCCTGGGCGGGCTGGAGACGCAGCTGCATGACATTCTTTGGGCCGTCCATGACGGAAAAAACCGTGGTAGAAGCGAGGGGGAGGAAAATTTCGGGGAGTTCCCGGTTACAGTGGGAGGTCGGGGGCCGAGCGATGCGCGTTTCTCTCGTACACGTACGCACGTGTGTGCGAGGCGTTGGCTCTAACTGAACCCGAGTGAGGCGTTGGGCTCTAACTGAACCCGAGCGATTGCACTACAGGCTACGCATTACTGAACCCGAGCAATCGATCGATGGCTGTTAACTGAACCCGATCGAGCAATTCCTTCGCTACTACTCCTAACTGAAGCCGATCAATGCTTCCTCTGGATGAACAGTGAGCATTGCG